>NC_081796.1:4685950-5054700 GCF_963082965.1 Carassius carassius | reverse complement strand
TATGAATTAACACATGTGGAATTATATATGGAATTATACACATAACAAAAAAAGTGTGAAACAACTGAAAAAATGTCATATTCTAGGTTCTTCAAAGTAGCCACCTTTTGCTTTGATTACTGCTTTGCACACTCTTGGCATTCTCTTGATGAGCTTCAAGAGGTAGTCACCTGAAATGGTCTTCCAACAGTCTTGAAGGAGTTCCCCGAGAGATGCTTAGCACTTGTTGGCCCTTTTGCCTTCTGTCTGCGGTCCAGCTCACCCCTAAACCATCTCGATTGGGTTCAGGTCCGGTGACTGTGGAAGCCAGGTCATCTGGCGCAGCACCCCATCACTCTCCTTCTTGGTCAAATAGCCCTTGATGCCTTCAGTGTGACTCTACAATTTCCATAGTCATGACAATAAAGAAAACTCTTTGAATGAGAAGGTGTGTCCAATCTTTTGGTCTGTACTGTATATATATATGTGTGTGTGTCAAAATATAGAATACAACCTCGCAAACATTATTAATTTAAAATGATCCAATTTTTCAAACTAAATAAATATGTGCATTAATATTTGAAATCACAGAATTAGCTCTGTATTGTCATAAAGGCATGGTGGCCCCAGACAGCAGCTCTATGCCAGATAAGAGAGAGTGGGAGGCAAGAGAGATCGAGAGAGAGCCAGCAAAGGACCTGCCTATTTTGCTTAACAGTTGGTGGGAAATGAAAATGACCTGGTGGGGTTAAAGGCCAAAAAATATGTCAAGAATTTCCCATGATACATTTCAAGGGCGACTAGGACAGTGAAAAGGAGGCTCGCTTTCATTTGCGCTTCACAATCAGATGCGTGTATTTCAGCATCACTTAAATGATAAAGGAGAAAAGGCTTGTGAGATTGATTATGCTCCATCAATAGAGACAGAATGAGACGAGGGTTATTGTGTTTTGGCTGATGGGTTTGGGCTGCATTGCACTGTGGGTAAGCAGGCTCTCTGTGGCCTCAGCAGGAAGCTGGCTGCTCTGGCCCGTCCTCAGGTGCTGTCACTCTCCCCTCCACCATATTAATTATGGGATAAGGACTCTAATCCTTTGCCTTTGAAGCACCAGGCTAGTTTTTGAAGCTGGACTTTGGAGCACACACACACACACACACACACACACACACACACACACACATGCACACACACACACACACAAAGTTATATGACTGTGTAAAGTGAGGGGAAAAAGACACAAACTTTCATTTTATTTTATTATTATTCTTTTTTTTAATTTTAATTGGGACTTGTTTTAATAATTCCCTAACCCTTCATCTGTACTGAGACTTAACTTAATTAATTTGGTATGTGGTGGTTGCAGAGTTAAAACAGATAATCTGTGATATTCCAAACACTTTTAGCTACATACAGTATTTGTGACCAGTTTACCTCAGTATCCACATCTTTCTTCGGGAAACACTACAAACTGCAACCTGCTTCCAAATATAGAAGTATTAAATTAAATGGCTGAAAGAGAGAGAAAAAAAAAATAGACTATAGACTTACACTAAAGGTGCTTGGAGCTAGTGAACAACCACCTAGCAACCAGCCAGAACACCCTAGCCACATCCCAACCCACAACATCCTAACACCTCATTTTCTGGAAATTGTCATCAATGATTTAGAATCTAGTTTGGTTTTAAAGATATAAAACCTTTTTCCGTCAGTTTCAAATAAACTATATTTTTACCAATCAATTAAAATCCCTATCCCTTAAAATACAAATGATTTCCCACTCATTCAGCCCCTACGAATACACATGATCCCTCTTCAACTAGCAAAATTGATTTTTTTTTTCTATGTTGCATGTTGTTTTATAGTTTGTATAGTGGACTCACTGAACCTACATCTACAGTAAATTGATCCCAGGTTTAGTGTCCCCTGTTGTATGCTTCTAGCTCCAGGTATCATTAGCTTGCAGCTCTGGCATATAGCCCTAAATAAACCTTTAATTGTACCGTACTGGTGTGAATTATATTAAAAGTACAGCATTAATGATGCTTTTTAAATTTTTCATATAGCCAAACGTTATTGGAAAGACAGAAATCCCTCTGAGGGGAGATTTAAACAGGTTTTCTATTATTTTATTTTTTTTGAAATTCAGGTTATGTCATACACAACACTGTCTTGGAAGTGTCAAGATGGCTATATGAATATATGCAAAACCAACAAGACCAATCACAATTCAGTAAGCTAATAGGTGTAAGGAAAAAGACAGATTGGAATTCACTATGCAAATATAATCATGGTGTCATTTTATTGGTTACATTTTACCAGGACCTGCCTATTTTGCTTAACAGTTGTTGGTAAATGAAAATGGCCTGGTGAGGTTAAAGGCCAAAAAACACATGCTATATGCAATGTCAAGAAAGCTGAATTGATGCAAAACTGTAGAGACCGATCACAATTCAGTATGCAAACTAAAAAAGCAGACTAATCAGAATTCATTATGCAAATATAACCATGATGTCATCGTGTTGCTTACATTTTAGCATTGTCAGTCTCACAAAGTCAGATTCAGAAAACAAAGTAGTCTTAAATGAACTGTATGCTGGTTTATTTAGTTCTTTAATATTATTACTAACGAGGCAAATTTGGTCAATTGCGACTTTAAACAATGTTTTCAGCTATTTTAAAAAGTGTAGCCATTTCTAATTGATTCTTTCAGCCAAAAGGCATCTCTAAAACTGTTACCAGGGCTCCCCCTAAATTGCAAGGCCTTGCCAGTTTTCCTTGGAAGAAATGGAAACATCTTAAGACCACATCAAAAGAGAATCCCTGCTGTAGTGCTGGACAACATTGTCAGTGGCCAGGCAAGCCTGAGCTGCGTTGTGTGATGTGAATCAGTGGTGGGCTGCAGTGTGAAGGCCGAGGTAAAGAGAGCAAGTTCTGCTCGTATGCCTCCACAACTCCACATGAAGCCATGGAGAGAGAGTGAAACCTACAGACTGGCTGCTGTTTTTATGGTTGTTGTTTCAGGTGGAGATCCTGGCTAAAGCAGATGTGGTTTGAATGCTGCCCTCTTGTGCTGGATTCAACATTCCCTGTAGTATGGGCTGTGAAAGGAAGTTTACAACATGCAGGAACTCCCCATTTCATAATGTTCTCTGTTTTCTACTAAATTGAAGAATTAATACCATTGAGTTGCTTACCAAAATCAAGGTTGCCTTCAACAACATAAAACAATAAATGTAACATGTTTTTATGTATTGCTAGGTTGTTCTCAGTGGTTGTTAGGGCATTATTTACTGGTTGCTGAGGTCTTCTGTGATCTTCTGTGAGGTCTTCTCTGCTCACTTCAAATGGCTGAGGATTGTCTTTTAAGGGGTTCCCAAAACATTTACTTGAAGTATCTCCTGAAATGTAATATATCAGTCATTTAACGGCACATTTGCATGTTCACGGTTTTTCTGATGTTTGTTACGGGTCACATGACATGCAAGTAAAAAGAGTGTTTTATGTGTTTTATTTGGACTTTCTAGCTGGATATTAAAGTGGACTCAAACCAGTTTCTATTTGTGATAGTCTCAGTCCACATTACATTCACACTGGTGTGCACACCCAGTCATATTAAAATAACAATAATAACATTATCATTATTATTATTTATGATATTATGTTATTATTAACTATAATTATGAAAAGTGAGACAAATATATTGTTGTAAAAATAAACTAAGTACTTTTTATTTTGTAAAAAATAGTAAGATAGTGATCAAGAATAGTGATTATAGTTTAAAAAAATAATAAAAAAAAAAAATGTATATATATATGTGTGTGTGTGTGTGTTTGAAAGTCTCTTATGATTTTCAAAGTATCTTCTTATGTGTTCCACGGAAGAAATTAAATTATAAAGGTTTGGAATAACAATAATTTTCCATTTTTCTGTGAACTCTCTCTTTAATTTACTTTTTTTTTTTTTATATGTGATTTCAATTTCACTGTTGTCTTCATCATATTAACATGTTTGGCGACAAAACAATCAATGTGGCTATATTGACCACCAAAGATTATTTAGAATTTCAAAGAAAAGCAGACGTTGTTTATGAAGAAAGACACAGAGAGAAGGAGAGGAATAAATGACCTGCCGCTTTCTTGAGGCCAAGAAAAAAAAAAAAAGCAGGTGGAAGAGAGGAAATAATTGTTTGATCTGTCCTTTGCCTGTCGCTGCCCTAATCACTCAAGACTGATTCAGAAAATGCAGGCTTGAATGTCAGAGGGCCACCTGCGGAGAGCTAGTCCGTTTCCCCTGCTCCGCGCGCCCATAGCCTTGTAATCACCACTCTTTCTCTCTGCACTGACTTGGCACTCTACAGCCGCCTTGATTGAGCACCTCAATCTAACAAGGTATCCACCAGTCCAGCCAGACGCTTGCGGACGATTGAAGATGCCCCTGATGATCTCAGAGCAGCACTTTTCCGCTGTAAACTCCACCACCATAAAGTCCAAAAACACAGAAGCCGTTTGAATGTAAAAATGAACCATAAAGACAGAACTGATGCTTAATGCACTTACAGGGGTCATGCATGTGTCATATTTTGAAGAAAATCTTGGACACTCTTTTTAATATTATGAATGTAATAATAATTCAAAGTATTTACTTTTGTATTCATTAGAAAAAAGTCAAAAAGGTTTAAGTATTATTATTATTATAGGTGCTGAAATGTTTTGTGTTTAAGTTTTATGTTCTGAAATATAGAGTATATTGTCTATTGCATTTGATCCTTTTATGTCAAAATATGTAGTTATTTATTTATTGGCTTAATTAATTAATTTATCTGTTTATTAAATAAAGGCTTCACAGCAGTAAACCTAGAAGTAACACGTGTATTTCATCATAGGGTGCCAGAAAATATATTTCTAAAGACTGGCAGTAATTTCAAAGTTTAACAGTTCTGCAATACTATATGAAATTTTGGCAATGCGGATCTGAACAACAAGGTTTCTGGATGTTAATGGCAGTATTGATTATTCATAATCATCATACAGTGTCCATTTTCAGACAAAAATAAAGGTAATCTATGTTGACAAACGGCTGAATGCCTCTATCATCATTTCTGTGGGTAAGTGGGCAAAACATGATCTACAATATCTTGTACAGGAAGGAGTTTGGTGAGAAGTTGAAACTCCCCTGTGATTTCTGTGCCTGTTCCCGTTTCCCTATTTCACTGATCTGAAGGTCCCACGGGGAATGTCCCTTTAGATGTCTCTTAAAGACCTCTCACCCCACAACAGGACTAATTGTTTTCAGGCATGCATGTTTGAGTGACAAGGGTCTTGCTGCTTGCAGCTTGTAGACTGCAGAGTCGCTGGTCTGTAGCATGTATCATTTCAAGGGTCATTGTATGAAACAGGTGCTTGTTCTAGTCTGACAAAAAAATGATTTGGGTTAGGTAAAACCATGTTTTTGTACTTATCAAAGAAAAAAAAATGTGTTTAAGTACTAAGAAACATTGGCCATCTTATTAAATTGTTGACACCTTGAGCTTGAGCGCAAAGAAGTGAAACTACTACTGTGCTCTTTATTTTAAATTTGCTCACTATTATTTGTGCACTAAAACATAAAATGCAATATTTTATCATCTAGCCTTGAAAGAAAGCTGATGTCATAACGATAAAGGTTTCTGATGTATCAGAAAATTAAGTGGATTAAAAGTTCAACAGATCGAAACATAATGCTGGGACACAAATTCAAATAATACATTGTTAACTAAAGAAGAAAATACAAATACACAACCCACACATACATACAGTTACTCAATTTGTGTTGCCAGAATGTCAACTATTCAATATTAACATAAGCTTTGCATGTGTATATAAGGGACACCTGATTTGTTAAATGTCAATTAATGTATTTAAAAAGATTTCAAATGTTATCTGTGCTCTATTTTTATAATATTCTTGGCTTTTCAAAAAGTCGGCTATATACCCTGATGGAAACAGCAATGGTACTCTTGAGGCATGCCACTAAAATGTATGATCAATTATGGCTTTTCTAAAGCTGGATTTAACATGTCATATATGTCACGCTTCTCTGGGAAATAATGGCCTTGAATGGATTTCAGAAAGTTGAAATTTATCCTCCTATTGCCCTGGGTTCCTTAAAGCTTACATCCGTTCCCTGCTTAATATAATACTGTTGATTTAACAATGATGTATGTGAGCCTTCGGGCACTTTTTTCTTCCTTTCGGAGATTAATAGATGGTTTTGTAGGGTGCTACATTATTCTGGTAGGCTTGACTGAGTGATAGACCCACGATATGGCTGCGAGTCCATCAACAGCCGTTATATTCAATTTCTGAGGGGAGCATATGTCATATGGGACAGGTAGCATTAACACAATGAAACAGACTTAAGTCACTGTTAAGTCACTGTAAAGCAGTGCAGGTCATATTACACAACACTTTTTAAATCGCCTTTTCCGTAGTGGCTGCTATACCTTTACCTCAGCACATAATATGACGGGACATTGATTAATTGTACATTTAAGTGGATGCACACCCCTCCTCTCTATAATAAATTATAGTCATTAATCAATAAAGCACGGTGTAATACTGGGACTTGGGGGACATGCTGCTTTCTAATGGAACACTGAAACACAAGACTAGTCCTCTGCTGGCAATGACCACTCAAGACAAGATGTTCTACGCCTGCCTCCATCCAATTAAACCAGATAATTAAAGAACATCCTTAACTTTGATAATGGGATTTGCCTTTCAAACTATTCCGCCCACAAATTTTTGATGGTCAACTATTTGGTTGGCTTTTTGCAAAGGCCCTATAGTTTAAATGCTTTTAATACAGTATAGGGAAATCTCGAGAGTGTATGTTCGAATATGTAGGATCGTATATGATAAATGAAACAGACAGAACACCAGCAATGATACAGCATAAATAACTGGTCTCTCTCAGTGTTGCATCACAATACAGTAAGGACCTATGGGAGCACAGATGGTTTTCCTCAGAAACACAGAAGGTGGGAACAGAGACATGAAAAATAGTTTCCATAACAACAACAACAATAATAACAAAAACATTCAGATTTAATTGTAATCACACAAAAGTCTATTGTACCTCACAAAAGAGCCCAAAGTTCCTAATAGGTCAAATATGAAACACAGCATGAAAGTATAACTTTGATACTTAATGCATGTTCCTACTCTTATAAGACTGATACAGTATGATAGCATGCATCTCATGTGCTGAAAAAAAAAAAGATTTCTGATTGCTTATATACTTGCTCATATTATTAGATTTTTTTTTTTTTGGCTAACTATCCCTGACAAATTAAATGAAATATAAATAGCACATTTTATTTGTACCCTTGAATTGATCCAAAGAATTAAAGGAGAACATCTGAGACAATATATATATATATATTTTTTTTTTTTCACTGGGCTTCCGTAAAATAAAAAGGCATTTATACTTGTCAAAGCAAACTAAATAGCCAGGCTTTTCATCAACACAAGTTCAGTCATGGGAATATAAATGATCCTGGCTACTTGATTCTGTCTAATGGAGCTGGGTGAAAGGTATTTTAACTATGCTGAAACCAGAAAAAATTAAAAAATAAAATAAATAAATAATAGAATGAAATAGATAAATAGATAATAATGCTGAGAAAAAAACAATTAAGTACTTCAGCAGTGGATAAATGACTTGTAATGTTTGCCTAGCTACCTGAAAAGCACTTTCTTCATCTAATGCCGTCTGAAGCTGTCACAGTGTCGTAGCTTTAGGTCATTTGATTAATGATGAGCTGTGGGCACAGCTAGCAGCTATAGTCTCATATATATATATATATATATATATATATGATAAAATAAAACATAACTAAACAGTAACTGGTGCAAAGTTGCTGATGCCTTTATTCTACTAACAGCAGTGAAAAATCACTATATTTCTAATCAGGGTAAAATTGTTCATCATTCATTTATTGGCATTTCTAAACATGCCCTTTGTGTCTACCTTTTCCTTCTTCCTGACTTTCACACCACCCTCAAACCAAATCCTGCAGAGATTTATGCTTCAATCCCTCGGTTTTCCTCTCACTCCTTCCAAACTCTATTAAATTTTAGATTTAATTATTAATTTGAAGGTCATGACTCTGTTCAGCCCCATTTATTTATTTATTTATTTTATGTTTTTCTGCAGTAAATAAAAGAAAATGAATAAAACCTGTAACGATTTTCAGATGAATGTTCTAGTGCTGGATGTAGATTTGTCAATGCAGCAATCCAGGCATGATGCAAAACACCTTTCAAATATTTACTGTATATATTGATATCCAACTATTAACTTCAGCACAAGATTCACAACCACAACAAATGCAGGGTGGGGACTTGGTGCTAACTATGCTTCAATTGTTGATTGCTTGTTAAGATGTGAGCGTGGTGAAGTGAAGGCAAATTAAAGCAGGTTTACAGGGGTCTGGTGAACTAAATAATTGGAGAAGAACTGCTTACAGTACCTCACCAGAGAGATGTCTGCTGTTTTCACTGGAAGGTCAAAGGTTCAGAGTATATTTTTCTCCTCACATTAATTTCACAATTGTCTAGTACAAATATGTGTTTTTGTTTTTATAATTACAGTGTATACTTTGTTGTTGTTGTTTATCTACCTCAAAAAAAAAATGGAAGTGAAATGTGACGCCACATATGTAGGGCACATGGTAACATGACCATATGACAGCTTTTAGAATGTTGTCTTATTTAAAACAAAACAAAACAAAACAAAACAAAACAATACAAAACACACACAAACACACACATATATATATATAAACAAATGGCAATAAATATATAAATATAATATGAATAATGGTTAATTTGACAATGAACATGAGACAGGCGAGCCAAAATGCTTTACATTTCTTCACAGTAAAAAACGTTGGGTTACACATATTGGGTCAATGTGTTGGGTTATCTTAAAATTTGTTGGGTAATTTTTTTTCTTTGTCATTGGGTTATTTTTAGTTATAACCCAACTGTTGGGTTAAATATGTTTCCCGCTTCACTCCGGTTCAAATTTTAACGGTCCAGTCATTGACTCAGCGCGGACATCAGTGGCAGCCTGCATGATTATGAAAGGTAAGTAACTGTTAATATAATCGTAGATGTATATAACTGTTATAACATTAAGTAACGTGTCTGATATGTTAATTATTTTTTTATACGTTCCCTTTAGTCCGTTTGTTTCCCCCAGAGAATCAGATCGATTGTAAATGAATGCTATTCCTGTTTTTTCGCCAGCATCAATACATTAAAAGATTAGCTGCAAAACTTTTTAGACAAGTATTACTTACAGTTAATAAAAATGTCTGGTGAAATGTGAAAGTTTGACGAAATCATTAGAATTAAGCTAGAAAAGCCGCACGGACCATTTATCGGATCGGACCAGTGAATGAAGCTGCTCGAGCGAGATGAGCTCACACACATCAGTCATCCGACAGACAACAGACTCCGTGAGAATCGTTTGAATGAACCTGCAATTTTCTGTTGTAAAAGTTCAAAACCCAGACGAAAAAAAAAGCGCGCAGTCGTGAGGCAATCCGCTCTTTCAGCGGAAATGTATACCAGTGCACCAAATTTACATAACGTTACTGTCAGGGTTACTGAGGGAGAGGACCCAGATGCAGAATGAACAAGGGATGTTTATTGACAAAAATAGACAGAGCACAATAGGAGGGAGTGGCTTGAACGGTCCAGACAGTAGGGTAGGGCATACAACAGTGAAAGTCCAACAGGAGGGGATACTGGGGCAATGACTGGATAGCTGAGGGTGACCACTGGAACCAGCATAGGGAGGCAGCAGCTAGGACCGCTGCTGGGAGTTGGCAAGACCAGACAGAAGGTAGATGGCCAGGCAAGACACAAAGGAACAGAGAAATTGCAGCTTGAAGATCACTTGCCAGAACCGATACAGCTGCAAGGGTGAGGGAACCAGTTGTCAGGGAACCACAGACGGCCAGGCAGGGCTGGAGGGGGAGAACACAACAGATAGAGACAACACAAGACCGGACAAAACAACCAGCACACTAGACAACACAAACAATAAAGGGAACAAGAAATTCCTTCCCAAAAACAGGGAAAAAAGTAAATAAGAAAATAAATAAATCAAGAAACTAGGGGAAAACACAAATAAATAAAAGGTTAGGCCCTACAGATAAATGCTGAGGGAAACAAACTTAACTAGACTAGAGACTTGAATCTAGCAAATGACAAGGATACTCATGGATAATAGGTGAAAAAAAAACTTAAACTAAAAAGGAACTAAAAGAGAAGACCTAGGGGAAAAAATAGCTCTTGGAGAACTCAACTTGGAGGCTCAACAGGAAAGTCCAAAAAGCAAAAACTAGATTTTGACAAGAAAAACTTGAAACTGCAAAACACACGTTAGGCAAACATGCAGCCAAAAACAAACCGGCAACTACAAGAGGGAAGAGAGCACAATAAGAAGCATACAGCGACATGAGGAACAGGTGACAACACTCTGACTAATGAGGACTAAACAAGGGGGCGTGAACCGGGAAAACAAGGAGGAGGGACAAGAGGAGCACGTGGCAGACACAAGAGACACAACCATGTGCTCAGGCACAAAATAAACAAAGACACATTGAACAAAGACAGTACAAACAAGGTTGTCAGGGCAGGATCCTGACAGTTACGTTACTCCTACAACCAACCTTTAAGAGGGGAGCGAAAAACATAAGTCATATTCGTCTTAGCGCACCAGCAATAATTAATTATGGTAAAAGTGTTTTTATGGTTTATTCATATTGAATATTGTCATGCATCTATTAGAATAACCTATAATTACAGCAATTTCTGGAGCTTGATTGATTGACATGTTTTTTAAATATGTACTAAATGTGTTTATACTTATGTTTTAGACAATAGACTTTTTCGTGAAGGAAAAATTGCAACAATCGAATTTCTGCCTGTTAACTGAAACATTTCAAGGTAAGTAAACTATTTAAATTAATGATACATAAGTTTTCAGCTTGGTTTTTTTTTTCTTTGTACTTTTGTCATTTAAAGGCCTTTGTGCAGAAATTGTCTTTAAAACCCTTTCTGCCATTTGCACCATACCTCCACAAATGGAAAAATGGTGTGCACATCATACACGGAAATACAGCGGTCCTTCATTGACATTCAACCTGTGAGTAAAAGCAAAACTTAAAATTGCAGTGCCCTGTGTAGTCAAGTCACCTTTTTGTATAAGACACACGTTGTAGTACAATACAAATCGTTCCATGAAGATATCTTGAAAAAAAAAAAATTATGACAGAATTTTAAATTTTGGGTGAATTATCACTTTAACCAATTTAAATTCGCTATAGCTTTTAACTCATTTAAATTCACTCATTTGTAAAGTGAGTGTATCAATGAAATATCAACACAATGCATGTTAACTGAACTTTTTTTTTTTTTTTTTAATTATTTTAAGGTTGGCACTAATTAGTGCTGTACTTGAAACACGAGACAAGCCAGAATCCACATGTCCTGGTGCTTGATGACAAGAAAAACTCCTCACAAGAGGCGATGGAACAGGAGACGATACTACAAGCAGTCGATCTGTGTTTCAAACTTTTCTTTGTATATGACATCTACTACCTAAAGCCCTCTGCTCCCATGCATGGGCGCCATATAGGGGGGAAAAGTTAGGACAATGACTGACGGGGGGCCCAACAAATAGGTAAAAACTAATTGTAAAATTTTTATTATATTATACACTATATAAAATATCATCATTGAGTATATTTCAAATAATAATAAAACGAATGATGTCTTTGATTTGACTTATTTTGGCAATAAAAGTTAAATATCACCACTGACCAAAAAATAAAACATCCATATTGACCGACCACCCCCCTGTATCTACATGAAATGGTTTGGCCCTGCCTTGGCGCACTCATCAGTGACGGTGTTCATATAGGCTATTGTCTTTCAAAGTGTGCATCCCTGTCATTGGATTGCGATCGGATAAGGGCCGTTTGGATATCTAGCCAGTATAACAGCTGCAGTGGATGGATAGACTTCCAAAATGCGAACTAGCGATCTGAAACAATGGCCTCAGTACCCGAAGGGGCAGGGATGAGGTGACCAGACGTCCCATTTTTCCGGGGAGTCACAATTCGTTGTCGATTAACTTAAAGTTGGTGAAGGCAGGATAAGCGAAATCACGCTGACAGAAGTGTTCTCTCTCTCTCGCGCGCGCGCTCCACTTCCTCAGTTCTCATATACAGCGCGCGATCAGTTCTCAGCGCTCAAAAACACACACAACAGTCCAAATGTTTTTTGTGTAGAGTATCTCACGTAAATACAGTAGGTTATGGATTAAGTGAACGTGAACAGGTGTGTGAAAACTGAACGTGTGTCAGTATTTAATGCATGCCTTCCGTCTTAAAAGGGCAGCATGCCAAATTAAATAGGCTACCTATGTCATTAATTTTAACCAACAAAAGACGTTAAATAAATGTATACATGTTAAGTAAACAGTATGTGAAAAATGAGTTTAATTTGTATCTCTATTGTATTTGTCTTATTGTGCTTCTTTAAAACACACACACACACACACACACACACACACACACACACACACACACACACACATATATATATATATATATATATATATATATATATATATATATATTATTTTTTATAAGTTGCACCTTTTTCACTTCTGTTAAATGGATAGTTCACCCAAAAATCGAATCGAAATCAAAATTGTCATAATTTATTCAAGATTTTCCAAATGTATTCCTTGATTCAAATTTCTCATAAGCTTAATTGATTTGGTCTAAAGAGAGAAGAATTAATGATTATTTTAATTTGAAAACTACATATAAATTAGCTACCACTGTGTTAATGACTTAGCATAATTCCAGGGAGGCATAAGTGCCATTCACCCTGTTACAACTTGATGAACCACTGAAACGATTTTGGAAACATTATTTTAAGGTAAAAAATGTTACATAGTGTTGCTTTAAGGGCATTTTTATGGTGGCATTTAATCTTGCATCAAATAGTGAACTGCATACTGTATGCAGACTTGCATTTACAAATCACCAGCAGTAAATATTGTGCTAGTACTAGTATTGAACTACAAGCAGCAAGACAGTTGCAAGCCTTTGATTGAGTTATGTAAAGCTTTTGATGGGACAGTTAGGTCCTAGAGATGTGGTGACAACAGCTGCGCAGAGGGGGCCCAATTCGATTTTTTTGTCATGGGGCCCAAAATTCCTAGCAGCGCCACTGCTCCCATTTGAGAGTTTTTGGAACACACAATCTTTAATAGTTTCTTCTGCAAACTGTCTCCTCCTTAAAAACTTTGTATTTAGTAATCATTAAAAAACTTTATTATTTTATTGATCATCAGTAGGCCCAGCAGTATATTTTTTATTATTATTACTTGATTTAATGATTATTTTTTGTTTTATTATTATATGTTATGTTAATTTTATTTGAAAGTTGATTGTAATATTTGCCAAGTATGGTAACCCATACTCAGAATTGGTGCTCTGCATTTAACCCATCCAAGTGCACACACACAGCAGTGAGAAGTGAACACACCCCCAGAGCAGTGGGCAGCTGTAGATCCAGCTCCTGTGGAGCAACTGGGGGTTCAGTGCCTTGCTCAAGGTACAGGTTACAGGGTTACAGGTCCAACTCTCTAACCATTAGGCCATAGCTGTGAACTGTATTTGCACATTTGTGTGTTTTGATATGAATATGAATTGACACATTTGTACATCTTGAAAATGTCAGTTGTATTTTTACACATTCTTGTATATTTAAATAAAATATTTTAAAATATATTTGTAAATGTGTTATTTGCATATTAAAATTAAATCTGTAATTTACAACAAAGTAGTTTAAAAATATGGTCGTATAAAGTAATTTATAATAAAAATACTGATGTTAATTAATATAAATAATTAACTCAACTGTTGGGTAACTTTTAACCCAACAGGATTTTAACCCAATGGGTTGGGTTGAAATAACCCACAGATGGGAAGGTGCTATACCAACCCATAGTTGGGTTACAGGTTGGGTTATTTTTAACCCAACATTTTTGTCATGATTCTGCCTTCATGTCCTGGTTTTTTCTCTAGTCTTGTGGCAGGATCATGACAGGCCTGTGTTTTGTGTACAAGCACATGGCCTTGTCTTTGGGCCATGTGCTTGTGTTGTCTCGTTTCCTTGCCCCGCCCCCCTTGTTACCCTAGTTTTGTCTTCATTGATTTACCTGTTCCACCTGTTGTGTTCATTAGTAGCCTCCCTTTATAACCTCATGTGTTTCTCTGTCAGTTTGTCGGTTCATTGTTTAAGATTGTCAAATGTTGCCAACTGTTGTCATATATTGTCAAGTCTTGTCTAAGTAGTTGTTTGATCCCGTTTTAGTCATAGTCTAGTTAGTGCAGTGTTAGTCTAGTTTAGTCATCCTTCGTCTGTCTAGCCCTTGTTTTGCCCCCTCGTGGGTTTTGTTTTCTGTTTTTGTCTCCAATAAATCCTTGTGAGAGCATTCTGTCTGCTTTTGGGTTCATCCTCCTCCACCCTCATGATAGAACATGACAATGAACCGACCATGCAAGAACTCAGCAGACGGGATGCTCTCCAATCGTCAGCGACAAGCGGAACCTCTTAGGCACTGCTGGTTGTCATCCCCTACTGACAGGAAGGGGGTCACCCTCCCATATTCGTCCGAGGGTGAGTGGATCCTGCAAAATTATGCCCGGCTATGGGAGAGTTTCTCCCAGGAGGAGTCGCAGGTTTCCCCCTCGAGGTCCCCACATTCACCCAAGCTGTCAGTGATCCCGGAGGGTCATGTCCTGGCTGTGGTTCCCAAGGGGAATCAAGCTGGCTCCACTTCCACCCCTGAGGCTTCAGTCGTCCCCGAAGGTCTCCGTGGCAAACGAGGGAGACGGATTTTGTGGGATTCTTCGTCGGAGTCATCCTCGGCTGAGTCAGCGCTGTCTGAGACTGCCCATCCAACGCAAGTCACCGATCCCGCTAAACCTCACCAACCGGCCACATGTCCGGCTCTGTCTTCCACACCGCGACCTAAGAGGAAGAGGAGGAGAAAGGGAGCCTCTCGCCCTTCATCTCAGCCGGTCCCAGAGCCCGCTACGGCAAGCGCTGTTCCCGAGCCCGCTACGGCAAGCGCTGTTCCCGAGCCCGCTACGGCAAGCGCTGTTCCCGAGCCCGCTACGGCAAGCGCTGTTCCCGAGCCCGCTACGGCAAGCGCTGTTCCCGAGCCCGCTACGGCAAGCGCTGTTCCCGAGCCCGCTACGGCAAGCGCTGTTCCCGAGCCCGCTACGGCAAGCGCTGTTCCCGAGCCCGCTACGGCAAGCGCTGTTCAGCTGCCGTGAGCGCCGAACCCCAGTCAGCTGCCATGAGCGCTGTTCTAGAGACGGCTACAGACAACGCTGTTTCCAAGGCGGAGATGTGGAGCGTGGGATCAGAGTCAGATTCGGTGAGCTCCGCTCCTCGGCCGCCTGCTACACCCCCAGTCATGTGTCCTGTTGTGTCCCCTGCTTGCTGTTCCCCCAGTCTGGCTTCCGGTTTCTTCGCCCTCTGTACCCCTGAGCGCTTCCCCGGTCACCCCTGTCACCACATAACCCCAGACTGTTTCCCCCAAGTCATCTCCTCATGTGTCTCCAGCCAAGTGCCCCCGGATCCCCAGTTCTCCGTCCGCGTCTCGGAGACCCAAGACCCCCAGTCCCCCCATCCACCCTGGACTGCCCCCTAAGGACTTTGTGTTTCCCCCACCTCCTCTGCCTTGTTTATTGTTTTTGATTTTGCACCCTAACCCTGTGATTTGTTTTATCATGTTTGCCTTTAGTGTTATTTGTCTTGTCTTGTTGGTTTGTGTCTCTGTCCCAGTCAGTCGTGTCCCGTGTTTGATGTTCCCTTGAGGAGCGTCTGGAAGCCGCTCCTTAAGGGAGGGGTTCTGTCATGATTCTGCCTTCATGTCCTGGTTTTTTCTCTAGTCTTGTGGCAGGATCATGACAGGCCCGTGTTTTGTGTACAAGCACATGGCCTTGTCTTTGGGCCATGTGCTTGTGTTGTCTCGTTTCCTTGCCCCGCCCCCTTGTTACCCTAGTTTTGTCTTCATTGATTTACCTGTTTCACCTGTTGTGTTCATTAGTAGCCTCCCTTTATAACCTTGTGTGTTTCTCTGTCAGTTTGTCGGTTCATTGTTTAAGATTGTCAAATGTTGCTACCTGTTGTCATATATTGTCTTGTCTAAGTAGTTGTTTGATCCTGTTTTAGTCATAGTCTAGTTAGTCTAGTTTAGTCATCCTTCAACTGTCTAGCCCTTGTTTTGCCCCCTCGTGGGTTTTGTTTTCTGTTTTTGTCTCCAATAAATCCTTGTGAGAGCATTCTGTCTGCTTTTGGGTTCATCCTCCTCCACCCTCATGACAGAACATGACAATTTTTTTTAGTGTGTTTAATAAATTCAGAATATTGGTTCTCAGTCTTTATTCACCTCTTTTGCAGTTTCTCTGTAAAATTAATGGAAGTAATGTCATAGAATAGCATAGTTTAATAATAGCGGTTCACATTGTAACACACTGTTCCAACATTCCCCATCCGCAACTGAAATTTAAAACCGGTTAGTGCCTTCTGCTATTTAGCAAAGTGCTAAATAACTATCTAAATGGCTAAATTAAAGATTTCAGATAAAATAAACCCTAAATTCCAAGTTTGGAAAAAAAATTACTTCAGCCAGAAATGTACTTTTGCTATTGTAAAAATATTCTTCAAAATATTTTTGAATTTTGGTTAAATTTACAGATGAAATACTACAGTAAATACAGTAAATTGTGTTATGCTATCATATATAAAATATTTGAATCATGGGCCCGCTCTTCGTACCTCGCTTAATACATTTGAGATGATTACTAATCTTTGACTAATTTGGTTCTTCAAATAAATTTGCGGATTTTAATAAATTATCTGGATTAAGTTGTTTAAGATTATTGCAAGTTTTTGTGTTCCCTGAAAAGGGCAGATGTATCAGTACTCAAAACCACAATCAGCAATGCAGTGATTAGCTGGCTGCAAGAGAGCAACGTAATGACATAAAATAAAAAGACACCTGACGAAACTTGACAAATTTATAAGTGACCTTTATAAGGACACAGCCAAGTGAACAAAACTACATGAACGCTATAATAGATAAAGAAAATGTGCACTGTTTAACTATTTATTATTATTTTCATAATTCCCAATTCCCTAGTATTTGTACAGGCTTTTCATTTTATTTCAATGTTGTATTTAACAATTCATGTAATTTTATCTTTTGAAGTAGATTTTTTATGTGACCGCATTAATTAAAGCCCGTCGAACATGACCCGCAGTCGGTGGTGGAGGCATCCGTGTGAACCACAACATGCCTGGAGACCTATTCTAGGGGCACTCTTGCCAGAGAAATGAAGTTCTGACCATGGGGTGAAGCTTTGGTGGCAGGCCAGTGTGACTTGGACCTGGTAAGTACCGCTTTTTCACACCCACCTCAGGACTCGGCCATGGAGCCAGTGTTGAAGCGGTCTCAAATGAAGCAGTCCCAGTGAAGTGATTGCTGCTGCAGATGCCATATTCCCTCAGAGCCCATGAAACTGTTTCAGTGGTACCGCTGTTATGCTCTTGAACATATTCGGGCAGTTCAACACCGACTGAGCATGTTCCTGCATGAGGCATGGTGTCCGTTCGATCAAATCCAACTCCATACCAAGAAAAGAGATTCTCTGCATCAGGGAGAGTTTGATCTTTTCCCAGTTGACCTGAAGGCCCAACTGGCTGAGGTGCAAGAGCACCAAGTCCCTATGTCCTAACAACTGATCCTAAGACTGAGCCATTATGAGCCAGTCATCAAGGTAGTTGAGAACGTGAACCTTTTCTCTCAGGGCAACGTGGGCTGCCTCCACAACTTTCGTGAAAAGACGGGGCGACAGGGACAGCCCGAAAGGAAGGATGGTACTGGTATGCTTGTCCCTCAAACATGAACCACAGGAATAGAATGTGTCATGGAAAGATTGAAACATGAAAGTACGTTACCTTCAGGTCGATCGATACAATCCAATCGCGGGGACGAATGCACCCGAATATGCATTTCTGCATGAGCATCTTGAAAGGAATCTTGCAAAGGGCCCGGTTCAAGACACACAGATCCAAGATTGGTCTTAATCCACCGCCTTTCTTGGGTAAAAAGAAGTAAGGGCTGTAAAACCCATCTTCATATCGGCTGGAGGGATTGGTTCTATTGGTCCAAGTATAATATATCTGAAATGTATTCCCATTCATATTCACAATTCGGAGCACACCAGGGTGATTATGAACATGAATTATCCAGCCATGGCTTTCTGTTTCACATAAATATAAATAGGAGGGAAAACAAAAGCCAAATTTCAAATTAATCACCCATTACAATGAGAAAAAACAAATAATATAATTCTGATGTTCAGCAAAAGATAATTGAGCTTCACAAATTAAAAAGTGGCTTTAGGAAAAGAGCTGGAGCAGTGAAAATTCCAATTTCCTACATCAGGGCAGTAATTAAGAATTTCCAATTTACAGAAAATGTAATGAATCTGCCTGGAAAGAAGGTGTGTCGATATCGTCCTAATGCACAGTGAGAAGGAGAATTTGAGTGGACAAAGAGTCTTCAAGGATCACAGTTAGAGTATTGCAGAAAAAGATTGAGTTTCAAATACCAACAGATAGTAAATCAAAAAGTTACTAATTATGTTAGAAATCTTATAATGTGCCATGTTTGGATCTTCCAACTAGACAATAATCCAAAAACAAACATTAAAAACAGTACAAAAATGGATCACTGGGCACAAAACTCCTTTTTTGTCAAATAGAGGTTTCAAAAATAAGTGAATAAAAGGGTACCATTAATTGTGTCCAATGTTTATTAGAGAAAAACATTTATTTCATAATAATACCCCCCCCCCCCATTTTAAATTATTAATCTCAAATGAAAGGTATTTTTTATATATATAAATAAAAGATAAAAAGGATTTTAAAAGGATTAACAATGCAGATTTATTTTCATAGCCTTTTTTTATCATATATACCAACAGTTCTGACCACACACACACACACACGCACACAACACACACATTTATTTTTTCAGTGCTTGCTTGTACAATGTCTGCTGAAAAAAAAGCCCACAGTCTCAGCAATGTGGTAAATGGTTGAACCATTTGAGTGGATTAAAATAAGTTTGTACAAGAAGATGAGTGAGTTTAATACGCACTGGAGGCTAAAGGAAATTTTCTATTACTGTATGTAGAAATTACCTCATAAAGAAACTAATATGGCAATTTAGGGAGCAATTTTTAATAAGACTTTTATGATGCACGGTTGTAGTTATGCTAATGAAGTTGTCATTTTACTTATGTTCTGCCCTCAATGCTGGCCTCATATTTCAATTTCAGTAGATTAGTGGTAGCTAACTGTTACTAATGAATTTCATTAATGCAGTGAATACAAAGCCAAGATATTCATACCAGGATTGCTCCTTTCTCATCTTTTGTGCGCCATATGTGCAGATATAATAATGTTTATGGGATTATAAAGTGCACTGCGGTACATTGTTATTGGAGTTGCTCTCTTGGAGACAGGACCTTTTCAAATCCAAGAAACAGCAGGCTGAATTGCAGTTCTTACTTTATTACAAAGTACCAGAAATAGTTAATCTGCTATCTTTGACTGTGGTGTTTGAAAAACATTTGAAGTAATGGTTATTCTTTTCTATCAATACTATTTCCAGAAACTGAATTGTCCTCTTTCAGATAAATAGTCTTACAGAACGATCTGGTTGATTCCTTTGACATTTCCAATAGCAAGTTCCTTGAGAGCCTTTAAACTATCAGTACAGTCTAGCAGATCATTCTGGAAACCTTTAATATGCATTTATTCATTGCTGTGATTCTGGAAAGAGTATCAAACAACTGTACTCACAATTACTATTTTGCTTTTCAAAATGGACTTCATATTTTTTAATGTGTATTATCACATATGATGGATGTATGAAAACATGCTGGGCTGTAGCAATGATATCTATGTGGTCCCTTTTCTTATATATTTTTTTGTGTGCAACATTGGAGCTAAACATGCTCTCGGAATCTAGCATTGTAGAGGTAATCTTTAAATACAAATTGCAGCAACTTAACAGGTCTTAATCCTGCTTTACTTACCTCTCACAAAGTATCATGATTACCGCTTTGATTGTTTGGTCTGGTTCAAAACTGAGGAAATGCATTGTTACAGCGCTCTGGTCAGCCAGGTACCAGATACCAGGTGAAGTAATTTGCTGTTGAATGTGCTCAGTCATTTCAGGGTGAACACTCAATTTGGCCTGATGATTTGAACCCTTTAATCTCCAGCAGTCCCTCAAGTACAGAGCTGCTAAATGCTCTAATAAGGGGAGACAGATGTTGTTCGATCTGTTTTGATTCTTTTAATTGTCTTTTCTCTTATTTTACCTGTTTGTACTCCGATCCCTTTGTGGTTTAATGTATAATATGTTTCATGCACTTATTACTTTGTTTATACTTTAATTTACAGTGCATTGTTGTTGACAGACTCTCGAAATATAATTTGGGAATACAGCACACCTTACTCCATCTGACAACCCCTGGGAAGACAAAAAACAAGACCACATGTTTTTTTTTTTTGTTTTTTTTTTTAGAGAATCGTGATGCATCATTATCTCTTTTAAAGATTTGGTAAATCTTGTCAAGTATTGGAAACTGTGTTTTGGGAAATGAATTTAAAATCACAGGATGATAACATCACAAGGGAACTGACACTTAACTATCTCTCAAACTGTCAAAATGATGGTTAAAAAACCATCAACATTAAAAAATGTTTTACTTTGTCCAGTTCTAGTTTTATACACAGAGACAACGATTCTTTGATTGATTCCCCTGAAATCTGTAAACACGGTTTACTGGCAAAAGTATTACATGACAAAGAATTTTGTCATATTCCAATTTATAATAAATAAAACTTGCTGATTAAGCCAACATTTTTGATTGGCATATGTCTCCATTAATCTGAATCTCAGATAATTCAAACACTTTGTTCAGAATATCAGTAATATCTAAACAATCATTTAGTTATTTCTGCTTTTCTCATGATTATTAGAATATACTGATTACATACTGTATATACAGGACTATTCCAATAGCTGTGGATCATGAAAAAACAACTTAACCAGAATTTGGAACTTGATCAGAAACTGTTGTGCATGTAAACATGATTACTGTCATTCTTGGTTTATCACTGAGTTTGTGAATGCGCTGCCTGTTTGTCCAACCAATGGTAGACAGTGAAAGAGTTCAGTCATTATTTCCATGATTCTTTTGGCAATGCAAGTGGCACAGAAATTGCACATTTCAGCTTTAAGTCCTTAAATAAAAATGTGCAATCCTTTTCAATAGCACTTGGTCTTAAATATAAGCACTGTGGTGTTTTAGTGATGTCTTCAGGACTGCGGCATCTGTATCATTAAAGCCAGTTGCTGATATTGTGATATATTGTACATATTGAGATTTCACATTTTTGTCTGGTCTCTTTATTATAGTCTAAGTGCCAGTGTCTTTCTATGAGCACAGATTCAAAGTGAACTAATGAATCATCTGTGCACATGCAGCTCAGAGTTGAGCCTGGGATCATAAATCTCTTAACAGAACAGAGCCAAGCCGTCATTCTATTTTTGTTTCACGTTATATCAGACCTGAGCATTGCAAGACCCTCTGGCCTCTGCTTGAATGTGTGCTGTTTGCTCAGCCAGGAAACAGATGTTATAAATCTATGTATTCTGGATATATGTATTTATGCATTTATTTTTAAACATATTCCATATTTTTAGAACAGCACTGATTACACTTGTCAGTGGAGAATGGCAGCTCGTTGTTTTTTTTCTCTAGCGGGTGTGGAGGTTTATGAGGCTCAGTGTGCGAGGTTGATGACAGGGCCTGGTGGCCGGCCAAAGCATGGCTGGCGTTCGAAGTGCCATCGCCCTGTCGCCTCCTGCTACAGCCACCGGCCCATATGGGCAAAGAGATTGCTCTCCACTGGTGCTCCCCCAGCCATCCATCACCTCGGTCCATGTGCCCAGCACGCCAGCCCTGGCACCACGCTGACTGCGATCCATCAGGATTTACTGTGAGTGACGGGGAAAGAAGAGACGAGCCCTCGGTTTATCATCTCACTGAAAACAAACACAAAAAAGAAATACCCAGTCTGTCACGGTGAGGTGACTCATACTGACTGAGTCCCCCTTGAGAAATTTAATTTGCCACTTTTGGAATTTTTGAATGTTCAGCCTTTTTTGGGGGCATTTAATATAGTACTTGGATTCATTTTCTTTGCTTAAGCATTGGAATTTACAGATTTTTCGCATCCGTCATGCTTTGCGGACCGGAACCTTCAAAGATGATTAATTCAAGTCCTTTCTTCTTGGAATTTTTTTATTTTTTTTCGTGACTTTGCCAGGCAGGGCTGGTGGTGCTTAGGAATTGTGATGTTCCCAAGCTGTTTCTGGCTTGTTTTCCACTGTCTACATTAATATTTGTTAAGAAGCAGATTGAGAAAACAACATATGGCATAAATATTCGTATATTCCACTCAAGGTTGTTGGTATGGTGTCCTTCAGTAGGGTCTGCATCCTCGCTTGCCAAATTGTTTCTAAGAGCAGCAGGATCGGACCAGGCCAAAATGATAGCATTGGCAAAGACAAGCACCCCTGGCCCCCACAGCCCCTCACCGGACCTGCAGCCCCTCTTTCTCCGATTTAAGAGAGCTGTCAGTTTAGATCGCTGGTATGCAGTGAGGCTGAAGCTTCCCCACTGACTGGAGAGGAGTCATTGGCCAGGCTTTCCTTGTCATTGGGAGTTAAAGCAGTCACTGATCCTAATGCTTACACTGTTGATGCAGCATTCCAATTTATACTTGCTGCGTGACTTGTCAGCTTTAATGAGGGCAGCAGGCACAGAATTATCAGCATACCAATAATGAAGGTGTCACAAGCTGCCAATTATTTCTGTTTCGGACATTATTTCCAGAGCCCTTCTTTTCACACCATCTGACCTAATGATGAGAAATGTCTTCTACTTTGTTTAGGTTATATAATATGTATTAGACGGCAGATGAAAGGGGCATTTCGGATCTTAGATTCGGCCATCGTCTGATGCACTTCACATGCTGAATGTTCTCTCGGAAACCATCTCACGCAATCATAGCCTCATGAAGCAATCGTGTTTGAATGGTTCACCAAATTCACTGCTCAAACAATAATGGCACCGCCATTTCATCAGACCTCAAAAGAAAATGAGAGGCGAAAAATGGATGGCCAAAATGTGCACAAGCCATTGCCAAGTGTCACATTAAAACAGGAGCAGTGCGAAAAGGCCCAATAATGCCTAATTTTTCTTCCAGGATGTCAGTGGCGTTTATGTGACATTAAGGTATACAGCAGATCCAGTTGAGTGGCTAAATGCACTGCAAAGAAATGCATAATCTCTCTGAATTCAGTCTTTGATAATATAAATAAATAATGATAATAGTTAAAAGGTTAAATATTAACATTGAACTAATATACACTAGCGATCAAAAGTTGTGGGACGGTAAGATAAAAAAAAAATAAAAAAAAATAAAAAATAAATAAAAGAAGTCTGTTATTTGCTTAGCAAGGCTGCATTTATTTGATCAAAATGGCAGTAAAAGAAAATTCAATTGAATTCAATTCAAGTTTATTTGTTTAGCGCTTTTTACAATACAAATTGTTACAAAGCAACTTTACAGAAAATTATGTTTCTACTGTATTTATTAGTAGCTTATAAGTGATGGCTGTCAGTTTATGTGCATATGACAGGATTTTTCAGAAAAATTAATACAAGACGTAGTCAGCCAGACGATGAACATTATTAACAGCAATTATTATATGATGCAATCACACTTTAAGCAATATTTGTTAGTTCTGTTTGTTGATTCAGGGTTAGCATCATCTGGGGTCCTCTGAGGGGGTCAACATCATCTCTTCTCAGGTGTTCTGGATCCAGACTGGAGCTTGTGTAAATCCTAGTTACCGCGGGATGTAAATCCCGTGGCAAAACAGGGAAACAAACAGAGACATGATTAGTATAGCTGCTGTTCCAACAAAGTAAAATTAATTAGTTTAACCCAAGCTAAAGAATAAGAATGCACATTTGATAAGATGCAACTGTAGTCACAATTTATGAGATGCATTATTTGAATGCTTGGTGAAAGAGATGTGTTTTTAATCTAGATTTAAACAGAGAGAGTGTGTCTGAAGCCCGAAGATTATCAGGAAGGCTATTCCAGAGTTTGGGAGCCAAATGTGAAAAAGCTTTACCTCCTTTAGTGGACTTTGCCATCATAAAAAAATCATAAAAGTCCAGCATTTTGTGACCTTAGGGAGCGTGATGGGTTGTAACTTGGTAGAAGACTAGTTAGGTACGCAGGAGCTAAACCATTTAGGGTCTTATAGGTAAGTAATGATCATTTTTAACTGATACGGAACTTAATAGGTAGCCAGTGCATAGACTGTAGAATTGGGGTATAATTATCATATTTTCTTGACCTGGTAAGGCTTGGCAATGTTTCTAAGATGGAAGAATGCTGTTTTTGTAATATGGGAAATATGGTTTTCAAAAGACAAGTTGCTGTCTAATTTAACACCCAGATTATTGACTGTAGAGGAAGTAACAGTACATCCGTCTAGTTGCAAACTGAAGTCTACTAGATTCTGTTTACGTTTTTTTTCTGTCTTATCTGAATTTAATAGGAGAAAATTATTAGTCATCCAATCTTTTATATTTTTAACACACTCTGTTAGTTTAGATAATTAAGAAGTTTCATCTGGTCTCGTTGAGATATATAGTTGAGTATCATCAGCATAACAGTGGAAACTAATCCTGTATTTTCTAAGAATATTACCAAGAGGCAACATGTATATTGAAAATAGAAGGGGACCTAAAACGGATCCTTGTGGCACTCCATATTTTACTGGTGATAAATGAGATGACTCCCCATTTAAATAAACAAAATGGTAGCGTTCGGACAGGTAGGATCTAAACCATCTTAGAACCTTTCCTTGAATACCTGTATAGTTTTGTAATCGATCTATGAGTATGTCATGATCTATGGTGTCGAATGCAGCATTTCGATCAAGTAATGATACATTATTATAAGAATTATTATTTATTTTATAGTTTTGAAAACAGTTGTGCTGCTATGTGTTTATATATATATATATGTATGCTTTTGATCAAAATGACAGTAAAAAAAAACAATGATACATTATTATAAGAATTATTATTTATTTTATAGTTTTGAAAACAGTTGTGCTGCTATGTGTTTATATATATATATATATATGTATGCTTTTGATCAAAATGACAGTAAAAAAAACAATGATACATTATTATAAGAATTATATATATATATATATATATATATATATATATATAAACCAATTATTTTGATGAAAATAAAAATCTAAAGAAGAACATTTAAGTCTTTTGCAAATGTATTTGATGATGTAATTACTGAATAGTTGCTTGAGGGTACAAAATGAATAGTTCAACATATCATGAGCATATAAAGCATATAAAGAGTCTGAAATAGCTTCCTGTCTGGTAGACATACTGATGAGGACCATGCACTTTTCTTTTCCCATCAGTATATGAAATACTGGAGGGAAAGGATAAGTGCATTCTCTTTATCAGTATGTCTACCAGATATGAAGCTATTTCGATTACTTTTTTACTTCAGAAGCGTTTTACAGCACTGAGTAATGACTACATGTACCCAAAGCACAAAAATGAGAAAAAAAGACAACAACACCTCCTTCTCTTCTAGAAAAGAAAAGGAGAGACTATTTTCGTAGCAGCATCATGAGTGCATTTATGGGCACTCAAGCCTCAAGTTGAGCAAATTTTCACGTTTACCCATCTCATGGCTGTTTTGTTGCTTTTCTTGCAGTATTATCTTACTTGTTATTTTGCATGGTGTAATCATTAGGAATATGTTGAATATCTGACCTATGGACTAGAAAGTCACTGCTAAAGATTATATATATGTGTATGTATATTCATTTTTTTCTTTTAATCCAAGTGCATTCTGAGATTACTTTCATCAGGAAATTATGTAATGCCTATCACATATATATATATATATATATATATATATATATATATATATATATATATATATATATATATATATATATATATATATAATCCATATATATATAATCAATCCAAATATTTGGAAAATTGACAGAAATTGACTATTTGTGTGTATGGCATGTATTTTCACAGAGTATCACATTGTCAGTTTAGCAACATGCTGATATCAGATTCTGTTGTAATCAGTTTTCAAACTACATATGTAGTTCGAAACAGATAAAACAAATTACATTTGAATGTAACTTGAAACTGTAAAAATCATATTGAGTGTTTTTGTGTGTGTGTGTGTGTGTGCACTTGCACAGCTATCTTTGTGAGGGCCAGTTTGAGTTTACAAGTTACAAGAGTGAGGAAAATCTTGTAAAGTGAGGACATTTTGGCCAGTCTTCACTTTCTGAGACCCCTTTCAATGCCTCTTTGAGGGTCAAGACTTGGTTTTAGGGGTCAGGTTATAATTGGGTAAAGAGTAGGTTTAGGGTGAGGGTTTGGGTGAGACACTTAGCTCTGATGGGTAGGTTTAGAGTAAGGAGCTGGAGATTGCATTGTGTCAATGTATGTAAACACAAAGACTATACAGAGTTGTGTCTTTGTGTGTTTCGTGGTGTTCACACATTGCTAAATATAATTTATTTCCAATCGGATATGCAAAATTGGAAAAGGCTAGGGTTATTTTCATGCAACATGGCAAGACTAAACAACTGGGTCCCACTTTATATTAGGTGGCCTTAACTACTATGTACTTACATAAAAAAATAAGTACAATGTACTTATTGTGTTCATGTTGTATTGTAAAACACTTTTGCTGCTATTGAGGTGGGATAGGGGTAATGTTAGGGAGAGGGTTGGAGGTATGGGTAAGTTTAAGGGTGGGTTAAGGTGTAAAGTATGGGTCAACAGTGTAATTATAAATATAATTACAGAAATTAAATACAGATGTAATTACGTGTAGTTTTTTTTAAAATATAAGTACAATGTAAAAACATGTATGTACACAATAAGTACATTGTACTAAATTATTAGTTAAAATGTAAGTACATAGTAGTTAAGGCCACTTAATATAAAGTGGGTCCAATAACTGTATTTAGTTCTGCTATGTTGCTTGAAAATAACTCTCATTAATAAAATAATAATATTGTGAACAGCTCGAGTTACTGTTGTGCAGTCGGTAAAGTAAGCTGTCTCAGTTGTGTCCGACTCCAACAAGGGAAGGAAAAAAACATTTTAAAGCAACACATTAACAACCCGAAACTCCCTACAGACCTCCAAACAATGTGTCAGAGTTTATTAGAGCAGACAGAGACAACACCAAAGTCAGAGAGAGGGCTTTTTAAGGTTAGAGGTCAGGTGGAGGCATTAGGCTTTTGTTGCTCGCTGCCTCTCTGTCTATCTCTCACTTGTTCTTTTTTTTTAAGTAAAAATTCATTAAATGGGTCTCATATAACCTCCTGACAGGTAATTCCTCTGTCTCTTCCTTCCTTTTTGTGATCAGAAGAACCCTGGTGATTCCTTGCATGGGTACCAACACTATGGGGGAATTTCTCTCAGAACCTTCCCCTTCAGCTCAATTCCTCCCCGCATTTCCAAGAGCTTTTCATTCGTATCCCCTGGAAACCGCTCTGCATTCTTTAAACTCCCCTTAAAAACAAGGAGGGAAAAAAGGGAAAGGGTAGTGAGAGACAGTAGGGGGAGAGCCCTTACACTTTGGTTATGCCCTTTGATCATTCGTTTATCTTAAAAACAGATGGTTGACCACTGTGCTGTTTATGTCAACACGCGCTTATTTGAAAGAGTAATTCACTGTCGGATGATTCCTCTCTTGAAACCAATGAATTGCAAATCATCAGAAATAAAAAAGCAGCCGCTTGTATGTAACAAAGCACTTGCCTTCCAGAGAGCCCAAGGGCGGGAATCTAAAGCCTCTTTTCATAATACCCATGTCTGCAACCTGCTTCTTTACATAATGTTTCTGTAACGTAACTCACACATCACAAGAATACAGTGCAGATAATCTACTAATCTGATTATTGTTTAATTATGAAGGCTCACTGGTCTATGAATCCCCACAGATGTCTTCACGTGTACAGTCATCAAAATATTATCTAATTTTGATAGGGGCAGGCATGAATGGCAGTGGATTGGGTATTGCATATTAGATGGGGCATGTAATTTTACCTTAATAAAACTGTGTCTTGGGAGGTAGATGATGGGGGTGGAGGACGGTTATAGAGAGCTCATGTAATCTTCCAATCCATATTTATTTAATAAGACTGGAATACTTTACTGGAATAAGAAATTGCCATCAAAAGGTTGTCAGAGGCCATCAAAGTAAAAAGTGAAGTGGTCATTAATTTTTTTTTACTTCTTTTATGAGCCTGTTTTTTTTACAAGACCATTGGTCTTGTGGAAGGAGTTATGCCGCTAATTGTTCATCAAAGCTTTCCAATGAAAAGTCAGTTACAGATAATGTCATAATAAGGCTGTGCAATTAATACTCAATAAGCTCCAAAATATTGGTTTTAGGACATAATTGCCAGTTTACTGATTACTTTATTAAAAACTGCAGTATGGTACATGGTTTAAAATAATTGTAATAACGATTATTTTAACAACAGGATGTCTAACCCTAATGCAGTGGCATTAGTGACTTAAATATTTTACATATAAACTAACAAAGTAAACATCTGTGAATTTTACTTAAATATAATAATGCAAAATATTGTTTCGTGACTAATAGATAGATAGATAGATAGATAGATAGATAGATAGATAGATAGATAGATAGATGTTCCAAGAGGGGATTTTTGCAGTGATGCCATAGAAGAACCATTTTCAGTTCCCCAAAGAACCTTTAAGTTTCTTTATTTTTTTAAATAACCATATTTTCTTAGTGTCAAAGAACATTGTAATAATCAAATTAATCTTTTCCACTTTAAAAAAAACTTGAAATGCCAAAGTTTCTTCATGGAACCATCAATGCCAGTAAAGAACCTTTAGTCAATGCAATTATAACACTGATTTGTATAATACATCCCAAGTTGATAGTCTACATCAAGTAGGTTAAAATGGCAATGAACTCCAGTATATTGTCTTTAGTGTGACAGTAGTTCTTAAAGTGTTTTTACATTGACGATTGACAAAGTAGCCCTGTCAAGGACATACTCGATAACTGATGCTCAGTTGCTATGGTAGAGGAGCAGGCAATTTAAACATCATCACATCCACCGGTGGCACGCTCCCTTCAGTAAGTGGCTTTGCTAAAGCTGACGCCTGCCAATGACTTCAATGCCGGTGACTCTTAAATGGTGACAAGGGGTCTTAGAGATGAAAGTTGCGTGAAAAGGAGTGGCAGATGGAAGAAGAATTATGGGGGGATAGATTCCTTCAAATTTGTTTTTAAAATGTTGCTTACACAAGAACATGTCGGAATATTACCTAATCAGTCAAATCCTCAGAAGCTGACACTTTTACACTCAAGGGCTGATGTGACTTTCTTCCCCTCGTTCAGGACCCTATGGAGCACCCAAGAGAGAACTAGATGGAGATCTGTATTGTCTAACTTCGTGACATTGAAAAATTCACGACTTATTTAACAAGATCGTAGGCACACTTTTACAGGGATGCTCTACCCTCTATTAACAGAGTAAGGCGAAAGCTGCGTGTTTTGCATTTTGTAACAATGCAAGTGTAAAACTGAAGGCGATTTTAATAGGATTTGCTGCAGTTGGGAACCAGAGATAAGCAGCTTTAAAGTGATGAGGGCAATAGCGAACCACGAGAAAGCATAATCGGGACTGCATTAATAGAAGACGCTTGCGAAAAGATCTACTGTGAAATATATGATTGTAAGCATGTTTGTACAAAAGTGCACTGATGTTTGTATTAGCCTAATATTTTGTTATTACTCCATACCTCAGGAAAAGTCATATTTGATCAAAGAGACACTCCTAACTAGATTTGGATCGTTGACAGGCTTCTTTCTATTTTATGTAGGATTTGAAATAGACAATAGTGTGCTCAGAAAGTTGAGAGGAGTCTTAACTCTTGAAGGAAGTGATCTGCATTGAGCTCCACTTCAGGTTGCCCTTTTTGGCTGCTAAGATGTTGAAGTACTCTTTAAGTAAGACTCTTAAGTAACAGACGAACGTGGGTGTAAATGGCGACCTTGCTTTCTGTTCACCTGAAAATCAAAGAACAAAATGGCATGCTAATGCTACCACCACAATATTTGTGATGGTTGATTGGAACTTCAACTATTTTTGGGACTGAAATCTTATGTCGAACCAAGCGAAAATATTTCTGTACGTCACTGTCAGAAAATAATCAACTCGTCAGCTGTGATTTATTAGAAGGTTCTCATTCTCACGTTCATTGATGGAGCCAGACAAACAAACAAACAAACCGAAGTCTTGATTAAAAGATGCAAACAGTATTGCGCTATTTTTTTTTTTTTTTTTTTTTTTTTTTTTTTGCAAGCCGAATCCGGATGGGGTCTTCTTACGGCTGTTAAATATATAATTTCTTCTGTAATCAAATTTCCATTTGTCATATAATGACAGGTAATCAAGTGTATCCTTGTACATTTTAGATGGTTAGATAGACTTCTCTAACTACATTAAACCCTGCATAAAAAATGCATGATATTAATGTTTCTATTAAAAAATCTCTGCCCTTCCACAAATGATCGAGGACACCCACTGTTTATTTGTTTTTGGTGAGCTATAGATTGTTGCCTGGAGCGTTAAATAATTATGATTAGGGAGGGGTGGGACATGGGGGGGGGGCAAAAGTAATAGCATCATGATCAGATAAATTAATTTGTAATGAAATGCACTCATTTTGCATGACAGCTGGCGAGACCTATTCAGAGGCCATTGAGATGAAAGCAGGCCTTGTGACAGCAGACAAAGAGGACTATCATCCACAGCGTATGTGCCCCACTCTCACGAGACACCGGAGTGTGCAACTGACATGTCAACAAAAAGCTTGGAGAAGCGCATTGCTTGGATCAATTGCTGATGACCACAAAGCCGAGGACATGTGCTCAACTTTGAAATGGCCCTCTTGTAGTCCAATAGTACAAGAGTACTTAAATAATGGTGGAGGTAATGGCCTTTTGGAGACATGTCACATGTTGCTGAGTTACTAACAGAGGAAGATGTTTCAGAAGCGGGGGTTAGTCCACTTTATCATGTTACTTAGATTAAATGTCAATTATTATGTAAAGGCAAGCGTTACTCTTGTTTTTCATACTTAGGGTTGGTGAATGAAAGTCTTAAACTTCTGCAAATCACTCGCTCTGCATCTTTATATGAAATCAGGAGATGAAATTTGGTACTTTTTAAGTGAATGGAGTTTGTCTGGTGGTCAGTAAGACAAGTGAAACAATCCCATTGACTCGGGGTAAGAAATTAACACCAGTCAAATGCAGGTATTTCTTTGAAATAGCAGGTTATTTTGGTAACCTAAGAAATAAACAATACAATACAAAATGAGTCTTAATATATTCTACCATTGTGGTGTACAAACAAGTATAGCTTTACATTGAAGGTTGTATGCATATTGTAGCCTGTTTCTTAAGGTGAAATAAATAAATAAATAATACTACTACCACTACCAGTAATACTACCACTACTACTACTACTACTACTACTACTACTACTACTACTACTGGGGTGGTGTTAGCGCAGTGGATAAGACACATGCCTTTGGTGTGAGAGACTCGGGTTCGAATCCACTGTGAGATACCAATGTGTCCCTGAGCAAGACACTTAACCCCTAGTTGCTCCAGAGGCGTGCAACCTCTGACACACACACACACATATATATATATATAGCAATTGTAAGTCGCTTTGGATAAAAAGTCACACTGAAAGATATAAAGTCATATTATGAGAAATAAGTATGCAATAACGTGATGCACAGTCTCTTAGCAAAATATAAAGTCACACTCTGAAGTCACAATTGTGAGAAACAAAGACCCAACTCAGAGGTAAAATCATATTGTGAGATTTTTCGTCAAATACCAAAAGAAGGAAAAAAAAAAAAACCTTGGGAATAAATTGGAAATATATACTGTGATACATTACATATGTTCAAATATATTTATAAACAGTACATTATTTTATAACATGGACATATATGTATTAAATATATTGTATTAGTGTATTATTTAATATAAAGTTACTTTCATTATGATGTGTAAGTAAATATATTGTTGCATATATTTCACCATATAACAAAGTGTCAATTCCTTATATTATTCAAAAAATTAAATTTATTATAGCAGTATATTATTCTATATGTTTTTAATATACTTTAAATAGTTTTATTTATTTATTTATTTATTTGTTTATTTATTTTTATTATGTAAAGAAATGTATTTTCTTTTTCATTTCTTTAGAAATTAGGGAATGGTCTCCTTTGACTTGGGATAATTGGCGATTCCCCAGAATACCCTAACAACTTCATAAAAACATTCTGGCAACCATCGGCAACAGACATGGGTTTTAAATTGACATGGACTAACTAATTAGATTGGCACATTCAAACCTATACCGCTGGATTCTTCATGTTCCCTTAACACCTTCCACCTCCTTTCAGCTCCGTCTACCTTTATTAATATTGGCAGTGAACTTTTTTTTTCCACTGTCGTGCCTCCTTGTGTATTTTTGCTTTGAGTTTCAGAGTTTCCTTTCAGCAAACATTTGTTGTGCCATGTATCCTGAACAGCCACTCTACTTTAACAAAAGACAAAATAAAAACAAAAGGTTGGTTTGAATTGAATTACCACTATCTTTCCCCAGTTGTGACTCATCCTTATTCTGTCAGCGTCAAAGGCCTTCTTGTGTCCTGTCCGCTTACCAAAAAGAGTAGATGCATCACCATTTAGCCACTTTGACGAGGTGGCCCTTCCTGGCCCATGCCCAGAAGAAAGGCCTTTCTCCTCAGTTCAGCATCAAACCGTAACCTTTCTCAAGTTGAATTACCTTAAGTAAGTTCGGAGTGGGCCGCAGTGCTGTCTCCCCAACTCATCCTTTCGCTAGCGCTGATGTGAAGTCCACATGTGTGCTGAGTCTCCCGCTGTCTGCTGCCACACGCTGCACGCTATGGAGCACTGATGACCTGAGCCCTCACTCCCTCAGACTCTTTATTTATTTGTTTATTTTTTGCTGTTCTCAAGAAACAACATTTGACTTGTGTAGGATACACTGATTCTTGAAATTGTAGTTTACATAAAATTAATGTATGTAATGCATTCTTATTTAGTTTTAAAAAAATACCATGTTTCATCAGACCATTATCATAGGTCTTACTGAGGTGATATATATATATATATATATATATATATATATATATATATATATATATATATATATATATATATATATATATATATATATATATATATATGTGTGTGTGTGTGTGTGTGTGTGTGCAAATGTGTAATGAATTTTATAGGAATATTTGATATATACAGATACTAAATATACATACTAAAGAATAACAAGGCATACAACTTGCAACAAAATTTAATCTTATTCACAGGTTGCCAATTATTATGAATGACTCTATAAACACAGTCTACATTGACCTCTGAGCCATCCAATTATGTTGATTCTTATTTCCATTGGGCAACTTCTTAATATGTCCTTCATTTTAATAGATCCTCCTCCAACTGCCTTTTTCTGAGAATGAATTATTTTTTTCTCAGAGAAATCTAAAATGGAGTAACGGTGGTAACTGCATGTACTGCCAATCACCCGCAATCAGCCCTTTTTTTTCTGCTGCTCTGGTTTCTTCATCGCTTGATGTGTGGAGATTAGGACCCTCTCTGCAGGGAGCCACGTGGCACTCAGGAGAAATGAGGCTCGGCTAGGAAGTTTTACCTCTCCTGTTTGGAAACTTCTCCATTCGGGTTCCCTCAGCTTTCCCAGCATCCTCTTAAACACAGCTGAGTGGAGTCAATGCTCTGCTGATACACCAATACAGCTGTGGGATGTAATTTATTATGTTATAATCAACCAAATGTAACACATAAAGGTAAGAAGTCTATATTAGTGTGATAAGTTTCAATGTTTGTCTTCAACCATAACTGCATCTTCATCCCCATCTACACATTCCATTTATCTGACATTTCTCTGTCACATTTAGCAGTCTTGTAGCTCTGCATATTGATAGAATGGCCAAAGGCTGCTTGGTAAACTGTATACTGTCTAGCCCAAGTAAATAAAGTTAGATCTGCCATCAGGAAGCAACTAGACATTACATCAGAATGAGCCAGTCATGCTTCATGTTCTACATTTTTAACATGTTTGGCTGTGCCCAGATTTATAGAGGTTTATTGAAGATTTAAACAATGCTGTAACCAAATCTAAATTCAAATCCATTAACATGTTCTTAGAGAAAATAAGCTAATCTCCCAATTCAGATAAAGAAACTGTGACAGTACGCAGATTACTTTATCAGCTGCTATTATATGACATATAGTTTAATGGATCTAATTCACCATTAGCACAAGATTTTCTTCAATGAGTGCGACAAAAAAGGACCTTTCAGCATAATTTCCTTTTGCATACCAAAAGTCATTAAAATAATGAATTTTAAATAAACCTTTAACCAGGAGCAACGGGCTATTCATGCTATTTTAATTACAGTGTTAAACCATTATTTGTTTCAACACCTGGTTAAACCTTTCAGGCTTGTTTAAATCCCCCTTTTTTATCACAGGTGTGTTGGAAAGGCTCAAAGGGGTGAATAGGTCTGCCACAACAGGGACATAATCAAGTCGGCTGAGCTGGCTGTTGATTGAGCTTCTGGGACGAGTTCAGATGCTACACACTCTAGTTCTCAGAGAAAGAGTACAAGGTGGATTATGCTTGAAAAGAGGATTTACTCAAGGATGTACCCTCAATGTTTCTTTTTTCATTCTTTTTTTTTTCGTCGTTCTCCTTTTAGTAGTTGTGAGCATCATGAATAGCACCTTTTCTCTTTTGGAGCAGTATTAGGAAACTCAATTGCTAGCTTAAAAGCTATTGCCTTTGTTGTGCATTTCTCTGCATACGTTTGTGTTGCAGTTTGGCTGATTGAAACCAAGAGGCCATGCTGTTTCGACACTGTGGATGGCCTTGCTTTTAGAAAACCTCTTCAAATAGGGGTTTCGCATCTTCTACGCTTCTTTTCATTTCCATACTATCAACTTCTTTGAAGTTGGGTTTGTACTTTGGCAATACAGCTTTGCCTTGTATTATGTTATTAGCAGGACTAAAGATGAGAACTTGACCCCTGTGGAGTTGTAGTTGGAGAAGGACCAAGCCTACCTGGCTTAGGTGCTTGTTTCAGGAGGTTCTCGTCTTAATTAGAAACGAGAAAAGGACAAAGTCATGTTATTCAAAACAGAAACACACAGAGAAAACACATTAGCTGCTTTGACGTATCTATTCACACTGAGCTTTCATTGCTAAGTCAGGAGCCCTTTGTACGCCTCGCAAGCCTCTTCGTTTACAACATAGACAAGAACTACACACAGTTGCTATTAACAAATTAATGTCTGCTAATAACCCTTCAACGGCTTCGTAAATGGATTAAGCTCTTCTTTGCACTCTTTGAGCAAAATTTAATTAAGATTTAGATTGGGTTTTAGTATGTCTGGGCAGATCCAAGCTGCATTCATGATGGTCTTCAATTTAGGACCAAAATAAGTTAAGCTGCTTCTGCAATAATTACCCCATCTACTTTTAAATGATTCTTAATTATACTTCATCCCCATGTAATTTAATAAGCATCTTCAGGCAGCGTGTGCTAGAAAAGTCTATTTACATTTTAAAGGTCAGATGATGTTTATTTTTGATTTGAATAAGAGTTGCGATGTTGCACTAATACCCAATACTAATAATGTGCCAAAGCTAGCGCAACAATTTAGTATTTATGAAGAAAAACAGACCTAATTAAGTCCAACTATTTCTTTTGACAACAATTCTATCTGTTGAACATATGCTAGTATGTACATGCAATGTGGTATCTAATAAAAATGGTACTCACTCTTCCTCTTCGACCTGTTGGAATCGACAGAATTGTACTTCTGTTAAAGGAAAGGTGAACATAACTTAATTTATAGAATTATGAAGCCAACCAGAATATTGACCACTTCCAGTAGGAACAAGACATACTTGTCTTTCAAAGATAGCAGCAGAATAAATGCTAGTATGTACATGCGACATATGCTAGTATGTACATGCAATGTGGTATCTAATAAAAATGGTACTCACTCTTCCTCTTTGACCTGTTGGAATCGACAGAATTGTACTTCTGTTAAAGGAAAGGTGAACATAACTTAATTTATAGAATTATGAAGCCAACCAGAATATTGACCACTTCCAGCATGAACAAGACATACTTGTCTTTCAAAGATAGCAGCAGAATAAAGAAATGACCCCCCCCCGAAATCTATAACACGGTTTTAGAACAAATAATGTTTCTGGAAGATTTATGAGGTGTTGAAATTGTTACAGCTTTCTTCTCTTGTGCTTCATTTAATTACTGCCTCTGAGAGCTAGTCTCCAAGAAGCTGAAGAGACAATTGGAGGTGTCATCATAATTATTTTAGAGGGCACATCACAGAGCGTTTCATGCACTTGGATTTACTTTGCAGCTCTTGAACAAGTGGTACATAGTAAATTGGTTAAGTCAGCGGGATTGATACAATATTCCCTGACCTGGTGATGTAATTCAACCTGCCATCTTTAAAGTAAATCACAGATCTGCAGGGTTGCATTTCGATTAAATCAAATAAAGTGGGAAGAACTGAACATGTTGGTGCAAGAACGCTGGTGAACCAGTCCCTGTAAAGGTCACATAGCACTCTGTCATCTGTAGCTAGTGTGGTTTCCCACTTTTCAAAACCTACCGACTGCTGTTGTTGCCAAGATACACAACGCAGTGTGCAATGGAGAAAGCAATCCCTCTATCTACTCCAGAGATCAAGGTGGGAGAGTTCCTGATGATCTGTTCCACACCGAATGGGCCAAAATAAACTGAGATTTAAAGACTATCAAACCAAAAGCCGGAAGAAAGGAGGAAATTAAGTAGTTTAAATGTAGAGGCCTGCCCACAGCATGTTCAGTCCTCCCTGCTCTGAAAGTAAGCTTTGCAAAATGCATTCTGGGAAAATTGCCCACTGCTTCCGCAATGCTCTCTATTTACCGAGCCCTAGCCACATTGAGGAACCCCTGCTGATAGCACTTTCCCAAATCTGTCCTGATGCTTCTGGTCTGTCGCTGTGTGCCCCAGGGCCTATGCTCCATGGACACGCAGTGATCCCTCATTTGGGCTCAAAGCCAACTGAACCATGAAGACCTCTCACCCCGACACTATCACACTGGCTAAAGCAGAACTCGGATTGACAGATTGTAGATCATGGACGCCCCGGCCACCAATCAGCCAGGATCAGTCTCTACTGGTTGTAATGCACTGCTGGCATGAATAGGGCAAGTCTAAAATTGTTTTGTTTTGGCAGCGTGAGCCAAAACATGAGGACAATATCTAATCAGTCTTTATTTCTGTCTTTTATTCCCAGTGGCCTTCAGTTGGCCTGAAGTGTTAAGGATTAGCCTTAACCATGGGGAAAGTTATTTAATTCCAAGAGGGCAAATTTATCAAGTATTTTAAGGGTTTATAAAATAAACAACAGACAGTAAAATGTATTACTTGTTGATCACGGAAGTGGTTTGGCACATACCACAGTTATATACTGCTTCAGGTAATAATTAATAAGGATGACTCTATTGACCTGTTTTGCAGTGGAAACTGTTTAGTACATCATATAAATAGGGTTTATGGCAGTGGTCGTCATTTGCCAGGCCTTACAGCATTGTTTCTTATAACGAGGAAATTGAGTTTTATCCTCTGTTGGAGCTCTATGAGCAAAGGGAGAGAGTGACAGAGAAAGGGGTCCCATAGCTCCCATTAAAGTACACTGGGGAGTCCCAAGTGTCACCCATGAAATCAAGATGTTAGGGTGTGAAAAAAAGGGAGGAACCGAAAGTAATTGTCATTATTGTTAAGTTCTCATCATCCGCCCTACAACTTAAGGCTCCTTTTTTACTTTTAGCGAAAAACGGGCAACCACCATACATATGGGCCTCCCTCCAAATGTTCTGAAACTGCTGGGCGTTACTGAATTTGACATTGATTTGGCGTTAAGTTCAAGACACTGTCATTGGTGTAAGACAATAGCATTCAGGTAAAACAATGGGTGGCTCTTTACTACCATGGTTAGATCCATATAATTTAGTGTTTTAATTTCCATTTTTATAACAACAGTATAAATTAAAAATAAGGTCACACTTTATTTTGATAGTTCACTTTAGACATTCTACTAACTATAAGTAATTTTGAAACCACATTATGTTGCCCTTTAAGAAATTTAAGTTTCAAATATCAGCTTTAATTATTTTTGGTAAATATTTTCAAGTGAAAATGTGAAGTTCATAATTACTTTTTCTTTGTCTAACTCATTTGTAAAAATTATATTTTTTGTTTCATGTGATGAAGTCACTTCCTGTTTAGTCACTTCCTGTTAGTTAGTTCTGCATGAAAAACAATGAGACAGGCATGGTGTGCTCTCTCTGATAATCCGTCGCATCCACTTAAAAGCATCATAGAGGCAATGCCGTAAGTTCATTAATATGACACTAGATACGTTAAAGATCACATATTGGTGATGATTTTGTTAAAAAGACGATGTTTTGATTAGTTACTAAAAATTGTTGTTTACCATTGTGTAAAATCTCTCAGCAATGCTATAACCATTGTAATCGCAGCTACAAAGAGAAAAGTAGTTTATCTTTATGTTAAAATCATTTATAATACTATGTTAGTCAAGACACTGGGCACTGAATATTGCTGTATTGTTTTATTACAGTTTTCACCACAAATGTTAATGAGGAAGAGTGACAGTAAATGATCAACCTCTGTCTTCATCGGCTACGGTTTAACTTGGTGTTTAGTCAGAGTTTCAACACACTGCACGAGAACACTACAGTGAAAAGGCAACATTTGATGTTAAAGTGGTTAAGATGGCCACAAGCAGCAAGTCGTCTGTGTGCAGTGCAAGAACTAGCAAGTCATCCGCGTGATCGGCGAGTGCAGCCCGAGCCAGAGCTGAAGCCGCCAAAGTGAGAGCATCATATGCCAGCCAAGAGGCTAAACTGAAAATGGAAAAGGCCACAAGAGAAGCTCAAAATCAGCTGGAAACAGTTAGACACTGAGTTGGAAGTGTTAACACTACAACGAGAAGCTGATGCAGCCGCTGTGGAGGCACAAGTGTTGGAAGATGCTGAATTAGCAATGCATGCTGCAGTTGAAAGAGGAGGATCTGAATCAGAGAAAGTTAAAATTGAACGTACCAGTGAATTTGTCAATTCTCAAATTAACCTACAGGATCATGCTCCCCCTCCACTCTTATCAGCCTTACCCGTCGCTCCTCCATTTCATGCTGACTCACATAACAGCTTCGTAACATGGAGTCCAGCTGCGAAAGACACTTCACAAGCACAGTCTATCAAAAATGAACCAAAGTCTGAAAAAGGTGAAAGGCACATACCTGCAGCAAACTTATCTGATCTGTCTTCAGGTGTGATTAAATCAGAAGTTGGGAGGACCACCCCAATCATGGAAACACCTGCTAAGCCTTACTTTGCTCAAAACATTCCTCCAGCTAACACACCACCTCAAGCAGAGCCTTTGGCACAGTATTTAGCTCGACGAGACCTCGTTAGTTCAGGACTATACCAATTTGACGATAAGCCTGAAAACTATCGGTCATGGTATTCCTCATTCACCAGTGCAGCTCGTGAAGTTCACCTCACAGCAACCCAGGAATTAGACCTCATGACTAAATGGCTGGGAAAGGAATCTAGCGAAATGGAGAAGCGGATCCGCTCAGTGCATGTCAGTAACCCCAATCTTGCTTTACACAAAGCATGGGAAAGACTACGCGAGTGTTATGCTGCACCGGAAATCATTGAAAGGTCACTGTTTCAGTGATTGGACAGTTTTCCAAGGATTTCAGCTAAAGACCACATCAAATTACGTGAACTCGGGGGTTATCTAAAAGGTCTGTCATACCTTGACACTTCATGTGGATCTCGCACCAATTGTAGATAAGCTTCCATATGGGCTTCAGAACAAGTGGGTGACTTCTGGGTCATGGTACAAGGAAGAAAATCATGGTCGCTTTCCTCTCTTTGAGTATTACTGTAACTTTGTTTGCTGCGAAGCAAAGAAGCGAAATTACCCTAGCTTTATGCATCAAAGCAGTGTTATAACAACTACGAAACCAGGAAGATCCATTGTAAAGAGTTTCCAAATCAACAAACCCATCACAGTTCACAAAACAGATGTGTGTACAACCAGTGATGACCCTAACAAAATATGTCCACTACACAATAAACCACACCCCCCTGAAAAAATGCAGAACATTCAGAAACAAACTCCTGGACGACAGAAAGGCCTTCCTCAAGGAGAAAAGAATGTTTCAAATGTTGTTCTTCTGTTTCTCACCTCGCCAAGGAATGCAAGTCTTCTGTGAAATGCTCTGAATGTGGTAGCACCAATCATGATGCAGCCATGCACCCTGGCCCATCACCACAAGTAGTCAAGGCCCCTTCACTGTCACAGGAGGATGGCGGGGAGGGAGAAAATCAGCCTAATATGCCTCTTGTCAATACAAGCTGTACAGAAGTTTGTGGTCAATGGGGCCGCTCATGCTCAAAAATCTGTCTCGTAAAGCTGTACCCAAAGTATTCCAAGGACTTGGCCATCAAAGCCTATGTAATTCTGGACGACCAGAGCAATCGTTCATTAGCCAGACCAGAATTCTTCGAGCTGTTCAATGTGGAGAGTGAACAATACTCATATCATCTCAGAACTTGCTCTGGCACCATAGAAACATCTGGCAAGAAAGCAGAAGGATTTCTGATCGAGTCCCTGGATGGAACAGTTCTCATTTCCCTTCCACCACTCATTGAGTGTCATGACATCATGAACAATCGAGAGCCGTTCAGAGAGCCACACCAGTCTTTGCCAAACAATAAAGAGCAAGTTGTTCATCGTTTCACATGCCTGCAATGAACCCTGAAGAGAAAACCTGAGATGCAGCAACAGTATGTGGCATTTATGGAAAAGATCTTTAACAATGGATATGCTGAGGTAGCACCACCACTGAGAGAAGGGGATGAATGTTGGTATCTTCCTACATTTGGGGTCTACCATCCCCAAAAACCCAATCAGATCAGGGTGGTCTTTGATTCCAGTGCTTGATACTCTGGCGTCTCTCTCAATGATGTGCTTCTCACAGGCCCCGACCTCAATAACTCCCTTGTCGGTGTCCTGCTACGCTTTCGGAAAGAGAAGGTTGCAATCCTAGCAGACATTCAGCAGATGTGCCATTGTTTCTTGGTGCACGAAGACCATCGTAACTTCCTCCGTTTTCTATGGCACAAGGACAATCACGTCAGCAAGGAAATTATTGAGTATCGGATGAAGGTCCATGTCTTCGGCAATCGGCCATCCCCTGCTGTGGCCATTTATGGGCTGGGAAGAGCCATCAGAGAAGGTGCACAGGAGCATGGTGCTGATACAGTCAAGTTTGTGGAAAGACATTTCTATGTTGATGATGGTTTGGTATCTGTACCATCAGAAGCTGAGGCAATTGATTTGCTCCAACGAACACCGACTTCACTAGCTCAGTCAAACATACATTTACACAAGTTTGCTTCAAACTCTCAGACAGTTATGGAAGCTTTCCTGCCGGAAGATTGTGCTCCTATAACCAAGGACCTAGATCTGAGTGGAGAAACCTCACCCACCCAACGGAGTTTAGGTCTGCTATGGGAGATAAAAAATTACACATTCACTTACTCCACATCGACCACTACCAGGCCATTTACCCGACGTGGAATCCTTTCCACTGTCAACAGTGTTTTCGATCCTCTGGGTCTACTGGCACCTGTCACGATCCAGGGAAGAGCCCTTCTCAGGGAACTTGCCTCTGAACAGTCAGACTGGGACACATTCCTTCCGGAGGGCAAACTAAACAAATGGGAAGCCTGGAGAGATTCTCTCCAAGACCTACAGTACAACAGCTTCATGTTCCACGTACATATTCAACTACCTCACTAACTGAAGCAGTGCACACAAAATTGTGTGTATTCTCTGATGCATCTACTAAGGTCATAGGTGCTGTGGCATACGTGACAGGACTTCAAAAGGATGGACAAGTCGAAGTAGGATTTGTTATGGGCAAGGCGAAACTGGCACCCCTGTCCGAACCTACAATCCCAAGGCTTGAACTCTGTGCTGCTCTCTTAGCAGTAGAGATGGCAGATCTCATTAAGGATGAGCTAGATCTAGTGTTGAATGACATTAGGTTCTTTACGGACAGCAAAGTGGTGCTCGGCTACATTTATAACGAGTCAAAACGATGGGAACGGAGCGAGGCCGGTGGAGTGACTGGAAATCAGCAACACCTGCGACACTCACCGGAGGAGATGAGGATACAAAAGAGGAGAGACGGCAGTGAAAGACGAGAGAGGACCAGGCCTGGGTTTTATTTTGTGTTTGGTTTTTATTTGTGCATAATCCATAATCACGGGAAGAAGAAGGCGGGAACCGGCAGACAATCAAAATTAACTTTAATTACACAATAAAGACAAAACAGCGCGACAGTCGTCCACGAGGGGCTGTTGCGCTGTTTTGTCTTTATTGTGTAATAAAAGTTCATTTTGATTGTCTGTCGGTTCCCGCCTTCTTCTCCTGTGATTATGGAGTTTGTATGTCGTTACACTGGTGCCGAAACCCAGGAGAAGGAGGGACGCACTGCCGAAGATCCCTCGCCACTGGAGTGGACCCGCGGTGCCATCGAGCAGGTGTAGCAGTCTGGCGCTGTGGATGCTCGAGGCGGTGGACTGGAGTGAGTTGCTGGGGACGGAAAAGCTCACTGCTGGCCGGCCGCGATGTGGAGGCTGCCGTCCGTGAGAGAGCGGAGGAGTCAGCGCCATTTGCCTGGAGGCCGGAGCCTGCTACCGTCCGCCATGATGGGGAGGAGCAGGGAACGGGGTATTCCTGGCGGGCGGTGGAGTGTCGTGCCGTGCCGTAAATAAACACAGTCACTTTAGTGTCTAGATAGATAGATAGCCTAGATAGCAATAAGTTTAAATAGAAGTCAAATTGAGATTAAACTTCTATCAAGTCTAGTATTTTTTGATTTTTGGACCCCAGTATTCTAAGATGTTTCATTTAGAGTTTCATAAGGGATCTCAGTGTCTCAAACCATGATCAGATTTGCCAATATACCAAATTTTGCAATAAAAGGTCAAAGATCTTAAACATTTGAAGAATATTATTTGAGCTGCAGCCCACCCCATAATCCTATGAACTGTATGAGAAACATCTGTGACAGAGTTAATATTTAAAGAGAATGGATCATAACTAATCTCTTGAGTGATATGAGCAAAAACATTTCCATTAGGCCAAACAATACGCATCTTGTTTGTGTCTGAAGCTACTGTGGATCCATTGTGTACTCGGTTTATCCTGTGCTCAGTCAGGCCCAGTGAAGTCCCATCAGCTCTAGCAGACGAGAGGTCCTGGTGTGATGGAGACAGAAGCTTTGCCATGTACAGTGGCTGGTCCTGTCTAGGATTCCACATCAGCCTGTGTCGCTGCATCCCAGTGGGAGAGGGGACTTATACCCAGGGCAAATCTGTAAACACCAATTTAATCTGCATGGAGAAAGTTACTGTCATCAGCAGTGACAGCAAAAGCCTCTGGGCCACGCAGTCACACAAAGAGTCACCCCCCACCCCCCAATATTGCTGTCAAATCCCGACATTAAGCTATTATGGCCGTCAAGGAAGCTGCCATTGAGAGGCTTGTCTCTATCCACTGTTGTCAGTGCAGCTTCCAGAGCGGCCAGTGCATGCATGCATGTGATTAAGATGGGCCTGGTAAATTTAATGCTCTCCATTAATTGCTGTCACATTGTTTTATGACCTCCAGCATGAGCTGATTGGTGAATCCTAGGATATTTGAGCCCACATGCGTAGTGTGTTTTATATGCTATGTAATTATTTAAATTAGAAATGGTGATAGCCCTTACAGTGAGGGATTCTGTTATGCAGAGGGGAATGAGTGAGTGAGTGTAATATCATATACCTGTCTTAATTGCATAAAAATATATGATAATCCTCTTTCCTGCAAATTTCAAGTAATGAATTAATAATATCCTTCAGATTATTTGTCATGCTTTTAGAGAAACAAAAACTGTAGTGACAAAATATATTTTGATGGAAATGTCGTATTTATTAAAGATAAAGTAGGGTATCTCAATTTTATACCACGTGTTCATTTTTATTGCTTTGAGGTTTTTTTTTTCATAGTTAGAATGTTTAGTAATTTCTTAACAGTATCTTAACTGTCTATAATGTTTATCTTAAATCTCTTTGCTTAAATCACTATAGACACAAGTGAGGCGGCTGTTATACAGTAAGTCATAAATTAATAGAGCTATAAAATACATTTTGATAAATTTGAAATGTTCATAATCTCTGACTTTTGATCACAGTTTTTGTTTCTGTGCAGACTGAAACATTGTTAAGAGGTTTTTCTTTTTTGAAGATATATATAAAAAAAGTGATTTGGCCTTTGTCATTACTCTGTCCAATGGAATGTAACAGAATACAATTAACAGAAATTATTATTATCATTATTATTATTTTACAAATGCAAATGGAAGATATACTATGCTGACTTAATAAATGCAATTAATCACAAAAAATATATATATATTTATTAAATATAATTAATGCTCTTTGCTCTACATCTTTCCAGACATGGTTGTTACAGCTGGGCTGTTTGGAAAAAAGTGTGTGTGTGTGTGGCTACTAAAGATTGTTTTTGCAGAGTTGACTTCAAAAAGGAATGGAATTTTTACTTGTGTTTGGCAGTATGAGTGTATCAATGAGAATCAGCTGAACATAATATTTTACTTCCAAAAAAAAAAAAAAAAAACATAGACAGAGAAGTGGGACATTTTCCATCTTGTCTCGTTGCAAAGAACAAAGGGAGGTCACGCAGAGGGGGCAGTTAACTTTTGACCTTCTGAGTGTGATTAGGCCTATAATAGAAGGTCTAGATTCTCCGTCCATCCGCTCTGATCCCACGCACACCACCTGTTTAAAGCCAAATGTCTCATAGGCAGTCACTGGGAACAGTTGAATTGAGGAACTTCAGGGACAAAAACACGTCCCAAAGGAGCCACTGTTTGAAATCTGACTCCTCTTGTATCACTTAAAATAACATGTGTCTGTGATGCTGTAACACTCTCAGAAACTGACAAACTGTGCTGCCCCAAATCCTTTTCTAATACGTTTTTGATAATATATATATATATATATATATATATATATATATATATATATATATATATATATATATAAATAAAGAGCAAGAGAGCAAAAGAGAGAGAGATTATATACCCCATGTATTTACCTTGTATTACCAGAACTTTCTTAGATAAATACACTGTAAATACACTATAAGTACATGTAAGTACACGTACTGTAAAATAAAGTGCAACCACAATACTGTAGACCAAAGCAATGACATGATGTGCTATAAGACAATACCTAAATTGTTTGCCGATGAATAATTTACTATTCTTTTGTTTTTCTTCTTTACTAACAACATTTTTGTTTTAAATTACATTAACCTATAACGTTTAATAACATTCTGTATATCGTATTAGCATGTGTGCATTTCTGTTCAAAAGTTTGGGATCAATAATATTTTATTCATCAAATAATTCTAAAAATTTTGTTATTTCATTTATTTACTTATTTATTTATTTTCCAAGATTGATAATAACCACCAAATCAGCATATTGCAATGATTTCTGAAGCATCATGTGACACTAAATGATGCTGAAAATTCAGCTTTGTCATCAGAGGAATTTATTGCATTTTAGATATTCAATTAGAAAACAGTTATTCTAAATTATAACAACATTTCACAATCAACATAGACAAGACAAGAGGGTGAAAAAAAAGATATTTGGAAGAAGGTCGAAGAAGTTGTTCTTTTCCTCTAATAAAAACATATTGTGACCATTCTTTGCCAAGCTTTAATGTGGGAAAAAAAAACTTGTGTCATGCATTCCATCTTCTAAATCAATGCGCTAGATCTGATTAAGGAACAGCCCAAAATTTAAGACATTATTACTGAAAATCTTGCTGTACTCTATAGCTGTCAAGTCTAAGTGTGAAACTTTACATTTTTATGTCAATAAAAACATGTTATTGCTTCGCTCATGCTTTGCGACTGAATGCGGAAAGCATATCGGACTTAATTGACTTTGACTGGCCTGCTTCAGAAAAAAAGATTATTGAGTGAAAATAATGTCTTATGTGTCTTCATAGTCCATCACAGTGTTCATCAAATAAGAGTCTCACACTATCAGAGCGTTACAAATATTATAAATCAGCTATGTAAATGATGTTGATTAATCAAGAAGAACGTAGCCCACAAAAAAGAGAGAGGCCGCGTGTACGAAATTGAAATGCCAATGGCTAAGCCATGCTTTTTGCATGTATTAAACTTCAACTTGGTTTTGCATGGATTATACTGATTACTGGTGTTTCTATATCAAGAACAGCTACTTCATCCAAAGAATGTTTTATTAATCTAAATGTGCTGTTTGTAAAACTCATAATCTGGAGTGGTATTTGCTCGTAACTGCAAATTAAATGTAAATGTGATATCCAGAGCAGTAATATATATATATATATATATATATATAAAATATATATATATATATATATTTTTTTTTTTTTTTTTTTTTTTTTACTTGTTGCCAGAGCAAATCAGTTCAGCAAAAATATTTATTTATAAAAAAGGCAATCAAAGAATTAAATAAATACATATATTTTATTATATTATCCCATTATTGATTTGATACTTGTAATGATGGTAATGCTTGTTTTATGATATTAAGGGGCTGTGAAATTATGTGCTTTCTTGAAATACCAATATCATAACACCCACTGGCCCTCTTTGCATAAACTCCATTCAGGCTCCCGAAACAAGAAAAAGGAGAAAAGGGTGGAGGGATGTCGAAAAAACTGAAAGCGAGGTTTGGGTAAATGGAGCAATGCACTTTCCATGCCATTTCTGGATATTAATTTCATGCCACAAACAGTGGTCTCCATGCGCATCGTTGTTAGAGCTGTGGCCCCCGGCGACGGATTGATCCACTTCACTGGCTCAGTGGGGGTGCTGGAGATCTGGAGGGTATCAGCAGGGCTCCAAATCAATAAGGTTAATAGATGTGGGGGCCACGCTGTCAGAGGTGAGCAGTCTGGCATTTTCTGTGCCAATGAAGAAAATTCCTGATGACGAGATGTCACATTCAGGGCCTGCATTAATGTCAGTTTGATTACCTGCACCTCCAGTGTCACTTAGTGTGTTAGCTGAGGTCCGTGCTCTGACCATTAACTGAAATTATTTTTACCACAGGCCACTTTCACACGCACACACCCCCACTCCCTTCTCTTTGCTTCAGGACTTGACTTTGCCAACATTTCTTATGGCTGGTCGCTACAAATTGCCCAGCCATTTCCCCCTCCCCTTTATGGGACTGATTTCTATACTACAAACAGTTTCATAATCACTTGATGCGTAATTTGCTCTAATTTTGAATTTGCGCTTGAGTATTTGCTCCTTTAAAACACGTACACTTGAAGTGTCTTTATAGAAGCTCTCACATCCGATTTTTGAGAGGACATAATTGGTTCTCACTAAACGGAGGAAGAGGTAGAAGAAAAGGATAAAGGGGGAAAAAAGAACAATTGCAGCAAAACTGCAAAAAGACCATAAGAAAGGGTCAGTCGCAATGTACCGTGACAAATGAATGAATGTTTTTTTTTCCTTCAGGGTTCATTTAAGTTTCAATTCTACTTTTTATGTGGAATGTATTTGTTTGTTGGCGAAATAAAGATGTTTGAAAAGGGAAAATCTAGTTAAAACTCTGGAACCAAGCTCTTAAGAATGTAATCTTTGCATTCATGTCGGTTTTTGAAAAACATTTACACCATATTCAACAAAATATCTAACAATGTCGAGTAAATGTAATACATTTGAATGCACACATCTAAATATGAACAAACAAACAAATACAGTACATTTAATATTGCAAAGTCAAAAGTAATATATTATGATGTTTTTCCAAATTCCAAATTATCTGATATTTTCAAGAGACTTACTCAGTTTAACAAAACGTCAAGACAGTGTTATTAAATATATTAAAATAGATTTTAATATTTGGTTTATTATTTTCTGGTTTTATTTTAATTTGTATATATATATATATATATATGCCTATGCCTATATGCCTTCAGCTTCAAACTGAGAAATGTTGCATTGGCAAATATCTAATAATAAATTATGTTTCCTTTTTTTTTTTTTTTCAGTTCACACACACACACACACACACACACACACACACACATGAAAGTGTGTTCATCCCATAGGCGTAATGGTTTTTATACTGTAAAAACTGTATTTTCTATGGCTCTACACCTAACCCTAACCCTCACAGGAAACTTTATGCATTTTTACTTTCTCAAAAAAAAAACTCATTCTGTGTGATTTATCAGTGTTTTGAAAAATGGGGACATGGGTTATGTCCTCATAAGTCATCCTCTCTTTGTAATACCTGTTTCACACCCATGTCATTATACAGAGTTGTGTCCTGATATGTCACAAAAACACACCCACGTATACATACTGTGTGTGTATGTGTGCATGTGATACATAACAATGATTTTTTGTACACACACAAAATCACCCCTCTTTAAATTAATCACATTCTGTTGCTTTGCAGCCTGAATAGAAAACAGACACAGTTTTTGTTTTTCAAAACTTTTTTGAGTTTCCGCCTAAATTAGTATTATATCTGGTCGGTACTGAAAAGTTAATTTTTAATTTTATACAAAATGCGATATTTAGTTATTAGGTCATGTTTTCTCCCTTTTTTTCCAAACTGCAACAAATGCAAGTCTCCCTTTTTTGCAGAACGCAATATATCCGCTCAACCAATCACAGGACACCATTCCACGCACTGTAAACAGTAACAACCAATTTCGTCAGTAAAGCCGATTCTGTGATTAATAGTACTGGCAAAACTGGTAAATTATTCAGATGCATTTAATACACAGATCTGTAGATCACTGACAAGCTAAGCTATATCGCGTTCATTAGATAAATCAGGATTAGTGTTTTAAATAATGTAATTTATGTTTTTGTTAATAAAGCACATAGCACTAGACAACTAAATGAATGTAACATGTCAAAGATGAATGCACTTTTGAAAGTGACGTGACATACAGCCAAGTATGGTGACCCATACTCAGAATTCGTGCTCTGCTTTTTAACCCATCCAATTTTTATCCCATCCAAGATTACCCGTTGAATTCATTTTGGAAAACAAAAACAATTCATAGGTATGTCAGTTTTCTTCATCAAAATGGCTTCTTGTATCTCACTGGTTTAGATAAATTGGACATATTTGTAAAATATTAATAATATTTTTCTTCCTTTAATTTGTTAATGGTATACAATTTAGACAACAGTTTTCTTTTTCTCTCTTTTATTTTTTTTTATTTTTATTTTTTTACTTTAAGTCAGACTAAAGATATCTTTCAAAGCACAGAATCTAAACTCAGACATTACCCAGCCATGTTCTAGTCAAAGCTAACGAGCTCACGGTATGGATAACAAGCACTGGCCTGCAATTAAATACTAGCCACCACAGACTTCACAACTCCGGAAGTTTGCAGTCATCCCACTCGCATTGTGGCATATAAAATCCTATTAGCATTTTTGAATGGGGCCTTTTCATATATTCCGATGCACAAAGTCTCAGCCCATGAATGGTGAAATGCAAATGGGGTGCTTGCTGGTCTATTATGCGAGTATCCCAGCCTCTCTACCTGCCTAATGTCTATACAGGGGCCCATTGTGCCAGTCTGGAGGAGGTAACCTGCCTTCACCTACAGCACATATAGTGATTACTGCTAGGTGAGATGGAAGAAACTGGTTTAAGTCCTGCTAACTGTGTCAAACTCTCAGATCCACGCCCCTCACTCGAAACAAATGGAAAGTACCGGAAAATATATTATAGCACATGACAAGCTTCATTTGCTTTCGCAGCTTAACATCTTCATCCTAATAGAAGCTTTTTGGAGAAGAGTTTGGTCATTGTTATTCACAACCCTCCCCTTGCCTAAACTGGATGGGATTAAGATAAATCATAATTAGAGAATTCTGAAAAGGATCTGAAAGACATTTCATAGGTCCTACAGATTTAAAGAATAATCATCTCTTGGGGTTATTTAGCTTACAATCCACTTCTTTAACCTCTGCTGCCACTTCACTGGATTCTGAGCACTGTATAAAGCTACTTTTGAGGAATATTTAGTGTTTCATGTATGGCATTATGTTTGTGTGTCTTCTCATGACATTAAAGTGAATGTCAAATATTATTCATTAATCAAAGGCAGTTTGAAGTGTGGTGGAAGGCTGCCGTGTCTCTAAAACTCTCTTTACAATGAAAGAAAAAGCACAAAACAGAGACCGTTTTAGAATTTAACTTCATTTTGTAGATTCACCATATGATGTGAAGAAAAGAAAAAGAGAGTCTAGCATAATTCTTATTGCATCAAAGCATTAAGAACCAATATTAATGTCTGTGTGTATATATATATATATATATATATATATATATATATATATATATATATATATATATATATATATATATATATTGGTTTGTGTGTGTGTGTGTGTGTGTCAAAATGTAAAATCACAGTAAACATAGTTTCAGACAAAATATAATTGTAATTAACTGTCAATTAATATATATAGTGTATATTAATTAAAGGTAATATTTTACATCAAGCAGTAAATTAATAAATATGAAATTGTTAATATGAAACATATAAAAACAGTTGTTGTTGTGTGTGTGTGTGTTTGTGCATGTGTGTGTGTGTGTGTGATTGAACAAAATCATCATGGTCCTATTATTATTTTTTTGTATTTATTTATTTTTTGTATTAAGATTTTTTATTTTTATTTTGAAATACAGTTTATTTTTAAAGTAATTTTCTTGTTTTAGTCATAATAATTTAATGTTTTTTTGTATTATTATTTATTTATTTATTTATTCATTCATTCAAAGTTAACAGAGCAAAACAATGAAGAAATTATTAAGTTTGCTTGTAAATGGTTTTTATTGACTGTATATACAGAGTAAATCATTGAGCAATGGTTGCAACTTGCATATTTATTTATGTGTTTGTTTATTTGTTCATTCATTGATTAAAAGTAGTGGCTAATTAATATCGAAGACACGGTTATATACTTTTAAGTAATAATCACAGTAACTACAGTATTTTTTTGCAGACACTAGAGTCCAATGGTAAATGTTTCTAAGAGACAGACTTGGCAATTAAACATTTATTAGATTTTTGAAGGTCCTCTTTACAAGGCTGCGTTTTCTGTGTTGTTCTAGTTTATTAGTCTCTCTGTGTCTGTTTTTGCTGTTGGTTTGTTTAGTCTCTGTGTGGGACTGGAAACTCTTCAGTCCCGGTGACAAGCAGCAGGTGAGGGCCGCAAACTTCTTTGAAGTCTTGGCTCCTTATTGATCATGTGCATATTCTAAAAATCAAAGAGGGCTTCAAAGGCATATCTAAACTCAAAAAGACCCCTGCGCGCCCAAAACAGGCCAAGCAGTGACAGCGTGAACAAGCAAAGCAGGTGGTACTTGAGGAGGTCCAACCCCCGAACAGTACCTCGGCACCACAGACAGTCCCACTGCAGCAGCCATGACTCCCTCATTACACTGCTAACGTGACCATTTGTTACAAGAACAAATTCTCTCTGAGGAAGGTTTTATATTATCGTGGCCAGACTAGCCGCTAGCTATGGGCATGTATTGATGTGTTTCTGCTGGGCGGTGCATTGGTTATCAAGTCAACTGTATGTGATTGGAATGATACTTTAGGTGTAGCTAACAAGGCTTGCATTACTAAAAGGCATTTTATCCATTATTTGTAGGCTACTGCAGGTGATGTATACTGTGTGTCAGTGCAAATGTGGCAATCAGTAGAGTGGTAGTTTTCTATACATTTTATACAAATGTTTATGGACACACACAAAAATATATATTTTCATGTGATAGAGGCAAAAGTGATAAGGTATTTATAATTGAAGTTTGTTACTAATTATTAAAACGCTTATAAATCATACAAAATGAGTTTTTTTTTTTTTGAGAAAGTAAAAATGCACAAAGTTTCCTGTGAGGGTTAGGGTTAGGGGTAGGTTTGGTGTAGGGCCACATAATATACAGTTTGTAGAGTATAAAAACCATTACACCTATGGGATGAACCCAGTTTTCACAAAAACAAACGTGTGTGTGTGTGACTTTTATTAGTTTGATAAATCTCTCTATACGTTTTATAATTTTTAATTTTTTATTCATTTTAATTTCAGGTTTAGTTATTTTAGTAAAGCAAGTAAAACTAAATTAAAATAAGAAATGTTACCATGCCAGTTAGCTGAAAGAAAAAACTATTTATTTATTTATTTATTGTAATTTTATTTCAGTTAACATTTATTAAAAATATTTTAAATATGTATTTTTTAGTGAAATATAATAACCCTGGATGGGCACAGTGCTAATAGTTCACAGTGTCTTCTGTTTTTAATCCATTTTAATGTTAAACAAGTAATAATAACTTAAAATTTTGTGCATTTTTACTTTCTCAAAAAAAGAACAAACAAAAAAAACTCATTCTGTATGATTTGAAAAATGGGGACATGGGTTATTTCCTCATAAGTCACCCTCTCCTTGTAATACCTGTGTCATACCCATGTCATTATACAGAGTTGTGTCCTGATATGTCACAAAAACAAGAGCACACACACATACATACATATTCTTGACTAAACTTTTTTTTTTTTTCCGATACTAAACAATTGAGGCTCTTTATCAGAATTTATGTTTTCTACTGAGAATCTTTATATTGCACAAAAGGTTATTAATAAGGACTCTTTAGATTTTAAAATGTTATTCACATTAAGGATGGAAATTAAGAGGTTCTTTGAGGAACCAAAAATAGTTGTTGAATGGCAAAAAAAAAAAAAACCTGGAACCTTTATTTTAAGACTGTATCCATAGATACAGACATTTTCATATTGACTATTTTTATTTATTTATTTGTCTTTCGTGTTGTATAGGCCTATATGATAGTAAATTAATTAAGATCATGACATACGATTTTGATTATTCGGCTGATCGCTACTAAAGGTGGCAGGTGAGAGTGGATTCATCAGCAGGACACATACACTGTAGGTCTGTGGCTCAGTCTGAACCTCCTCGCATGAGTCTCTGGCCCCGTTCTGACATGAATTACACTGGTTCCTGATTTAACTCATTCTCTGCAGTGTCCAAGCTTCTGTCATCTTCTTTACCTCCTCTCACCCCAGCTAAACCAACCCAGGTGTTTTTTGTTGTTGTTGTTTTTTACATTTGGTTCACAGACATTCATTTCTCAGGCACAATGTAATCTCTCAACACAGTCTCAGACATTTGACGAATAGGGAGTGAGACTGTGTTGAATCTCTGAACAATTGAAGACTTATTTTGCCTCTGATTAACATTTATATGTGAAAATTTGTGTTTCCACTTAATCTTTTTCGTAGGAAGAAGCTTTGTTGCTGTTTGCATTTTTATTCAATCGGAAGTAACAGGTTTGGAGATTTTGTCAGATGTTAAACTCTTGAGAGAATGAACATGCTGATGTAAAAGGATTTTACTCAAGCAGATACGGTGCAGGAAGCTAAATGTAATTGTACACCATATTTAAAGTCTCCTAAAACAGCAGGGGTGTGTTCGGTTTTAGACCGTTTATTTCTTTCTTTATTTTTTTTATGTCCCATTTCCATGTCTTACACTCACATTGTTGTAGTTTGCTTTAAATCCATTGGATAGATTGTCTTATGTATGTAACTCTAAAGTAAGTGTCATCTGCCCTTAAAACACACATAAGCAAACAAACTCATTCAAAGACACTGAATGAAGTCTTCCACAGGACTTAGCACTGGATAAACGAGCGAGAATGTTAAAACTGCTAACTTCTTTAAAACTCCTAAGTCCTAAATAACTTCCTTTAGGGAGAGAGAGGGAACACACAAGAATAGCCCAGCCGGCCTTTTCTTTAGATGCCACACAATGCAAACAATGAACTTACTGACCCCCAAAATCCTCTTTCGTAACATTTAAAGGTATTGCTGGACGTGTTTTATTGACTGTTTTAGTTGTATGTGGATTTTTTAGCTATTTAAATGGACACTTCTGAAAGAAAATTACAAATGCTGTGTACTCTCATCTTGAAAAGTGAAGAACAGTGGAAAAGAGACATAAGTTTAGTTTAGTATAAAGAAAACAGCAGCTTATTTGTAACATATTATTTATTTATTTATTTATTTAGCATTGTACAATACTACAGTTCTCATCGCTGTAAAGAAAAAAAAAAAATTTATAAATCAACATTTTTGTCATTCTCCCTTTAAGATAATTACAGATAACGAGAATGTAATAATAGTACTGGGAATAACAAAAATAACATTTTAAAATGTTAAAATTAAAATAAAATTCTGAATGCATTATGTTAATAGATTTTGTAAGAGAATTATTATTTTATATTTATTTTATTATTTATATTATTATTACGTATATTATTTATGACTTATTAAATTTAATGTACATGGTAATATTTTCTATATGTTAACACAAGTTAACTACATTAGTTAACACTAACACTGAAAATAAATGTCTGAAGCATTTCTTAGTTCATAGTATATTTTCACACTAATGCATTATTAAAATCAAAAGTTGCATGTGTTTATATTATTTTAGTGATCTAAGTAAATATGAACTAATAATGAATAGTTGTTTTTTGTTAGCTTATATTAGCTATGATTAATTTATCTGTGTTAGTTGATGTTAGTTAATGCGTTATCATTAATGGAACGTTATTGTAAATTGTCATATACATACATATATATATATATATATATATATATATATAATTTTTTTTTTTTTTTTTTCATATACAGAATCCTGGTAACTTTTTAATTGCTAGTTTTTTTTGTGTGTGTGTTTTGTCCGTGCATATTTTTGGGAATATATTCGCTAACATATGTGCGCTTTACATGCTCTACCAACATGTGTGTTTCTGTGGTGAGCAACTGACCTCAAGTAGAACTGTTTTAAGATTCACCGTTTGAAGTCAGACATTAGAAGGATGCTGTCCGAGGTTTCATGTTTGCATTTCATGCTGTGAAACTTGTCGAAGAAGAGAGAACAAACCAATTGAGAAGAGAGAGCGCTTAAAAGGGGTTGGCCAATCACAGCACATCATCTGCTTTGGTGTTTGTGGTCCATGACATGTAATTATAACCTAAACATAAGAAGTGCTTCAAAAGCCCAAAGAACATATATGTCTGTTGTGGCCTCTTGATAGTAACCTTCACAAGTGTGGTATCTAAATTGGTCTGTTCAAAAAAATGCCTTAAATGAGCTGTGAATGTTAAATCTGCGTCCCGTAAAAAAGTAGGTGTTTTTTTACAGACTTCAGTCACAATGCCTCACAAAAGGACAATTGGCACATTTAGGAACTGTGTGAAAAAGTCCTGTGTCTGCAGAACTATGGCAAACTGGAGAATATGAATAGGCTTTTTACAGGTCAGAGCTTCCATTCAACCCACTGACATTGTTATTATCTGACGGTCATGGATGTGGCTAATTAATATTCCCATCATACCCCATAGGGCAAATTACTCAAAAATATGCTCCAGACAGTGTTCACTGACAGATTTTCACCTTATATTTTGACTCACTGACTTACACGCTTGATTCCTAAACTAAATAAGCTATCTAGCTGTCCTCTAAAGCCCAAAGTATACTTCAGTTTTTACGTTCGTGCACAGTCGAACACAGCTTTTCTAAGTATACTGTATCTGAAAGTGTGCGCGAATGCAGGCGCTCGACACATGAGCACTAGAAAGATTTATGTCTGTCTGTGCCTTTTCTTTCCAAAAGTTATTAACAATAAAATGTATTTTCACACGTTTAAACTAGAGTTGCATTTTACTTTTAATCCCCTCACATGCACAATCGTCGAAGCAGGGGTCTAGTTTGACCGTGATTGTGAGCTTGCTATTTGGTCTGCGATGCGGGAGTTTGGGCGGGACTTTTTGATACTGCGAAAATGCACACATGCATATTTATTTGTAGGTTATGCATAATATGTGGGGAAGTCGTGGCCTAGTGGTTACAGAGTTTGACTCCTAACCCTAGGGTTGTTGGTTTGAATCTCGGGCCGGCAATAGCACGACTTAGATGCCCTTGAGCAAGGCACTGAACCCCCAACTGCTCCCCGGGCGCCGCAGCATAAATGGCTGCCCACTGCTCCGGTGTGTGTGTTCACTTCTCTGTGTGTGTGCACTTTGGATGGGTTAAATGCAGAGCACGAATTCTGAGTATGGGTCACCATACTTGGCTGAATGTCACGTCACTTTAAAAATGTCAAAAACCCAAAGTATTTCTTTGTCTCCTCACGTTCAGCTGGGAATTACATGAATGAAAAAGAAAAAAAGATACCGTATTTTCAATTCAAAATGGCCATATCTGAGAAAAAGTCGAGTAGTTTAAATCACTATATGATGGTAATTTACCTTTGTACCATAAACAGTTGTCATATAATAAATATTTCGCTATTTCCATCTTACCTTGTTATCTTTCGAAGTTAAAACTGATGCTTTGCGCAGCAAATTCTGAAGTTAATCTTTCAGTATTAAATACATTTTTGTTTTAACCAACGTTTTATCCATCTGCCATCTTTGATTTAAATTGTTGCTATGCATCCTGGTATTGTGTTTTTCATTAAGAATACATGCTACACTACTTTAAAAACAGGACAAAATTAGGGATCTTATAAGGCAGCCGATACCTTCCTATTGGAACAGCCCCTACACCAAAATCACTGCCTCTGTAGGAAGCTCAGTGGGTTTTAGAACGGATCAATCAAAATAAAAATTGTTAAACCAGTTTCAGTTTTTTTTTTTTTTTGCTGTCAAAATGCCATTTCCAAGCCAATCAAACTTGTAAAGCTTTTGTAAAGCTTTTATTTCCCTCACGTCGAGTTATGTAGCACCATCTTTTACGCCCAATATCTTATTAGCATCATATACTGCACACTTCTCAGTATTTTAGTGTTATATGTACTAATTCAATTTACGCACCCACAAGGAGCACTCCACCTGAAATCTATTTCATAATTTTTGCCTTTTTGACAAAAATACCTTAGACTGAGTCCGAGTTATCACTACAATGCTAATGTTGCCATAACAATAAAAATCTATCATTTGAATTTGTCAGTATAAAGTCTCAGCCCCGAGGCGGTGGGTTATTGTTTTATTCTATTAGCCTCTTATTACCAGCACTCCTAGAGACCTCCCCTCTCACAAAGCCCAGCTGAACATTTATCAGGTCGTGTACAAATGTCTGGAACATATGACGGCTGCTCTCTCCATGTCTGCTCCAGGGCAAACGGAAACCGTAGGGTGTGTTAACAAACTAATGGCTCTCTGTGCATCTGTTATCAGATTGCACCTGGTATAGCTGATGCTACGGGGCTGTCAATATATTTTCATAGGTCTAATGCTTTTTATGACGAAATGTGATTATGCTTTTTTATGCTTTTTTTGCCTTTCCTATAAAAGATGTTTCAGCCATTGATAAGTGAAGGTAAGCATCACTACTACTAGTTTAGGCTTTTACTGAAATGAGGTAACTTTAAGTGATTAGATATTTTTGCCATCGGATAATAGACATCCAGACAAATTTCACTTACAGTCCACTGATGAAGGAATTTGAAGGAGGTTCGTAGACTCACATCTACTATCCAGAATTTTATAAAGACTTCTAAAGCAAGCAAGTAGAAGGTCCACCCAACCAACTAGGAATATGCTCACCAAGAGCAGACGATAAATAATTTGATTTAAAAAAAAAGCTCCAGTTTCGCTGTATTTGTTTGAAGGGCAGCCCAAAATGTGTGTATGTGTGTGTGTGTTTCTTTAAATCTGGCTATTTTTCTCACAACATTACTTTGTTAGAATTAATAAACTGACAACTGACATTGTTTAATACACTTGCAAACACTTGGTATATGTTAATTTTAGGCCCTGCTACAAAAGATGCAACACACATGGGCAACAGTCAAACATGTATATTGCGCGATTACATAGAAGACCAATGAAAAAGTAGCGCAGTGGAATAAAAAAAACAAAACCACGTTTAGGGTGAACGGCCTCTTAAAGTGCAACTATAAGGTTACTAATTGCTGTTGTAACTTGGCAACATATTTGACACTTTCTTCGAGGGTCTATTGTGGCTAACCAAATGACTAGACCTCTGGCCTGGCACTCAGTTCCCTTCCGTTCAGCGTACAACCAGCAGCCTTTGGCTATATACACCACCATCTACAGAGTAATTACCAGACTATTTAAAATAATGCCACAGCAATCAGACGGTGATAGCATGCAATTAATATGTGCTCCCAGATTGGAGAACTAACCAACGTACATAACCAATCTAGCAACGATATCCGCCAAGATAAAGTGGCCATCTTGTGAAATGTCAAACTGTAGTGATTTAATCAGATTCTGTTCAATTAATATGCATGTCCCCTTGTCCTGTGTTCGCTTGTGTCATTGACAGTGATATATTGAGCTCATCTTAGCGGAATTTATCCCAGAGACACTCATTTTTCTGAAGGTTGCTTTTCCTGTCTCTCTTCCTGTCTCGTTCTTCCTCTGCCTGCGAGCTGTGCGTGATCCTACTCAACACCCCCATCTACCCCCCACTTACCCCACGCTCAACCATCTCTCACTCCCCCCCACCCCCAAATCATTCCTAGGATTAGGGCTTCATGTCAGAGTGGAGAGGGGACAATCTCACGAAAGGGCACTGATATAAATAGAGTGTTGAAATATAATTATTTGTAACGTCATTTCACCCCCATAGTAAGTCCCTGGGCGTCCTGTTGGAGGAAGGCAGACAGCCGTGGATGACAACAGCCCTGGGACTTGCCGTCCTGGGTCCATAGAGACATTTTATCCCACTTGTCTGGAAGCTTTCAGCAGCTTACCACCACACAATTCCAATCAAAGCCCGCTCCGGAGGAACGTGGTTTTGCGAGCGCAGAAATAGTGTACTGCCAAACATTATGCGCCACTTCACGACATTGCAAAACACTCGAATGGATGTTGAGCCCTTACATGCACCCGTTTGGAGTTGTGTGAATTAATTTTGCTGATGAATTGCAGTTTCCATTGCCGGGAAAGTGTGTATTTGTGTGCGTGTGCTGTCACAGACAGCAGGCTGCTCGGTCACATTTGAGTGGGCTGTACCATCCAGCCTCGGGGGCTACAGTACTCACCGTTCCTAGATTGAAACATCCCGTGTCATTTCCTGCTTCGCTGGCTCCGCCAGTCAGAGTAAAAGAGAGGGCTGAAATATGAATTGTGCTTGCCCTCCTTCAGAGCTGATTATCGGGCTGGGCCTTTCAAATGCCTCCCTGTTTCACGGTGGTCCCTGTAACAAGCCTCCAAAGAAGCCAAACGAGACGGCAATGGGATCAGCCACGTGTTATACTTGTGTAGTCAAGCTATTGTTCCATTCGAGCTCAAAAGGAAATGGTTGACTGAGTCCTTTTTAACATATTTCTCCCTGGATGTGTGTGGTTTTATTGAGGTGGCCGTGTGTTTGTATGTGTGTGTTCCTCGTGTCGGCAGCGATCAGACCAGGAGATAACTTAAGATGAGGTTTCTACGAGGAACTCCTCTCTAATGGAGCTATCCGTCAGCTATCTGAGTTGCGTTCTGGCCCTTGCACCGTAGGGTCTTTTCTTTAACGCTAAAGCACAGGGTCTAAGCACTGCTAGTGGGGGCCATTTGTCAAAATGTGTCTGTGGGAAACTTGTTAGGTGTTTTCGCAGAGCTTGAAATGCATCTAGGTTTTTCTGTGCTATGGGTTGTGGAATATCTGTTTCGATGTGTCATGGTTAAATAAATATGATTTGTGCTCGTTGTTTATGTTATAAAGTTTATAATATATGGGGTGGTGTTGGCGCAGTGGATAATACACATGCCTTTGGTGTGAGAGACCCGGGTTCGAATCCACTGTGTGACACCAATGTGTCCCTGAGCAAGACACTTAACCCCTAGTTGCTCCAGAGGCGTGTGACCTCTGACATATATAGCAATTGTAAGTCGCTTTGGATAAAAGTGTCAGCTAAATGAATAAATGTAAATGTAATAATCTATAAATTATTAAAGGCATATCAAAATTGAGAGATATTATCTACATTTACGCCATTATCTAGTCAAGTTATAGGTAAATAAAAAGACAAACTAAATAATTTAGTGCATTACATTTAGTCACGATTAAATTATTGGTACTTTGCAAATATTATGGTAGCCTCAGGCCTGAGGTGGTAAAATTATAATGATAAACATTTTACATTTAACATTAAATCATTATATCATTGTCATCATTATTAATAATCGATTTTTAATATGCATATGCATGATTTATGGATGGATCTTTTTCCAAATTTAAAAATATAAATTTTCAATTTAATGGAAATCAAATGTCTTTATAATTTCTAAAATGTAATGCTTAGCCTTCTCAACCAACCACTACTCATTTATTAATCTCGTGCTTTCTCATGACGGATATACTCATTTCAAATCGTTTACCATCTTTGGTGCCTATAATCTTTTTTCTTGCCATATCCATATTCTTCTATTTGTGCATGTCTTTGTTCATGGTATGAAAGGGTTGAAGGTGACTCATGCTACATTTACTGACTGCTGTTATAATAATGCAGCATGAATGTCATCTCTAGAGAGTGAATCAACAGCGATCCTGGTCCTCTGAGCTATGACACAAGCACTACATATTACTGACCACAGCTAAGCAGCCACCGGTCAGGGCTTTACAGTTTATTATTACACCACATCATAGAGTCCACCTACTGATCTTACTACTCTGAAGCCGTTGGGTTTGAAAGACTGTTGAAAATTGGTTTTCAGCGCAATGTAAAGGTTGTATATTATCATCCATTGCAATATGTGGTGCACGCTGCGCTCAAGATAATCTTTTCCACTGGTCAACAATGTGGAATCTAGAATGAGATAGAATCTTCATCTAAGACATATTCATCATGAAATATGTAAATGGTGTACACTATTACACATATTTCTGGTTTGATTTTATGAACCAGGATGTGAGTTGGTATTATTGTCTGTGGTAGTTGAAAGTGAGCCACAGATGCTGTAGATAGAGCGTAACTTGTACTGAACTCAGAATATGAGCTTTGATATCATTGCTCAGAAAGTGTTTAGAACGTGCTTTGAGCTTGCATGACAAATGGCGTAATATATTTAAAGTCAGAAGATATACAGACACTTGGAAATTCTAAGTGTTCTAGAAACATCTGGGGTGTGAAGATGCAGACCTACACAGTTAGATTTGTTAACCATAATAAAACAGCACTGACGGGTTATCAGTTCTCAACACTGCCTCCAAGGACTCTCACTTCTTTTTGGTAACTCACTATGACTGAATTTAATATATATGGTTTGGTTTTGGGAACTTTGAGTAGAGATAAAATATGTTCTATACTTGAAAATAGACATGATTATAAGCTACCATATATACAGTACACACACACACACACACACACACACACACACACACACACACACACACACACACACACAGGAGGCTCCTTCCTACTCTACAATATATTAAATGACAAGGTTAAACATTTGCACTCTGTGTAGATGTATGTATGTAGATGTGAATAAAATAATAATAATAATATTTATGAATATTTTGAAATTAGCTTTTTTTTAACCGTACATTCCATGTTTGATCAATCTACAGTATTTACTTTATTTCTAAAGTAAACTTATTTGTTAAGAATTGTTAGTTCCTAAGCAATGGCTTACATTGGCTTGTATTTTTTTTAAGATAGAGATAAAAAAGACAAAGAGATAGCACAGATAACATGCATTGTATGAATCTATTTTATAGTGTTAAGCCACAACCTGTTCGCATTAGTATTATAGTCCTCAGAGATTTCCTCATTCTGTCCCATGTGATCTTTCTTGTTTGAGGAATCCCTGATCAAAGCGCCTTCTCTCAGATCTTCTTTATTAGATTTTACACTCGCTCTATAGGGGAGCAGGAAACAATTCTAAACACCGCACTTTGAGTGAACAGATATTTATTTTCCCACAGATCGATCAAACCAAGCACAAGTGCAGCAGGAAAAGCCATGGCTAATTTAAATCAATAAGGCGTATTATAGACTGACATTTTTGTTGATGTGTTGTTGATGTGTTCATGTAAGTGTACAATGTAAATTTAATTTAGTTATGTGAATCTTCTGAGGTTTGGCACATTTGTGATGCGAATCAGTACATCAAATCAACATGTTAATCCAAATATTGTATGTCATAAAAACAAATATAGTTTGAAATATCCTCTTGCGCTGAGGAAGAGGAGGCTGGATCTGTCCTTTAATTGGCAGGGCAGAAGTTTGCTGTGGGAAGAGTTCTGCTTGAATGAGATCTGGGCATGGCGCCAAATGAAGGGAAAAATCTTCTTAGTCTGTTTCTTTCTCATTCACTCCCCCAATGACAGCCGAGCTGTTCACTCGACATTAGACCAGGCATGCTGAAGATTCCGAATTTGATTTTAATAACGTAGATGTCTTCATTACGACAGCCTTGGTGCCTTGCAGTCGGGTGATAATGTACTTCCTCAGCATTGTGAGATTGTCATGAAAATCCTTTGCTGTTCTATTCATCACTCAAGAGCAATCAGGTGTTTGTGGCACATTTCACGCAAAACCAACTGCTTCCTTACAGTAACGTTGGCATTGGAATTGAAGGGCCTTTCTTTGCCCCCACATTAGGCAAGAAACATCTTTTTGTCATGTGATTGCCTCTTTGAGGGTTTATTGTGCCAATTGTAAATCATCAGAGTTGTTTCTGGAAGCATATGCAAGGCCCCACATTCTGAATTTTAAACAACCGGAGTTATTGTAAAGATTTGGGACATTAATCTCACTAAAACTGTAGCAGAGGGTATTAGAATGTTCTCGTTTTTCTCTGAGGTCAAAAGAATTTGATTGAGGGCTGGGAGACCCTGCAGAGTCCTGCAGCCCTTGGCTGCAATCCCCCCCTTGCCCTCAGGCCTGGCCTGGTCTGCATGAATGCCAGAGGTTAGGCTGCCATTTTCCTCCCTGTTGCTCTGTCACCATGACAACGGATATAGAAATCACAGAATAGACTTGGGCAGGAAGGAAAACAGACCTAGTGACACACATTGGCACAGATGCATAGAAAATTATTGTGTGGGCTTTGGGAAAGATGAAGTGGATGGGTAAATACGAAGATAAAGCAGTGCTCAAACTGTTTTAGTGACGTTGGTGAGTAAACAATGTACTCTGCGTCAGTGTGTTTCGTGCTCTGCGCTTTTTCAACAAAGGTTTTTAAGACTGTATTTAATCATCTCAGTCTGCACAGTAGTTTAGTCTGTAGATATACTTGTAGAGCGTGCGACTTGTACTGTCAAAGTCATAGATTAGATTCCATGAAACACAGCTACTGACGAAATGTATATCTTGAGTTCAAATGTAAGTGATTTGGAAAAATGCTGCTGCTAATGGTTGCAACCAAAACTTGTCATACCAGGCGCCAACCTTATCAAGACCTTTTAGTATTCCAAAGACAATGTGTTGTGAGAGCCATACAAATGCTATGGCTACTGGTGTCCATGTGTCAAACATCTCACGAGATTCTGGAAAAAGTTGCACAAAGCATGGGAGGCCTCTACTGGCCAACAAAGTCTTCACACATATGACAAAGCCAGGGGAATAAGAATATCTTAGGAACCTTTACAAGATCCCCAGCAACAGCCGGTGGTTTTTATGTGAATCTCTATGGATAAAGGTACAGTGGATACCATATACTAGAAAGGACATGTGCAAATCAAGTCTATGTCTTGTCAACAACAATGCTGTTTGGTCCTGTACAAAATGCCTTGCACAAGCCTGAGTATATAATAGAATTAGATTTCAAAAACCGGGAGTGCTTTTTTCCCTTGTCGTTCCTTTTTTTATGTAATTCTTCCCTGACACTAAAAGGGATGTTCCCTAAACAGTCAACATCAACTACACTTTTTCGGAATAGTTCAATAAGCCCGTCAAAGACTTCACACACTTCATTGAACAATAAAAATCAATACCATTAAACACTTCTCAAATGAAAGCGCCTCTCATGGGACCCTGTGAACTCCTATGTTTTTTTTTTGTTTTTTGTTTTTTATATAAATATATATTTTACAGTGCTGTCAATAACACATTCTGGAGATCTTAAATACTTCATTACATCTCAAAGCTCAAAATTCTCTTATGTCTTCCCCGCTCAAACCCTTCCACAAAACCTTTTGTTCCTTAGCCCCTTCATCCCACATCGTACAATTTAAAACCTAGAGATGTAAAATGTGACGCACCATTGTGAGGTGTATCATACATCATATTAATTATCCTCTCCTTAACATTAACATAATCTGCTCTTCATGGAACCGGGCAAGGGGTGAGCAGCCAATCAGGCGCTTTCTCAGTCGCTAACCATTTGCCCTAGCCTTTGTTCCAATTCATTCACAGACATATAAGCAATTTTTAATCTTTGTTAGGCAGAGGTGGAAGTGCTTGACACAATCTTGTGGAAACAGACTCCACCGTAGGTCAGATGACAGGTCATATTAAGTCCTCCAGCTGAACTCAGGCACAAGCGAGCTTACCTCAAGTATGACCACAGACAAGCGAGAATCCATAGTTTTGTCAGGAAGTCTTATTGAGTCACCATTCTTGGCCTGAAGGCAATGAAAGTAGGCAGAGGAGAATGTGATTAACTTGGAATAATACTGCATTTAGTTTCCACATACTGACTAGGATACATTTACCGAGATAATTACTACTTACTGTAGTACCAACCTATGCAAGCCATTCCCTATAAGACTACTCCTAATATAGAAATCACACTGGTGTATTTTTAGGTCCAATGTACCAGATGAATGTTCATTATAGTTGTAGTAGTAATCACTATATGAAGCAGAAGTGTGACTTTCCTTTTCAGACCAATGTTTATTGAATTTCTTGTTTTGTTAATGCTAATGTTGTGGTTTGGTTTTAGGTTGTCGTAAAGTATGCCAAAATAGAATTTAGTTTAGATGTTTGATATTACTTTAACATTTCTTTGAGCATGTCTGCATATCATATTAACATGTCCTGTCTACTGTCCTTTGTGACTAAAAGATGCATAGCACATAACCCTAAAATTTAATTTATAAAACACAGCCAGTATGTTCCCTTTTTGTATTGGTGCTCAAAGAATCTTTTGTGGTTGGATATAAATGGTCGAAAATGTATGTAAAAACCGTAAGACCTCTGAAATGGTTCTATGAAGATTAGGCTAAGTGTAAAATACTACTACATATAGATGTAAAAATAAGGGATCCTTGCAGGGTAGCTTTTACCAATGACTTTTCGGCTTTGATATCGGGGCCAAAAAACAGATTTCCATAGCATCTCCTAAAAACATAAAGTGTACAATCACAAACAGGTGCAATGTTACCTTCCAGAGAGTAAGACTAGTTTATGGTTGACTTGTGCCTAAGATTACAGAAGCACCATCAACCTCAGGATTCCAAAGCCTTTGGAGCTGAGGTAATTTGCCCTTTCCTACCCACCTTCTCGCTCGCTCCTGCTCTTTCCTTGTCTTTCCCTCTCTCTCCATCTACTTCCAGATGCTATTCTCTATTAATCAGAGCTCACAGTTCAAACTGGTCCTCCAACTTCCTCCCCAATCCGCATTAAGCCTGTCATTTCTGGCTATTATTTACTTTAATGGGCTTTGGCTGATCCCTGGTGCAGTGGCGGAGAGAGAGAATAATACAGCTGAGGGTAGCGGGGCCTTAGACAGTGCGGCCACGACTTTGCCTGCAGATTAGCCATGGCAGATGGGCTTTCCAGGGGCTTCCTGTGAGCAGGACTGTTGATTGAGAGGGTATAATGAGAGAGGTGGGGTCCTCACAATGGAGCCAGCCACCTCACTACACCTATTGCGTCTAAACAACCCCCCATTCCCTCTCTCTCTTTCTCTCTCTCTCTCTCTCTCTCTCTCTCTCCATTTCTCTCTCTCAAGACTCTGGTACCCCTCCCTCAGGTTCCTTTCTTTTTTACTCATTCTCTCCCTTTTCCTCTCCCTCTATTCCTCCGATCTTTCTTCAGTGGAGGAAGTCAGAGCGCAGGAAAGAGCACAAAAGCGACTGTAAATAATCAAGAGTCTTAATCCAGCTATAATTGGTCCTCTCGCAGACTGGGTGTGCACTTGTTGCAAAGTTTTTTGGGACTGCTGCAGGATTCTAGAAGAATACCCTCTGCCTCTATTGTTTACTTAAAAAGCCAATGTTTTTTTTGCTCGACAGTTGATAAATTGGGGTTTCAAATTTTTGTGAGTTTTTGCTTGAAACAAGCAGAATAATCTGCCAATGGGGTAAGAAAAATAATCTTATTTCAAACAGGTCCATTGCAGTGTCTGATAAAATTTTGCATTCTAAAAGTCTAGTGTTACCATCCCTTTGGTGTGAAAGCATAAAACGAACCTGTTACCTAAACTTCAGTGCATAACTCATCTTGCACCACTTGTGCTACAGACATGAATTATACCTCAAATCTGTGCTGCTTGTTAAGGAAGATGTGCTATTGATTTTCTAACTGACCGAATAAAGGGTACATAACATACACAGTTTCACCTAATCTCATGTTAATCTTGAGTACCTATAGAGTAGTAATGCATCCTTCATATATCCAAAAAGTCTTTAGTTTTATCATATTTGTAAAAGAAAATTACAGCTTTTCGAATCTTTCCGGAAAAAGCCGAACCGAGGCATTCTCTAACAAATTCTACGCAGCGCTGGCGACGATTTTGAACCGCGTTGATGTGTGCGTTCTCGCTCTCCTCTGGTCAATGTGTTAGCGGGCGCGCTTTTCTGACAGAAATGCTCATATAAAGAGTTCCTCTCTATGTTCCGTTCTCGTCTACATCATTAGATCCACGATTGAAGAAAAACAGCCGAAACTTGTACCAACCCCGAAGTAAGATTTTCGGCACAGAAATTCTCAGTCATTCTTCTAAAATATATTATACAACTTTGGCCATGTTTAGCATGAGAATCCATCTCTTTAACACTGTGAACAACTCTGAATTCACGAAACACCATTGTACCCCCCCTTTAAATAATTTTTATAGTGGACAATTAAATAGAACATCCTTATGAAAAATGTAAAACCCAGAACAACCTATCAACCACAAATAAATGCAACTCATGTTTTCATAAAAACAATGTCCAAAATTGTTGCACATTGTTCTTTAAAACTGTTCAAATTGTCCTAAAATAAACATGTTAGAAAGCATCTTAATGTGCACTCAAATCCAATATCCTATATCCGTCAAATATCACACCTGAAATTTGAAGGACTTCCATGGTATTTTTGGAAGCGAGACAGGCCTCTGAATTATTGAGGGCCACGAAAGTGTCCAGGTCAAGTTTGTGTACAAGAGTTGATTTTTTATTATTGTGTGATGAGTTCCCTCTCTCTCTTTTCTCCAAAGTCTGTTTCCACACAAGAGATGCCTTACAATCCAGTGGCACCAATTATCCCCCTCCTCTTGGTGCTTTTAGCAACGTTTTCAAAACTCTTTTCACTTGGCTCTTGTCAAGCAATGAAAGAAAAACTAACCACCATGTCAAGAGAACTCAGCTGCCTAGCAACTGGGCCACAGTTTAATTCTGATTTGTTTCAGGTCCTGAGTAATGGAATTGACAATGTTAAGCCAGTCACTAATGTTGTTTGTCACCTCTGAAATGCAAACAAAACTCCATTGTTTTCCAAGGTATTGGGCATGATTGATGTTTGGAGTCACAATGGCATCTTTCATTTTGCCCCTGTGTTTTTGCAAGGATTGATGTCATATCTTTTCATGGCATATTAAATGTTTTGCAGGAGCATGAAACCGCATCACTTTTCATCTTGTGGAGGCTCTGACGCATTCTTATAACTAGCAAAGTTTAATGATTCCATTCAAGTTGTGTCCGTTTCACCCAGAAATAATTTAATAAGAACTGGGGCCCTCTGAAAGCCCCTGAGACACGGAGTAATCGGAAAAGAAAGGATAAAAGGAACTTCAGAGAATAAAACCTTTATGATTAAAGTTTTTTGCTTCTTTCTTTTCATGACACCCCTTCTTTGTTTTTTCGGGCAACTTTTTGTAGGTTTTTGTTTTCGACACACTTTGCTTATAAATATTTTAATCAAATAAAAGAATGCAGTCAACATCTATGGTATCGATCTATCTATCGGTCAGTCTGTCTATCTATCTATCTATAACTTATGGTTCCTCCCACCATCACTACTTTATTCAAACTTAAAGTCATGGGAACAGACTCCATTGCAGTGCTTTTCAAAACACAAGATCTAATGTGACCACTCTTTGATATTTTATAAAGGTATGTCCAATAGCATTTATTTTATTTGCTTGTAAACTCATATTGCTTATCTGTTTTATTAGAAATTACAGATATAATTAAGTTTCTGGTTCCAAGTGCTAAAAATGGATCAAGTTTGGTGTTTTACAAAAAGGCCAGCACACTTGCCATCTGTGAGACAAAGCTGGGCAATTGACAGACTTGTTATATTTTATTTCTGCGTTTATTTATTGAGGTGTAGTATCTTGATTTGCGAATTAAATAAAAATTCAAGGATTGAGAGTCGTGTATCCAGACAGTTGATTGCTGGATATCTGAATGGCAGATTTGTATGATATGGAAACTGGCCGTTTCTTCTGCTTCACAGAACATTTTTCAAAAGGCCCAAATGGCACAATAAGAGAGCCATCCATCACAAAGAAGGGAAAATTAGCCGAAATAAATAGGACTCTCTTTCTCATCCCCTCGCTCTCTCGCTGTACCCAGGAGAGGGACATCATAACGACAGGGTGGACGAGCAAGAATAGACAACAATAAACACGGTCACATCAAAGTCCCAGACGATGGTATTGGAGCAGGCCTCGGTGGGCGATGGGGGGAAAAATAAATGCTGGAGCTCTATATCAAGCCACAAAACACCCCCTCCACCTGATTCTTCCCTACATCCTTCCTCTGGTTGGATGTTCTGCTGTAACCAGGTGAGTCCAAAGGCGGATGCTCCGATTTATGTATGTAGATTTTAATTCCCAACGTTCAAGCTGGTGTGCCGTCACCTACAATATTTAAACACATAATCCACTAGGCAAATATTTTTCTGCCAGCCTTGGTTAATGCAGGCCAGGTTGATAAACTAACACCTCCTCTTATCTGAGCTGGACACAACAGACGTCTATGTTGTTACACGGCTTTGTTGTTATTAATTGTCAGCACCCAGATATCCCTTTGTTCATTTTTGCACGCTGGAGTCTTCAAGAATTTATGTTAGCCATAGCAGCCCTTTGAAGGCTTGTGTGTGATATGCTATTGTTATTTTTTTGGGGTGAAACAGAGCTTTCAAATGTATCAGACATATCAAAGATTATTTTAATTACTTGTTCTGAGGTTTTGATTTCTTTTTGTTTGCCTTCAGTATTTTGTATGCAGGAAACATATTTAAATTGATGTCCTACCTGACCACAAGCACAACATTTATATTTATGCGAAAAGATCACAAAACTCTTTTTATGAACCATTCGTACTGCATGGATGTGTTCGTAGATTACAAGAGTGCTTTAATACACAACACTGAGGTAAATAAAATAAACTAAAATAATGTATTTGTCTGCCTGGAGAAAAAAATGTCATTAACCATTTAATTTAATTAATTTAATTCATTTGGCAAAGTTGTAGTCTACATTTTGTAAAAGGGCATTTAACCACAGACAGCATGAAAACAAATAAAGACATTATGTCGTAAACACAAAGTCTGGGCATTTTCTGAAGTGCTGCCCTCTCATAGTAACCTTACAGCACAGTTACCATCTGTTCTTTATGAGAGCATTACTTCCTGTTTTCCATTTACATACAGTAGTGTGTGCTACCCTTTAGCCATTTACATAATTGCTGAAAGATTTTTGTCTAAAACTGATATCCAAGTGAATGTCACTGGATTGAATTAAAGTGTAACACAACAGAAGAAAAGGGGGGGGGGATAAAATAAAATGAAGATGTTCTATTTTTTTTTTTTTCTCTTTCTCTCCCTCTTGCATGGCCCTTAGTAACCTAATCAGGGCTGGCTTTATCTGGTAATCCACATTTAAACTTTAACCTGTAGGGGGGCTCTTTGTGCTAGTTAATGTAAGCATAAAGGCAGACCGGCCTGAATGACTAATCAGATTAATCATATTTCACAAGACTAAAGAGCTTCTCTAAAAGGCGGCAGAATTAGGCCTACATCCATGTGAGGGTGATGGGGGACAGAAGAAAAAAAAGAAAAGCTCAAACGAAACAATTGTGGCCTGACAAAATGATGGCTTGGGATAATTTAATGTTTAAAAGGCAAGTTTTTAATCAGCTCAGATGTCTGAAGCTTTACATACTCAGGGCTTTTAGGTCATATTAGACAATAACGCTAGCAAATGACAAAACAGAGTCTGGGATCAATATGCATGTTTTGACCTCAGAGGGAATGCGTATGAGAAGTTAGTAGAAACTTCACAGACTTGATACAATGCTACCTCATTGTTTGCTATGTTAGCATTAGCAGCATCTCGACTGGAGGAAGTTAAAACTCTATCTTGTTACAAGGAGAAAAATGGCCCGTTTACTAAGTGGTGGGTGTTATTTCTTCCAACTCTGTTTACTAATGAATATTCATACTGGTGTAAATGTGAGCTTCTTAAACTCTGCATTATTTATGACAACACACACACGGTTCACTTTGTCAGAGGGTAAAGTCAATTACCTGTCAAAACGGCAAAATGCTAAACAGTACAGTTCACGTGAGAGTGCTATTTCAAAAGCTGTGTGTAATTTTTAGCTGTTTTCCCTGTGTCAAACATCTGTTGACAGAGCGATGCGCATTCTGTAAGAAGGAAGTTTTGTCTTTAAGTAAAAAAATAATGTGACAAGGGTAAAGACTCAAAGTTTGCATACTCAGATCTCTTCTCGTCTGAATATTACTGAGAAAAATGGAGGAACATCAATGTGCTGTTGTATTTATTTATTTATTTTTTTTAAGCCACAAATGATCTGTAATTTATCACAAATGAGGGGAAAGGCTGTATTTTAATGATTTAATTGCAACCGTAGTGCTTTTCCTGGAACTGTGCGTAGAGACACCATCAATATGAAAAACACAGACTTTGAGTCCAGGCCAGGAGGAACTGAAGAACATCATCATGATTCTCCCATCATCAAATCAGCTATACTTTTCATTCCATTAAGGTATGGCACATGCTATCAGTGTTATCATATCAAGTAGTCAAGCATGTAGTTCTCGTCTTTTCACATATAGTAGATTCACTGACATTTGTTCTCTTGTCTCCTGACTGCAGTACATAGACGACATGTTAGTCATGTTAGGTCAAAGACATCTGTTCTTCTTCTCTTTTTATTATTTTTATCCTCTGGGATTTATGTAATGTTTCATGTATGACTAAAGAGACACTTTCATGCATTGGTGCAATTAAATATTGTTATATAATATTATAAAAATTAAGTGGAAAAGTATGACATTTGTATACAATTTGTTGCAATTTTATTTTTAATTAGTTGTTTTTATCCAAGTCTGCTATGTGTTATTGTATATATTTTATATATATCATAGTTTAGTTTATTTAAAATTGTACATTTTAAATTTAAAATTCAATTTAACTCTTTTTTATTGCATCTGTGTTACTGATTAAATACATGGCCAAAAATGCATGCTTTGTAATATACAAAGAATTATTTTCATGGCAATCTCATATGTTTGCAACATGTTTTAATTCTGTCAAACATGACAGGGAGCAGGTTAGCAGAGGGCAAGCAGTTGGGGTTGCACAGTCTGGTTGTTAGTTATACAAAGCAAAGGTTCACTCCTTCACAACAAGGGTAATGTCCACCTCCCAGCGGTTCTTAACTAGGGTTTGACTCCATCTAGTGGTTCACTGAGCTTCCTTCAGTCCTGATTAACTCCATGACCTTCACAGAGCACACACACCATCATTTGCACATGCTCACAAGAACATAATGCCTTTTATAGTCTGTAATCCTGTGTTCAACATCTACGTCCTGTGTTCAACATCTACAGTAATTTCCAATTAAAAACCAATTAGGAGTAAATTATGTACTTAGAGATGTACAGAAGACCTTTGGCTTTGAAAAAAATAAAAGGGGGGGAAGGGATCTAAACTATTTTAGGAGGTCAGCCTTATAATGAGAATGATGGCATGGACTATCTACATGAACATATGAGCTTAGCCCATCCTCCAAATCTTGGTATTATCCTAATTCACAAAATTATTTGGTCGCTGTCATTCCGATTTTCTCTACTTTTCAAAATTGGAATGAAGTTGCCTCCATCTCTGTTAATCGAGCAGATTACTTCATGTAAAGAAACAAGCTGGAAGATTTTCCCTCATAATCGTGTAATTGACCCCCTCTCTTTGACAGGCCAATTTCCACACTTATCAAGGTTCTGACACACTTGGAGTAATCATATTAGTGCTTTCTTTAAATTAGCCTCATATTGTGTATTAGCATGTGTGCTCTTCAGGGTAACGGAAGGCCGTCGTACACAACGTGTGATGTCTCTATCATCTGTATTCAGAGGAAGAAAAATACGTGGCAGGGAACAAAAATAAGCACAGACCTATGGACTTAGTCATTCAGAAAATTACTCATCACCTTGAAAAGACGCCTGTGTCGCACCGCAGCTTGGGTCCACAAACAAACTATCACAAGAGTGGCAACGACGTGAGCACGCTAGGCTAGTAAATAAATCTTGCATTTCGTTACATCAAGGTAAAACGCATCACCGTCTGACCTCTGGATCCTAGGGCTTCTTGAGTGAAATCTTCGAAGCATTTCAAACTTTTTTTCCAACCCTTAGAGATGCTTAACAGGCTTGACATTTTGCCCAGTTGGCGTCTGTAAACACTGCAAAGGTAGAGAGGACGAAGTTGCAGTGTAATAACTCACTAGTGCAAAATGAGACCTCTTGCTGGGAATGTCGGAGGGAAGAAATAGCGCGGCCCTCCTCGCACGGCTCCCCTCTGGCGAGGAATGCTCACTCCAGAAACTAGCTTCTAGTTAGGGTTCTGCCACATCCTGGAACTTTTATCTTCGACCTTCGACCTCGGGCACATCTGGAAACTTAGTAGGAGTCCAAAAGATGGGGATGTTTTCTTTACTTTGCTTCAAACCTTTTATGGAAGACAGCAATGTTTTCTTCTTTTTTTTAACTCAACAGAGTGGTCTGTCTCAAAGAGCGAGCGTGTAAAAATGGCTGCACTCGTTATGAACTATGTTTGGGCCGAGATTGCATGTGGGACGGTCTAAGACAGAAAAGACCACATCGTTGGCCCGGGGTACATGATTCCAGAAGGGCAGATAAACATCTCAGGGAGGTTCAAGGTCCGGGAATACAAGGCCTACGAGGCTTTGAAGCACTGTGATGGTCTTGCTAAATAGATACAGCATGCATGGCCAAGGCAAACACTCTATTGTAGGATATTTTAAGGTTACACATAGAATTACATCTGTGATCAAACACATCGGCTGTTTATTTAGTTAGCTCATGATGATGACTTGAACCGTCTTGATGTTAACCGGTGCAAGATGGCTCCATAACCTCCCAGAGGCCTTCTTTTGTTCAGACCTTTCTATCCCAGCAAACTGGGATCGGTTTGTTTGTGTTGAATAATTTGGAAACTGAAAACCACTGACACAAGTTTTTGGATTTGTAGTATCTTTAAACACACCAAAGTACACAATGCGATGCATTTGAGAGGAGGTGAACGCGTGGCCTCTTGAACCGAATCTGTTTTGGCATGTCTTAAGAGACCAGTTGGAGCAACGCTTAATGACGTGATCTAAAAATGGAATCATGGAGACAGACGAAATGATCTTAGTGGTGCAGTGATCAATGATATCTCATTTAGCGGTTTTGGTTTGGGCTGAGGTTTGGATGGAAAGGAGAGGTGCATGTGGGAACACCATGACTGGATGATCACCATGATGGGCGTCCAGAGAATGTGGAATCCTCTTTAGCCAGCACAACTTGATTTTTTATACGGGCTTCATGCAGAGCGGGCCAAGACTGTAACTGCTGCCTTGTTTGACAGTGGTGACATTTACTAGTCGTTTCTCTCATGCTGGTCTTCCATGATTCTCACATTTCTGTTTCTTCGCTTCATCTTACGGCATTTCTCCTTTGCTTTTATAGTGCTCAGGATTCAAGCTGGGTGTTGCAACAAAGTTCACTCTCAGAGTTTCTACAGACATCGGATATTGGTCTCTGGGGTTGTTTGATTCATTTGAAAGTCCTCGAGGGTGTATTTACACCTGTCTATCAGAGTCTATGAGAGATTACCTCATAGATCTGTGTATGCCTGGGAGGGTTAGTGTGCTCATATTGAGTCTCGGGCGTATTTAGTTGTGGGAGAAGATACTGTTATTCCCTTGGATACTAAATCACTCCAGGCCTAGTGTGCCCACAAAAGTTCTAAAAGGGCAAGGGAATGGAAGCCCTAAAAGTATTTTGTTTATATCTTGAGTATGTCATGTCTGATATACTGAATAAATGATATTCAGCTTAATTAATACTTTTCTGCTATTTTCTGTGTAGAAAATACTGACACTGTTGTATCCATGCGGATCTATTATCATGAACTATTTCAGACACTTTTTTTTATGTGGGTTAGGATATCTCTTCCTCTACAATTGCACTGTTCTTGAGCAGAATAACCTGCAAAATAGACTTTATTATACCAGTAGTCAGAAGTATTGTGTGTTTTGAAGGAGTTCAGGTTAGGTTTAGGGTAGGTTCAGGGTTAGTACCTACTGTAGTTATTACATAGTTATTGTGATTACTATAATAAGTACATAGTATGTACATGAGGAACAGGACTGTAAAATAAAGTGTTACCATGAATTCATTGTTACACTTTACATTTACACCATATAGTTCACCCAAAAAAATCTAATAAAAAAATGCTGAAAATGTACTCACCCACAGGCCACCCAAGATGTAGAGTTTGTATCTGCATTTGAGATTTGGTGAAATGTAGCACTTTTTATCACTTGCTCACCACTGGATCATCTGCAGTGAATGGGTGCCATCAGAATGAGTGTTAAACAGCTGATAAATACATTACAATAATATACAAGTAGTCCACACCACTCCAGTCCATCAGTTGTCACAGCCAAAAGCTGTGTTGGCAATAAAAAAATAAAAATAAATAAAAAATTCTTTAATTAACTTTATATAAATTTCTGTTTGTTTTGTTGTTTGTTTTTCACCACTGTTGTGTAGTTTTATTTTAATGTATTCTTTGTAAGTATAATTATAGAATTAAGTAACATTAACAGTAATATTAATTAACAACATGTATGTATTATAGAGGTAAAAGTAAATAAATAATAAAATAAAATAATGAAGCACATGCATTACTTTCAGGTATATCATAATCATGTGAAACTTTATGGGCTGTTGACGTTAATGACATGTTTTAATGTCATTGAAATTTCACCACCACCAACGAATCTAATATTCCCTCTGAGTTTTCATGCTCCCTTACGAAACCAAAAATCATGGTTCATGTATGGTAACCGCAAATTAACCATAGTTTTGTTACTTCAAATAACAATTTACAAAGACAGACCTATATAAACAGACCTATAAGCCAACAAGAGCCTTAAAACCACTTCAGCTGTTATTTAGATTTTTTGAGAATTAGGCATATGCAATATTGGACCCATCGGTGGGTCCCCAGAGTTGATGTGGTTAAAAATGACATAAAATGCATTATATAAAAAACAATGAAGCAATAATGATTGGCTAATTAATAATTATATGGTTTCATTGAATAACACTGTTAAAATGCATAATGTAATAAGAAAATAAACAATTTATGTACATTACATGTTATTAGAAATGCCTGCAAAGGGAGCAAATGGCCATGTAATTGCTGTTGTTGTACAAATAAATATGCTGTTTAATAGGCTATTCAAATATCCTTACTTAATCTTTAATTTTGGCCACCTTTTTGGTATAGATGACACATCCTTTTTCATTTCTTCTTCTTCTTCACAAAAAAAAAAAAAAAAAAAATCACAATCCTTACAAATATTAACCATGGTTTTATCATAAAACTGCTTAATTGTCCTTTTGCAATATTTCTAAATGCTTGAGACTTTAAAATCAATCAGATAACGGTATTAATAAAATCAGAACTGTCTCGAGCTACAAATGTAATTAGAAAATAATACAATTTAATTACAATTTATTTATTTACTTTTTATATTATATTAAAGTTCTATTTTGACCCCTATAGTAGATGGTATATATTTTTAATTTTAATTTTATTTTTTTATTACTTCCATAAAATTTGAAGGAGGGGGAACAACAATGCAATCCTGCTTAGGGCACCCATTTGGCCAGCAGCAGCCCTGTTAGTTGCTCATAATTATACAAAATGTACTGTTATTATTATTCGAGGTACCTATAACATGCATAACAAGAACACAATATAATGTTATTTTGAAGAGTTACATTATTTAGCATGTTTACATTGGCAGTTATAATCGAGCTATAATGGGTTTTGAGTAAATGAGGCTTCATCTCTCTGTGTGAATATATGTCACAATGTGTAATCAAATATTTGATATGGACTGCTATGATATCCAACTTCTGCTGCTTACTTCACAGTCTTTTGTGGGCATAACAGCAATGCCGACTTGAGTCTGATTAATGTATATACATGCTGGACGATGACTGTATGATTTCAGTTGGACTAAAGTGTTTACATGAAGATTTAAAGTGAATGTGTGGCCATTCTCTTTCAGTTTTTTTACACATTCAGTCACAAATCTCTTTTATTGCATGGATCAATCTGATATGTTGAGGCAAAGTGGTTTGCTTAATATTCAAAAGTCACGTGATACATGACACAGAGCCTTGCGTGATGTTTCTAGTTTCCCAGATATATGATTCATTACCTGGTACTAAGTCCTGGTACATTTGACATATCGTTAAGCTTTAGGTTTTTATTCCAGTTTAAACAGCTTCGGTTTCCTCTGTGAACACCCTTCCCTGTAAAATAAATAACTATATTTAATGAGATATGAAATGCATACAAATGTCTACTGACTTCACGGTTAATTGCAACTTGTCACCCAAAGCATTTGTTGATGTATTGCTTACACTGGTAGGTTTTTCCAACTTCAGAGTTTCACTCCTTATATCTACAATGTATTCAGTGTTTCACTTGGAGATATAACTAAAGCTGTGGTACATTTCAGAATAGACTATTTAGATATTCAAAACACATATGCATTAATGAGAAATACTAGACATTTGATTGTTCAGCAAGACTCTCTTAAAAACCTCTATTCTTTGATGAAACGATGAAATTCCTGTCAAACCTTCTTATTCAGGTTACATGCATCAAAAAAAAAACAACAACAACAACAACAAACATTATGCTCATTCCATTCCAACTCTTTTTCCAAAAGGTTCCCATTAACTGTTTTCTGTGTGTGTGTGCACACACACACTGCCTCATTAACTCTAGTCTGTACAGTGTCTATCCTCCCCATTGGTACATTTCTCTCAAATTATATATATATATATATATATATATATATATTAATTAATGCATTTAGCAGACTCTTTTATCCAAAGCGACTTACAGTGCATTCAGGCTATCAATTTTTACCTATCATGTGTTCCCGGGGAATCGAACCCCCAACCTTGCGCTTGATAGCACAATGCTCTACCAACTGAGCTACAGGAACAAACACACACATATATATATATATATATATATTATATATATATAATTATTTTTTTACAAAGAATGACTGTCAACCACTCATTATGTGCATTCGTATTCAAAAACAATACTTACATCTTCACAAGCAAGTGTTTAACAGAGCGACTGGTGTCTCTAAGCTGCTCGGACTTGGTGCCGTATGATAAAGCTGGCATCGAATGACTTTTGCGAAGCTACGTAAATGAGCTGCTATGACTGCCTAATGAAGCCAATGCATAAAAAACAGGAGACAACACTAAAGAGGACCAACAGATTGGCATCTTTCTACAGATAACAGCAATTCCCCTAAAGACAGAGGAAAAAACACACCAGAATCAAGGACTCCATGGTGTTGTATTTATTAGAAACCCCCTGCTTCATTTCTAGCATATGGCACACTCAATGAAGCAAAGGCAAGCGTCAGATCAGGCCAAGTCACATATCTGTGTCCGCATAGATTAGAGGAGGTCAAGCCATGCTAATGAGAATCATCGCCATCAGCTGATAGCAAAACCTAGCTAATTGCGACACTTGTTTACAAGACAGTTCGTCCTAAATCAAAAGGTTAATTATATCTGAAACAGACTTCTTAATTTGTGATTGAACCCCGAGCCTTTAGTTCTCTGTGCGTTTATCTCGCTCATTCTCCTGTCTTGGTCTTTTTTGTGTTTTGTTTCAGACTTTTTCTTCATCTCCCTCAAAGGAACATGGTGACAAAAAGGCAGCATCCAGTAATGGCTGCCTGCATGTTTCTCGATAAGCTTCAGGCACTGACACCAGCCTATTACTTTCATTCTCAGGAAGTGCCATAATTAGCAAGCACCATCAGGCAAAAGAGTTAATGCCACAGAGGACGTATTCTTCTCAAAGTTTTTCTCACCCCGAAGGTTTCCCATAGTTCAGGCAGTCTGTTAGCTCACCCTGAAATTAGATTTGTTTAGTTGCTGTGGAACATCAACAACGGCACAGAAAAGAATTAACAATATGTTAGCTAATTATGCTAATGCTCAATTGTTCTCGTGTGGTGATATGTCGACTCGGAGAACGGAGGCGTTTCACTTCCACAATGTCATGAGCTGGCTGTAGGCCAGGACTCTATGCTCTCTCCGTCGTTCTGCACCTGAAGGCAAGAAGACAACTGTCTCATTCATCCTGCCAGAGTCATTACTGTGCGTGAGGGAGAAGATAAATATTGTTGTAGATGCCCAAGTTTCCACAAATGAGATTCTTACAGCAAGAACGCTCTTGCTATCCTTGGCGGTCTAAGCTGAGACATGGATCTTGATAATTCGATGTGTTCATGCATTATTGGTTGGTTCATGGAAAATAGACATGCCATCATCATCAGGAATGCTGGGATTGAATGATGATTTACCATATTACTGATGCTTTAGTTTAAGGCTGTGCCTTGGTCGTAAATGTTATTCATTTTAACTTATTTACACAATATCACAATTCCTATGAAATTTAATTGAAATTTAGCCATTTTTTAGGTTATTATTTTATTCTATTTGTTTGCCCTGAGGGCACATAGAAAACTATAAATTGATTACAAATTAAAACAATATTTCTATGAAAAGTTGACAGTATTTGCCTCTAATTTTAAATGGAAAGAACACAAGTAAAATTGAAAGAAATGTATTTTATTTGTATTGTTTATTTTAGTTGGGATTTGTTTTACAATTTAAATTTAGTTATTTTAAATACTTTTTTTTTTTTTTTTTTAAATACTTTACTTATATATAAGTATATATATGTGTGTGTGTGTGTGTGTGTGTGTGTGTGTGTGTGTGTGTGTGTGCGTGTTATATCATTATTTTAGTTAATAGTAGCTTCAAATTAGCAAATAATTGTGCAGCATCTTTTCTGATAAATAATAAAAGGAAACATTTTTAATTATAATATGTCTTAAATCTCATTTTATAAAAAAAAAAAAAATCATCAGATCATCAGAAAATCCTATCGATAAACCAGTATTGTGAATCGTATAACATTGTGAGTTGAGTGAAATGTTAAACTCCTAGTTCCTATAAAACAAAATATTGGAAGAACAAACAAGTCAGTGTATGATCTAAAGCCCTGATTTGAGAGGAGTGGACTCTCTTTCCAGACTGGTCACTGGTGTAAATTACATGTCATGCACAAAGAAAACTGTAAATAGAAACCGCAGGACGTACGGTGAAAAAAAAGAAGAAGAAGAAGAAGAAGATCTCGTAGCCCAGCAGCTTACGTGTTGAAAAAGCCCATTTGAAACATCACTGATCTAGAAGCCCCAAATCTCTCGCTCATTCTTGAGCTAGATGTAGCGTCAGCTTTGTTGTGTTTCTAACCCGGTCATTGATGCTACAGCCTTTCTTTCCTCCACAAACGGGGTGAAATGGTTGAGAGAAATCTGAACGAGCCGCAGTAAAACCTGAGCATCCGAGCTCGCTGTAGCTATGGCCAGCCTTAATGATTCTCTGTAGGGCCTCCTATGGTGAGAGTCCATATTTATGTTGGCAATATATGCAAAAGAATTAAGCCTGTAAAACCTTGCGGCCACACAAAGCTCTCATTAACTTGGAGGGACCTCTATTCGCCATGACCCCGTTTATTTATGCTGCGTGGATAGAGACGAAAATCCTCATAGCTTTTAGCCATTCTCTTCTGCTTTCACACATTTATTATTTTTTTTTAAGCGTCACTTTGTAACCACAATCAATAGACTGGATTTATAGCTTAAAAATATGCCCTTTTGTTTTGATTGTAGTTGAGTCATGCTGCGTCAATATCAAAGATTGTTTTTCTGCTCGTTTCTGGGAGCACAAGAAAGAATTTTGAGCACGGCTGTGTGGTCTGTTGTCTGTGTCCATAATGCAATGAAGAACCCACTGCGTAACAATAAAGACATAAAAGCATAGCTATTTATTTTCCATTAAATTTAATTATTTGTTGATCCAACAATGATGCAATATTTTTTTTGCAGAAAAAAATAACAATTCTAAAAACACACCAATTGCCGATGTCACTATGAGAACTATATTTCTTGTTTGTAAATGGTGTGTACATGAAGTATTTTCCAGACTGCACCTGCTTTAAAATGTACCATGTTGACATTAATGATCATTATGAGATGAAAAGTGAAGCCAAGCTCTTTAAGTGTGGGAATCGTTCGTGCAGAAAGAGAAAATGAGAGCCGTACCAGCAATGACCTTTGACCTCAGCATATAAGCTACCTGCAGTTACAGAAGATGGAGAGTTTAAAGGACTAAGGTTAAGTCTGACAGTGTCATGTGTCATTGTTATTTTTCTGTGTTCTCAAAGTAGCAATATCTATCCTTTAACGTAAACAATATTTTCCATATAGCATGTTGTTGAATGTGAGCGTGTTCACGTTTGTGGCATACATGGAATATTATGTTCAGTAGGGCTTTCGAGACGCATCAATGAGGTACTTTTAACTTGACATGGAGTCTTTAAAAAGCAGCACTCATGGCTTGAGATGCTAAAAACACAACGAGACGCAGTATATGACAACTTTTTAATATTTTTTTATTAACACAACATTATACAAGAAAACATACCGTTTTTGATTTACCCATATAAACTCATATTAAATAATACATTTTCTTTGTAAATTTTTATGGTGTTTGTTGGCCGTAAATATGTTTCTTATTAGTGTATTTATTGTAATTGTTGTTGAACATATCAGTGAGAAGAAAATAACTGATATACAGCATGTTAGCAATTAGCCACTTACTCTGGCCAATATCCTATATTTTTGTATTAAGATGATTTTAATATTTAACTATAACTTAATTTGTTCTGTTATAGTTACAGTTTGAAGCTTAAAGTTAACTCCAGTTTAAGGCTACTTAAATTACTCAGACCTGTCAGTGTGGAACACCCATTCACACCTCTCATTCATAATTAATTTGTTCTGCAATTAAAAGTGTTTGATACTGGACTTTAGATGTGAATTAAGATTTAGGATATCAAAAATTAAGAGGATTTAGACTTTGTCTGTTAGTTTTGAGACAATTGATTTGCTAGCGTATTCCTAAATATTGACTTTTCAGCAGATACATTTCATCATTTAAAGTATTTCCCGATAAAATGGTGTCCAAAGGATGAATGGATGAATGGTGACCCTGATGAGTGAACCAAAAATATAATAAAAAGTATGATAAAAAGATAAAACACAAAATACAGATAGATACAAAAAGAAAAAATACAACTACTACTACTACTACAACTACTTATACTAATAATATTAATAAATAATAAAAATAAGTAATAAAAACGAATATACTATTTAATTTATTCATTTAGAAAAAAAAAAAAAAAAAAACGAATTAAGAAGTAAAACCGCAAGTGTTGTTGTTGTTGGGCACAGCCAATCACAGTCTGTGTTTTACAGCGTGACTCCACCCACTCTGGACATGTCTGTCTTTTAGGTCTCTCTCATGTCCAAAAACAACTGTGATCTGTGGAAACGTTACCCGCCTCTAAAGAGTGCTCTCAGCGTTAGCAGGCGGTCTGAGCACTCCTCGTAAAACAAACAGAACTCTCGCTGAACGTTTTACCTGCTCGCCTCGGCAAAAGCAGCAGAAATACAGTGGAGGACTGAAAACATTTGCTATCTCCCACAGGACAGGAAAAGGGCATAAAACAGAGAATATTATCAAATAAAAAAGTGAAATAAAATCACTAAATAAAGTTTTACATACTGTTGATACTTGATACAGTACATTAAAGCCTTTTAACTAAATGTGGGGACGCTACTAATTTATCCACATTTTAGTAATGTGACTTGACAATAGCTTTTCCAGTAGCAACTAAATGCTACTGGGAAGTTGTGGCCTAGTGGTTAGAGAGTTTGATTCCTAACCCTAAGATTGTGGGTTTGATACTTGGGCCGATAATACCACGACTGAGGTGCCCTTGAGCAAGACACTGAACCCCCAACTGCTCCCCGGGCGCCGCAGCAAATGGCTGCCCACTGCTCCGGGTGTGTGTGTTCACAGTGTGTGTGTGTTCACTTCTATGTGTGTGTGCACTTTGGATGGGTTAAATGCAGAGCATGAATTCTGAGTATGGGTCACCATACTTGGCTGAATGTCACTGTCACATTTTTTCTTCTTAACTATATTCCTTGTTATTTTTAATGTCCCATTGTGTTCAATTACCATCTCCTTTCATGAGCAGCAATATACAGTTTATTTGTATTAGTCAGTCAATTCTTTCAAGGTGGTTTGTGTAAGCCAATTAAATAAATCAAAGAAACAATTTATTTTGTCCAATCGCCATGACACATTTTAGGTCTTTCATTTTATTAATCTTTTTTTTTTTTTTTTTTTTTAGTTTACAAGGTTTTTTTTATCCTTTATGTCTTCTCCCTATATGTGATTCATTCCAACTCTTCTGTGCAAGAATCTATTAAAACATATTTTGTTATCTTTACAAATAAATGTACCTCCGAAACGCTGTGGTTAGCTTTTGTTGCAACTATCTTGCATAGTAGCTAACTACTCTTCTGAACAAGTAGCCTTACAAACTTTACTTTTATTACTACTAGTTTAACTACTTTTAATTATAAATATATTCATAGTGGCATCAACACATGTAAGCACACAAGCAATCCCTGCAAACACTAGCCTGCAGTCTATTGTCAAATTTCTAAACAAACTAGAAAAATCAAAAGAGAGAAAAGTGTCATTTAATTAGGCCAGTCGTCTTCTTATTTAATCCAGAATGTCATGGTGTCCAGCTGCGTCATTCCTGACAGGCAAGCAATGTTATAGCCTCAGCAGTTTGCTGTCTTGACAAACAGGAGGAGGGCATGATAGAGAGAGAGGCAATATATTTCCAATTTGCTATTGAAAACAGTTTACAGAGATAGATGAGTTCCAAATTAGAGGCAAATAGACAACCTATTTACAGCACGGCATGACAGCGAGCAGATTGCTCATAGTGAGATTTGTCTATCGCCATGGCTGGTTAATATTTCATAGCTGTTAACCTCGGCTGTGTGTGAAGCAACTTTAGACTGACAAAATCTGGGAATGGTCTCCCATTGTTACAATATCTACATTTCTAAAATAAAGCTGATATTTTATTTCATTTTATGTATTTTTCTTCATGTGCTGTTGATGTAGTTCCCATCGGCCGTCAGATGAGATGCAGTCTGCGGTGCTGGTTTCGGGGAGAGCGCCAGCGGGCTGGAGGTGGGGCGCAGTCGTGTGCATGTTGGAGGCATTTGATTGGCCTGCCAGGAAGTCAGTGGGAAACTCTGATTTTATATCCGTGTTACAGCTGTGAGCTGCATGACAAAACTTCGCTACACGCGTCTTGAAATAAGAATGCTTTTCATTTTTTTTATTTTTTTATTTCTAGCCCACTGACATGGTACTATTTACATGTCTTAAATGTTCATTCTCTGAAAGTTTCGGTAAGCTACTTTATCTATTGCATTAAGGTATCACAAACTAACAAAACAATACTTTTACAGCATTTATCAATCTGGGCTAATGTTAAGTTTACGCAAAGTAATATATTTTAAACATTTAGAAATGTATAAAGTATACAAATTGTTATATTAACTAATTATTAAAAGGTGCATTCAGTAGTTCTTTAGCTATTAGCATTAGCCTAGTCTTCATGTACGATACCACAATAGTGGCTTCGCTGCCATCTATCGACATGGTTCAGCATGACGTCTCTGAGTTTTCTGTAATTTACACTGATACTAGTGAGTTTTAGAAAGTGGCTTACACAATAATTAATTTGTTTATATGTTCAAAACAAAAGAAACCACTTGCTCACGTCATCACACTTTCCTTCACCGTACAGATGTTTATGCTCGGTTTTTGTCAGGTTTTCTTGAGGCTTCAGATCATTTCTGCTTCTTCTCCGTACAGTTGCTGATTTTCCCATCATCTAAAAAACGATAACTAACGTGTTAAATATCGCTATCCACCTAATTCTTCCCATAAGAGTTGCCGTGACCATTTGTCATTTTTATGGGACTGGTTTCCGGTGTCATCTGCACCCAGCTATTTTTAGCTGTACAAAAACAGCTTGTTTTGCTGCTTGATACTGCAAATTGTTATCTTACCTTATTATTTGAATGTATTATCTTAGTTATGAACACATATAGTTTTACCGTTTACTGCACATTGTTATTCTTCTCGTTGTTTCCCTATACCGGCTAATGAACCAGAAGTATTGCCCATAGTCTTACTTCCACATTGAAGAATAAGGTGCATAAGCAGCACTACAATACTAGCATATCTACAGAGCCAGGGCGAGGATTCCCTCCGACTTTAAGTGAAACATCGTTGAGTCATGTCAATACATTGAAGGGGGAGGTCAGCACCATATAGGCCTACAATTAAAACACTTTGTAGCCTTCAGAAAACTGCACTAGAGTCTACACCATTCAGATGAGTGTTCACAAAACTGCTATGTATTTGTCGATGTGCAAGTACAAGCCTATGGTTAATGAGATTCAGTTACAATGCAAGTCACCTGGGTTCGGCAGCACAGCATCTGCAGCTGTGCTTTCACTGTGGTCTCTCTGGTCTTCACCGCAGACAGAGGAGCTGTCAGTCACGTCAGCACGGGTCTGATGGGCATGTGACAGATCTCAGAGGAACTCCTCAGCATCCCGGCTCATTCCCTTCGCTGGTCTCTGTAGACATCGCTAATTACTGCAATTACACAGGCAGATAATGCTCTGAGGTGTGCTGATGTCATTTATGGTGTTGATACAGGAGTTTGAGTTTGAATTTGTACCTTTGCTGTTGCTAATCACCTGTCATGAACAACTACACAATTACAGCGTTCTAAAATAAGAGGGCATTTTCTAGGCAATCGTCACTATTACTATAGCTCAAATTATGATTGTAGATTATAATATTGTTGTTGTTATATAATTTCGCCAATATGTATTTTCTATATATAGTACAATTGGAATTATTGAAATGTGAAACATTGTCTTTCTAAGAAATCTCTTATGCTCAAAAAGGGCATTGTTATAATCCATGATACATGTTTTTTATGAAAATGTATTTATTTATTTAAAATAAAAAAAGCCTTGGTGAGCATAAGATATTTCTGTCTTTCAAAAAGAAAAAAAATGTACATATATGCACTCATAACAAATGCCCAGATTTGTTATGATCCGTAGTTTAATGCTTGCAGAGATGAAGCAAATAATATATTGATGGCTTGGTTGGTGGGACTGGGGTGACGAATTAATTCATTAACACAATACTACAATATAAATTAGCACTGAGATTTTATTACGTTTCGCACAGAGGGCACAATATCACATGCACTTTGGAGCGGCTGTTTGTTAAAATGTTCTGTTTTATTACAGCCCCTCTAATTTACTGGCTACGAGCCTGCGAGCCACCCAGCTAGTGTGTGTGTGTGTGTGTGTTTGTCTGAGTACTCATGCCCAAACTGTGCCGGGTGTTGCTGGAACTTTTCCATGCATCATAATCATTTGCTAATTCACTATGCTAATTAAGTAATTAATTCTAGAACAGGAGATCAGATGCAGCACACAACTAAATAAATAAAGAATTAAAGTGCTGTGCGTTACCGCTAGGCTACTCTTTCACTCAAGCATTAGAAATGCAAACTGTCTGGGATGGAACACTTGCTTTGCCCAAGGCCAACACTGTGATGAGAGAACAAACACACACACACACACACACACGCACTTAGGCTGCATTTACACTGCAGTTCTAGATGCCCAAATCCGATTTTCTGACTCTATCCGATTTTTTTGATGACCCGCTTACATCATCTTTCAAAGTGCCCTGTATCTGATTTTTGCATTTACACTGTACACTGCTGAAACTACCAAACGTAGACATTCTGACCCGGAAAAGGAAGTAAAACAGCACAAAACACAATGGATGCAGATGCAAATACAATTATAGAGTGTTTTGCTTTGTATTTGTTTTTTAAGCTTTTTATCTTACATTGGCACTGTAGCCACGAGCGCTTAAAACCGTACCTCCCCATATCTCGTGAAATGTCTTCAAACACGGATTTATTTCTGTAATAACCCTGCATTTTTGCCTGCACTCTCTCTTCGCCGCAAAGACTTAAAAGACATGAAACCTCTGCATTGCTCCACTGTGTGTATCCTTCGTTATCCATCATGCCTATAATAAGTCATGTGATCTCAGTTGGTGGTGTCCACCTGAGTTGACGTAACTTTTTTAATGACGTACGACTCGCATTTACTGGGGAATATCCGATTTGTCTGCTTACATGGCACACGTAAATGCACGTATCCGATTCATATCCGATTTATTACCACATATGAATGAAGCCTGAATCCGATCTGAGAAAATCGGAATCCATGCGGTTTTTTCCTGCTTACATGTTCACCGGTCATATCCGATCTGTGCCAGATGAGAGGAAAAAATCGAAATTGGGTCACTTGAACCATGCAGTGTAAATGGGGCCTTACTTACAATGGAGTTAATACGTGTTTGAGGAAGTATTCTCTTCTCTTGTTAATTAGTGTTGTTGCAAAGGCATACATCGCCATTACTATTGCTCATACAGAATATCAGGGTGTTTTCAACCGCAAATATTAAATTCTTTGCATGTATTTTGTTCCCTAAAGAATATGCTACAGATGTGAATATCTTAAATTGTAATTTTAGAAACTGCTGGAACTTACAGTCTTCATGTGGAGCACATGGATCAAACATCCCACGGACTTGCATTGTAGAAGGGACCCTAGCCATATAAAAAGAAAAAAAAAAGAAAAAAAAAAACCTTAATAAAAAGACTCTGGATAGGCATTTTGGCTTGGTAAGCAACCACCCTAACAACCATACACATTAACCACCTCAGCAACCACATAACAATGCCACTTAACACCGCTTAAAACATCTTAGGACCAACACTTTATTTATCAAATGTAGAAACCCTGTTACTGTAGTTTTCTCAACACTGTGGCTGACCTATACAACATATCAATGCCTCATCAGTGACATCAGGTGTTTCATATCGACTGCAGTAAGAACCTCTAATCCATCACACCATTAGTACAAACACTAGATGGCAGCAGTCAGCACTCTAGATCAGAGGTGTCTAACCTGCTAATGGAGGGCAACCGTCCTGCAGATTTCACTTCTGAACCTGTTAAAAAAAAAAAAAAAAAAAAAAATTTAATATATATATATATATATATATATATATAGCCTAAGGATACAATGAAATCATTATAAGTGACTGTAAAGACATTTATAATGTTACAAGGGATTTATATTTCAAATAAACCTCTTCACTTTTTATCAGAAACATTAAATATCTTACCATAAACTTCTGGTATGTTATCAATCAATCAATCAATCAATATATATATATATATATATATATATATATATATATATATATATATATATATATATATATATATATTGGCCGAACGGACCATTTACCGGATCGGACCAGTGAATGATCGAGCGAGCTGAACTCACACACATCAGTCATGCGACAGACAACAGACTAAGTGAGAATCGTTTGAATGAACCTGCAATTTTCTGTTATGAAAGTTCAAAACCCAGACGAAAGAAAAGCGCGCAGTCATGAGGCAATCCGCTCTTTCAGCGGAAATGTATACCAGTGCACCAAATTTACATAACGTTACGTTACTCCTACAACCAACCTTTAAGAGGGGAGCGTAAAACAGAAGTCATATTCGTCTTAGCGCACCAGCACTAATTAATTGTACAGTAAAAGTGTTTTAATGGTTTAAAGGGTAAAGGGTGGTAAAATTTACTCACATTAGCTGCAAATATTGCCACAAATTTTCTGGAGGGAGTGAAAACTGGTTTAGTCTGTCTCTTGATAGTAGCAAATGATAGTAGATCCCCACAAAGACTGTAAAAATGTAAATGGAAGCTTAGTTTTTTTTTTTTTTTACTTGTGCTTTCTCTGTACTTTTGTCATTTAAAGGCCTTTGTGCAGAAATTGTCTTTAAAACCCTTCCTGCCATCTGCACCATACCACACAAATGGAAAAATGGTGTGCACATCATACACGGAAATGAAGCGGTCCTTCATTGACATTCAACCTGTGAGTAAAAACAAAAAAATTAAAATTACAGTGCCCTGTGTAGTCAAGTCACCTTTATGTATTTTGTATAAGACACACGCTGTACAATACAAATCGTTCCAAGAAGATATTTTGAAAAAGAAAATGATGACAGAATTTTCATTTTTGGGTGAATTATCAGTTTAAACCAATTTAAATTCACTATAGCTTTTAACTCATTTAAATTCACTCATTTGTAAAGTGAGTGTATCAATGAAATATCATCACAATGCATGTTAACTGAACTTTGTTTTTTATTTTTTTATTCTTTTAAGGTTGGCACTAATTAGTGCTGTACTTGAATCATGAAACAAGCCAGAATCCACATGTCCTGGTGCTTGGTGACAAGGAAAACTCCTCCCAAGTTTTTATTATTTTAAACGGGGAGGTGATGGAACAGAAGACGATACTACAAGCAGTCGATCTGTGTTTCAAACTTTTCTTTGTATATGACATCTACTACCTAAAGCCCTCTGCTCCCATTTGAGAGTTTTTGGAACACACAGTCTTTAATAGTTTCTTCTGCAAACTGTCTCCTCCTTAAAAACTTTGTATTTAGTAATCAGTAAAAAATTTCATCGGTCCAGCAGCTAGTTTATTTTTTATTATTATTACTTGATTTTATGATTATTTTTTGTTATATTATTGTATGTTATTTTCATTTTATTTGAAAGTCGTAACATGCCAAGTGTGGTAACCCATATTCGGAATTGGTGCTCTGCATTTAACCCATCCAAGTGCACACACACAGCAGTGAGAAGTGAAGACACCCCCAGAGCAGTGGGCAGCTGTAGATCCAGCTCCTGTGGAGCAACTGGGAGTTCAGTGCCTTGCTCAAGGGCACTTCAGCCATGGGTATTGAGGGTGGAAGAGAGTGCTGTTCATAAACTCCCCGCCACCTACAACTCCTGCCAGCACCGAGACTCAAACCTGCGACTTTCGTGTTACAGGTCCAACTCTCTAACCATTATTTGCACATTTGTGTGTTTTGATATGAATATGAATTGACACATTTGTTTGTACATCTTGAAAATGTCAGTTGTATTTTTACACATTCTTGTACATTTAAATAAAATATTTTAATTTTATTTTTACAAATTCATCAAGGCGTTTTAACTGTTGCTTCCAGCTAATATATTCTGGTCCTCTATTCATAATATTGCTTTCTCCAAAAAGTCTTCTTGCCTTTGTAATTTCTTGCTAAATGTATACATATCTATCCAAACTCATCTATCTCGGATTGCCTGAGGGTGAGTACATTTTTTGGATGAACTGCTCCTTTAAGGCAAGACTTATAATGTCTTATAGTTAAAATATTAAATGCAATTAGCTTAACTTCAGAGTGCTTATTGACCTTCTTAAGCAGGACTTAAAGTGTAGTTCACTCAAAAATGAAAATTAGCCCATTACTTACTCAAGTCTATGCTGACCTCAACTGTTGGTGCAAGCTACATTAAAGTGATTATTACATTTTGAATATGGTTTTTGTTCTTAGAAAAATGCATCTATTTGCTACAGGGGGACTTTGTTCACCCCCTGGAGCCTTGTGACACTTTTTATTATGGATGGGGGCTTTTTTATTTCACTCTGGACTGATGTACTGCAACAGCCGCTGAGTGGCATCAAACAGCTTGAAAGATCAAAGACAGTTTTTTATATTTCTCTGACTGGATTCATCCGAAAGAAGAAAGTCATATACATCTAGGATGCCTTGAGGATGAGTAATTTATGGGCTAATTTTCATTTTTGGGTGAACTAATGCTTTAAGTAAATCTTCATATGCAATATCATTCTTGTCTTTAAAATATGGTAAGAGTTTACTGCTGAATATACAGTACTGACAGCATTTATTGTAATCTAAAATACTTGAATGTCTTGTCTATTGAAACTTGAATGCGATGTATTTAAATATATTTGTAATTACACATTGGAATTTTTTTTAATCTTTTTTTAAGGAATGATAGAGACTCACTTGGACAAACAAACATATATACTGATAGCCAACATTACAAGTCCATTCTGATTAGCCCCTGTATTTGCATTCATGTGTCTGGGAGCATTTATGTGCATGTGTGTGTGCGCGTGTTCGTGCATGTGTCATTGTGTCTAGAGGTGGAGGAGGAAGCATACAAATGAAATATAATCTTAACAGATTAATAACAGATATTAGTATAACTTTAAAAATTAAGAAAAAATACAACAAATGTTATTAGCAACAATATTAATAATAACCATTATAATAATCATAATAATAATATTATAAAGGGTTCATCATTTCTAAAACGTATTAAGCTTCACACACACACACACACACACACACACACACTGTAAATTGACATTCATTACAAAGTGAACTTAAGTAGGATAAACAGCAATTTAAGTACAGTATATATACTCTCCTTTCAGTACACTAAAGCAGTGTTTTGTTTTATTTTATATGTATTATGTGTAAGTACAGTTTTTCAAAAATCTACTTTTTAAGATTTAATGTGCACTACAAGTACACAGTCAGTACAAGCAATGACACTTCTTTTTAACAAGATTAGGTTTCTAGTTTAATTAATTCCCTACTGTAATTTGTAATCAGCAATAATTCTTCTCAGCACAGAGAAACATTAGCATATTTACTGTGAAAAATAAAAATAAAAATGTTTCCATTAATGCCAGTTTATTCCTGTGTTATTATTATTATTTTTTTTCAATCAGTGTTCTTGTTTGAGCTGTTTAACTGATAGAGCAGCTCTTATTGGCTCAGAGATAAACTCAGTGGATGTGTTTGTGTGAGTGGTAATTCACTCTTATTTGAATCTTATCTTGCTGCCAGACACACATTTGTCTCAGTGGTGTTTTTTACGTAATCCCATAACGGCTCGCATCTTGAATCATTACCATTGTATATTTCAATGTATACTATATGTAAGTAAATATATCCAAGTATTCACATTTCTCACTAGAAAATTGTTCTGCTGAAATAAGACCATGTGTGATAAATGCATACATATCCTCAGACTTAGCAGGCTGTTGTTCCTCCCTCCCTCCCTCTCTCTCTCTCTCTCTCTCTCTTGTTTTTTTTTTTTGAGTCTGAGTTGAAAACATTATTCTTCTTGACCTTTTTTGATCATTTAGGAGTATCATGAGTATTTGCAGCGCATGTTGTCAAACCGATGAAGATGTTTTCTTAATTTCCTGGTGTTTTTTTCAATTGCATGTTGTTGGTGGGTTTTTTTTATTTTTATTAGCTGCACATTAAGCTCAGTTGAACACCATATACTGTATATGTGTCCCCATGACTATACTATTAAAGGTATGTTTTATATAATGTATAAGATATTTTTGATGAAATCCGAGAGCTTTCTGCCTCTGCATAGACCCTATAGAACCAACTATTTTAATTATTGGCCTAATCTTTCTGGGCTATAAAACATTTAAAGGCCATGTTGCAAGTTAACCACCACTTTCGATTAATGGGTACATAAATCACTCAAGATATGTATATCATTTTTAAAATGTCTCAAAAATAGTCTTAAAGACCTATTTTTTAAGTTTTTGGTATTAACGTTTTTTTTATGCAACTCGGCGATGACGTCACGTTGGGAAGAAGTCGAGGAAAGGTAGCCTCAGTCTAGTATGATGCCGCGTTCCAGGCAACCCGTAACCCGTGTTTTTCCAATCTTAAACCCGTGAAAGTGCACAGGAACGGCAATCAAACTCGTGACTTCCCACCCGTGAACTCGTGTCTCGTACTAGATCGATGTACTCCGAGTTCCGAGGTCACACAGCACGCGAAACATCAATGACAGCCCCTACGGATAATACTGCCTACGGATGCAGTTTCTGCAAGTGGCACACGTTGAAAAAACGATTTTAGGTCAATGTACTGTTGCAATAAAAAAAAAATCTAGTTACAATTCCTTGCACTCAGAAAGTTTGGCGTAACTTGCCTGGAACGGTACAAAGTCGTTAGTCGTGGTATGAAATAGTGATTACGAGCTCAAAAACCTGCCTGGAACGTAGCATCAGAACTAACGTTATAGCGACTGACTGGGATGAGGAAGAGGTGGCAAGAGCCAACATGTATGATGACCTGCAGCTGTGTAATTTCGAACCTGCCAGACGTGAGAGGGCAAATGAGGAATTGCCAAGAACTGATGTCCGTCAAAGCTTATTAAATGCATGGTCCGAAGAGAATGAGTGGAGAGCTGAAGTGTCCTGGTGAGTTGCTATCATTTAGCATCGCAGCAATGAGCACTGGAGCTGGTTTACGAGCAGCAGTGCACAATAACGACACAAACACACACACACACACACACATATACATATATATATATATATATATATATATATATATATATATATATATATATATATATATATGTATAAATATATATATATATATATGTATAAATATATATATATATATATATATATATATATATATATATATATATATATATATATATATATATATATATATATTATTATTATTATTATTATTATTATTATTATTATTTATATATATTTTTTTTTACTGTCATTGAGTAGCACCGAGTGAAAAATCAACGTTTTCTTTATATCTAGTGGCAGTGATCATGATGTTAGTTCAGATAAGTACCGGTAACCTTTGTCATAGTGTCGTAGAACTGGTAAACGTTGTCTTTGTCATCTAGAAATAGAAGGCATCATGCTAGCTATATGGACGTTTCTCAGCGTTTATCTCTTCCTCCGGTGAAAATGTTGGTGCAAACGTGTGTGCCGCTGTGTTTGGCAGGTGCTTGTGTGGGTGCTGTCCAATGGAAACTGCGCTGAAAAGCTTGTGCTGTAGGGAAGTGAGTGCGTTTGGGTCAATGTTGGTCGATATCTATCTATCTGTTTCTCTGTCTATCTATCTATATATGTAGTCTATCTATCTATCTATATCTATGTATTTATCTATTTATCTATAATCTGCGCTATCTGAATACTCTCGTCTTCTACTCGTCTCTCTAGTCACTCTCAATGCTCTCAAGACGGGCTTTGGTAAATTCTCTCCCCAACGTGACGTGATGCAATGCATTGTGGGGAAAAGGAGACCGCTGTAAGATAGTACCTACTTTTTCGTATTATATTCCTTTTTGTGATACCCAACAACATAAAATACAATGGATAACAGTTTAAATGTTTATTACCATCAAGCAAATTGCACAAATTCGTAAAAAAAATTTACCCTGCAACACGGCCTTTAAGTTGCATTACTCTCTATGTAGAATCAGAAAGCTCTCAGATTTCATAGAAAAAAAAAATCTCAGTTGACCTTTACTATCTTTTGACAATTATATATCATATATAAATCATTTATCTTCTATTTTAAATTTTCCCCACACAAAATGTCTGTGAAACTTAAAATAAATGGTTCAGGCTCACATCATGGGTGGGATTGCCAGGGCTGTTCACACCAAAAATGATAACTATACAGTGATAAAAAAAAATCAGCCAATCAGAATCCATCCTGCTTTAAAGAACTTGAGAAATTTAAAGCAGCAAACGTGAAAACTTTAGCACATGGTTATTATAAACAGAGCAATATTGTTAATTGGAGTGGAGGCTAATATAGTTATCATTATTGTTATCTTTGTCATTCTTGGTGTGAACAGGCCTTTACTCTTGGACAGGTTTGATCTGGTACTGTACATGTCCAAGTGTTCAACGTAAATCTCAACACACTGCTTTCTAAATCAGTCTGATTTCAAGTTAAAAATATAAAAGTAAGATAAAATCTAAAATGATAAACGGAATTTCTACAGCCAAAACAAAGTCAGGGTCTCTCAGACAGGAACTAAGAGGAAAACACGCATGCATCAGTCAGGATGGAGGTTTCATTCATATCAAAAGCCTCTGAATGAGGCGTGTTAAGTCAGTCAGGGTCTGTGCCATGAGTTCTGCTCAAGCCAAATGAATCACAACTGTAATTTACATTAGCACTGCAATATTTCTTTTTCTTAGAGGAAATGGAACCAAAAACATTCTCTGAGGAGAGAACTTTTTCCCTTGACGTTCTTTGAAGTTTGGTTTACCACTGCTACACTCATTGTCAACTGTTTTTTGGAAGAGAAAATCAGGACAAATCACATGGTCCAGCCTTCAGGTGTGTGACAAATTAATATGTTGTTTAAATATTGTTAGGGCTTGCTGGTGAACAGAAGAAAGACCTGGCATTGGCAAAGTGCTCAGTACGTAGACGTGTCAAATAATTTGATTTCCATATGGCTTGTTTCTTCACAGATAGCTGTGTGCCGGCCCCACAGCCATCCCTGCACGCGCAGTGCCTCTGATTTAATATAAAGAGTGCACATTTATCTGCCTGCCTGTTCACCACAATATTTCCAATGCTTCCATATATTTCTTTCTTAAACAAATTTGTGTTGTGTATTGGTACAAATATAGGACTTTTTCTGCCAAAAAAAGCACTTCCAATCTCTGATCAATTTCTGTTCTATCTACTTTTTATTTTATTTATTACTGAAAAACTTGATCTAAAATGTTACACATGTAACCATGGTTCCTTGAGGGGGAAAAAGGCATTGAATGCTATGGGGAATGCATCCAGCGTGGATGACTCTGAATATCTTGTGCAAATCTGTCCAATGGAAGGGTGTGACGTCACGGGTAGGGTGAAGTAAGCGACCAGGAAGCTATAAAAGCACGTGCTGCACAGCCAGCATCAGCCTCTAGGAGTGAAGCAAGCACTGGAAGGGATGCCGAGAGTATGGCTTTGAGGTGCAGTGTTTCGTTTCCTCTAAGAACCATGGTTACACCTGAAGTAAGATACCACCAATGTGTTGTCGGTGCGCACCAACACATGACAATCTCTTTGGTCTGGGAGGAAGTTTTCAGTACTCGAAACATGGCCAGCATCTCCAGACAGTTGATGTGGCACAAGAGATGGCAACCACTCCACAGGCCTTGGGCAGGACACCTATTCATGACTGCACCCCAACCAGTGAGGGACAAATCCGTTGCTAGCATTACAAGGCGACAAGGAGCTCCCAGCACCAAGTCCTGATTCAGGAACCAAGGTTTCTTCCACATGTCTGAGGCACGGAGGCACCGCCACATGAATTGATAGTTCAAAGTGGATTCCCCCTCAGGGAAAAGCCATTGATCCTGAGCCACCACTGTAGGGGCCTCATGTACAGCAGGCCAAAAGGTATCATGTTGACCGCAGCTGCCACCAGGCCCAGCAGTCTCTGAAACTGCTTTACAGTGAGTGACTGGCCCTCTCTGACTCTCTTGACTGATGTGAGGATCGACTCGATGTGAGCAGGAGACAGACGTGCCTGCATTGTGGTCGAATCCCACACCACGCCTAAATAAGTGATCCTCTGTGATGGAAAAAGCACACTTTTCTTGGCGTTCAGTCCCCATGTGGGAAAGAATGACATCTCGATGTCGAACAGCCATCTGCTCCAATTGAGCTAAAATCAACCAATCGTCAATACAATTTATTCTGCGGATGCCCTGGAGTCACAGTGGAGCCAGAGCAGCATCCACACACTTCGTAAACATTTGGGGTGAGAGTGCAAGGCCGTATGGAAGTCCTCGATATTGGTATGCTTCGCCCCCAAAAGCAAACCTCAGAAACCTCCTGTGTTATGGAAGGTTGGAGACATGGAAGTATGTGTCTGAGAGATCTATCATGCCAAACCAGTCCTCAGACCTGATTTGAAATACAGCATGCTTGATGGTGAGCATCTTGAACTACAGCTGCATGAGTGAGTGGTTCAGCTGACGCAGATCTATAATCGGACGCAACCCCTCATCCTTCTTTTGAACTATGCAATACCGGCTGTAAAACTCAGATTCCCTCTCGTGTGGAGGGACCACCTCGCTGGCCTCTTTCCTCAATAGGGTATTCACTTCCTGTTCCATAATCAGAGCCTACTTGGGTCTGACCAATATTGGAAAAAACCTTGTTGAATCTCGGCGGAGGAGAGCCAAGAGGACTTCTTGGCCGATGACTTCTTTGCTTTGATAACTGCCATAAGATCTGTTTTGGGGTTAGAAGTCCCCAGCCCAGTGCAAGAGGCAACACTGTTTTTGAACGGAACAAAGGTTGGTATGCGGAGGGAGCATCTGCCGCCTAGATGCCCCACGAGATCAATGAGAGAGGAACTTTTTGCTGGTTGTGCAACAAGTGATTTTATAGCTTCCTGTTCACTTACGTCACCCCGCCTGTGACGTCACGCCCTTCCATCGGACAGATTGCACACAATATTCAAAAAGGCAATCCTTGGAGAGAAGATGGAAGAAGAGTCTTCGGAGGTTATCCTTGGAGAGAAGGTAAAGAGGAGTTAGTCCTAATAGTTAGCAAACAGGAATGATCTTGTCGCGAACATGACCGGACAATGACTGGGTGCGTGTGTGTGGCTTTTATGGTGCTGTGGTGGATGCCTGGTGATGAGGATCAGGTGGTGATGGTTAGTTTGTAGATGGTGAGGACTCTTGGACATGGCGCAGCTGGTACATCCACTAACGTACCTTCTGACATCCGAGGCCATGTTGGGCCACCAGAAGCGTTCCCGTAGCAACGAGAGGGTTTCATTGACCCCCGGGTGACCAGTGCCAAGTGATGTATGGGTGGAGTGGATGAGTGGTGTGCGACGTGTCCTATGGATGTACTGGTGTCCTGGTGGGCAACCCGGCGGGGTGTTGTTAGGAGCTTCGGCTGGAGGTAGAGTCTCTGCTGACCAGGTGATAGGGGCGACTATGACCTTGTCCGGAAGGATGTGTTCGGGGTTCTCAGATCTCTCTTCGGGTGCGTAACATCTGGACAGAGCATCGGCCTTAACATTCTTTGCCCCAGGGCGGCAGGAGATGGAGAAATGGAAGCGGGTGAAGAATAGCACCCAGCGGGCTTGTCTGGGGTTGAGTCTCTTGGCTGCTCTAAGGTATTCCAGATTTTTTTGGTCAGTGAGAACTTGAAAAGGATGTTTGGCTCCCTCCAGCCAATGTCTCCACTCCTCCAGGGCAAGCTTGATGGCAAGTAGCTCCCTATTTCCGATGTCATAATTGACCTCCGCCGGGTTGAGTTTCCTTGAGAAGAAGGCACATGGATGGAGGCGGCTGGGCGTCCCCTGCTGCTGAGACAGGACCGCTCCCACTCCGGTGGTAGAGGCATCCACTTCCACGACGAATGGTAGATCTGGGTTTGGATGCACGAGGAGTGGGGCGGTGGTAAAGGCCAGCTTCAAGGCCTGGAAGGCTTCGGTGGTGGCAGGAGTTCATGACAGGGACTTGGGCTTCTGACGAAGGAGGTTGGTTAGAGGACTGGTGATAGTACTAAAATTCTGAATGAATCGTCTATAAAAGTTGGCGAAGCCAAGGAATCGTTGCAGTTCCTTTATGGTGGTAGGAATGGGCCAATCCCGGATGGCACTTACCTTCCCCTCGTCCATCCGGATGCCACTGCGGTCGATGGTATATCCAAGGAACTGCAGTGAGGGTTGATGGAAAGAACACTTCTCTGCTTTTAGGTAGAGCTGGTAGTCCCTCAGGCGTTGCAAGACCTCCGCAACGTGGCGTTGATGTTCTGCCTGGCTCCGGGAGTATATCAAGATGTCATCGATATAGACTAGGACAAACTGATGGAGGAAATCCCGGAGCACCTCATGTATGAAGTCCTGGAATACTGAGGGGGCATTTACTAGCCCATACGGCATAACACAATACTCGTAGTGACCAGTAGGGGTGATGAAGGCGGTCTTCCACTCGTCCCCCTCACGTATCCAGATGAGGTTATATGCGCTGCGGAGGTCCAACTTGGAGAACACAGTGGCACCACGGAGATGTTCTAGGGCTGCTGGGACGAGGGAAAGAGGATAACAAAACTTCTGAGTTATCTTGTTAAGGGCTCTATAATCAATACATGGCCGTAAACCTCCATCCTTCTTGGCCACGAAGAAGAAACTGGAAGCAGCAGGGGAGGTAGATGGGCGGATGTATCCTTGAGCCAGCGCCTCCCTGATGTAATCCTCCATGGCCTTCTCCTCGGGAACGGATAGGGGATAGATCCGTCCCTTAGGCACTGGTTCACCCGGCAGCAGATCTATTGCACAGTCCCACGGCCGATGTGGAGGCAGCTTGGAGGCCCGCTTCGGGCAGAAGTCATCACTGAAGGGGGCGTAGCCCTGGGGTATGGAGATGGACTGGTTCTCGACAGGGCTTTCAATAGAGGTGGAGTAGACTGGTAGTGGTTCAGGGGGACGTTCCACTGGAACAGGACAGCCGGAGAAACATGATTGAAAGCAGGCTTCGCCCCACTTCAGGATTTCTCCGGTCTTCCAGGAGATCACCGGGTTGTGCTGCTCCAACCATGGGCGCCCTAGCATGACGTCAGCGGTGGAACCCTCCAGAACCAGCAGATGGATGTCTTCGCAATGTAGGAGTCCTGTTTGAAGGGAGATAGGGCCCACGCAGTGACATGTGGATCTGGTAAGCGGCCGGCATGGCCGCGGTTGGGAGCCTGACCTGATGGCAGAGGGCGCCGGAGATGAAGTTGCCGGCTGACCCAGAATCGAGGAGGGCGGAAACTGGAAGAGACACATCAGCCGCAGTAAGTGTCACAACAGTGGTGAGTGGTTTCATTTGGTATTGTGAAGGAAGGATGGCACTCACCATGGGACGAGGAGGACAAATGGGGCACCCAGCTATGGTATGCCCCGAAGCTGCACAATATAGACAAAGATTCTGGGCCAGCCGTCTTTGACGCTCCACCATCGTGAAGCGGTATGAGTCCATTAACATGGGCTCGCTGGCTGGTTCTGGGGATCTGACGTTCTCTGGTCGGCAGAGCGGTGTGGAGGAATGCGCCTGGCCCTGGTGCTCTTCTAAGCATGACTGCATACGAGTGACGAAGCGGATGGACAGCTGGATGAATCGCTCGAGGCCGATGGTATCCTCGTATGCAGCGAGATGCAACCGCACTCTGGGTTCCAGTCCTTGGCAATAGGTAGTGAGAAGGGCCTGTTCGTTCCACCCACTAGAGGCCGCCAGAGTTCTGAACTGCAAGGCATGATCATTGACAGACATATTCCCTTGTTTCAAATTGTATAGTCTCTCACCTATTGAGGAGTCCCAGGCAGGTTTGCCGAAAACTTCCCGGAAATGTTCGATGAAGCTAGAATATGACTGGATTACAGGGTTATTCTGGGTCCAGAGATAATCTGCCCACTGTAATGCCTTGCCTTGTAACTTTGTTTGTGACATCTCTACTGTAGATGATGGTCTCTACTGTATATATATATATATATATATATATATATATATATATATATATATATATATATATACAGTGCAAATTAAATGTTTCCAGACACTTACTATGAGTTGACAATGTTTTATAGTTTGCATTTATATTAAAGTGATTTTTGAAAATTACATTTCATGCAGTGTGTAACACAGCTCTAAGTGAATGAAAACATCCTGCAAAGTTTTAAATAAAAAAGTGCAAAGTGTATAAAGTTATTGTCTTTCAAAAGAAAGAGTTTTGTAAAAAATCTTGAATTTGCTTGTTCTTAGTGCAATATTCTATTGGTGTAAATCCAGTAATGGCCAAAGCCGCCATCTTTTTTGGGCACAACAAAATATCGTCTGTAAAATCCTGACTCCATCTAAGAGGGGTTTACTTCTTCTATAGCCCCTTTTTTCAGCAGAGATGTCACTTCTTGTCGCAGCACTGCTGTTTCTTTTGAACTCACGATCGTGGGAAGAATCCTGTGGGAAAGGAGGCTTTTTGAAACTAAATGGTGAATCCATAACAAATTTTGCGTAATACCCATTGCGCAATGTTGGGCAAGCGTTCCCACACAGCTCAAAAACGTTTTAATGGCCTCCAGACCTCAGTCTGCGGCTGTGATGTCTTTGCATGCGTTAGAATTTCCGAGCATGGAAAGCTCACAGCGTTTGTGGCAGGATTTATTCCAACCAGATGCACATCAGGCCCCGCTGCTTGCAACAAAGTGGCAGCTTTGTGGGCCGTCGTACATGGCCCACCTTTGCCAGACCCTTGGGTCATCCCGTGAACCTTCAGTCTGAGTGTCTGAACCACAACCATCCCCGCCATCGATCATCCGACTGTTTGGGCGGTGTGCTTGGCGGCACGTAGCACCAAGTCTGTTGACCGCCACAGTTCCTTCACAGCCTCCGGGGTGATGCCTTCCCCCTCATCGAGCTCTTTCAATAGCTCACTCTGGTAGGCTTAAAGCATCGCCATCGAGTGGAGCATGGCCACAGCCTGAAGCCGAGTATGACTTTTCCAATGAGGCTCAACATGACTCAACACTGCTTCGATGGGAGGAGGGGGCGAGACTTCCAAGCCACGGCCAAATTCATGACAAGATGTTCGGCTAAAGTCTCTTCTACCGGCTGCATCATTGCATAACAACGGTCCGCCATGTCAGCGATGGTGACAAAATCTTTGGTTGCGGCGTTTGTGATGCGTGCTGAAAATGGCTGCTTCCAGGACCTCAAAATCTCCTGGTGGAGGTCCTGGAAGAAGGGGTGCAACTTACGGGGCTGAGCAGGTACACGAGTAGTTAGGAAATGGTCGTCCAACTTAGATTGAGATCGGGACTGGGTTCCGTGTCCACTTCCCAATCCAGCCCCAGTTTATCCACCGTGCGGGTGGCAATATCCAACAGCTCGCTGTAGGAAGGGGATATGTGTCTCTCTTATCCACCAGCAGGGTGTGTCGACCAGTAAATCCTTTATGTATAAAGCCACGGTGGACAAAACGTCATCATCGTACACCCTGCAGCCAAAGTAAATTGCACTGCAGGCCTCTATGGTGGGCCGTAGATCCTCGTCATTTTGAAAGCCAAGGGTTCAACGAAAGTTTCTGCCGACTTCTTGTATTCGAGTGGAGGAGAGCAAGCGAAATGGAGAAAACTCCATCGCAAGTTGTCGCTGAGAACACAAGATGCTTTTCTAAAAATCTGATCGAAATAGCGGGCAGCATGCAAGTATACTAAGCTTACGCATGTGTAAGGTGGTGCCAAGCGCATTTAAGTGACCTATGAAAGTGAAATCCCAACTCATTTTCTCCTCCAATTTCAAAATCATATAAAATCGCTGCAGTAGCACCGACCCAGTGTTTACAAAGTGAATGTGCAAGGATGGTCAAACAATATATTTTTTAAAATATTATTATTAATAATAATAATAATAATAAATAACAATGTAGCATGATTTTAAAGTTGGATGTGAAAAGTGTTGGGAGTTTTAGACATACCCTGTCTTGAACTGTGATACACAGATTATGCATATGCCTTGCAGAGCTACACAAGACGAGCAAAAAGTGTAGAATTGTATTTTTTATTTTTTAGAGAAAATGACAATAATTTTGTTATATAAGTTGTGACTGATAAATTCTTTGAAAATAAAGAAAGGGAGACATGAACTTCTTGGATGATATGGGGGTGAGTAAATTATGAGGGTATTTTTATTCTGAAAGTGGAGTAATTATTTTAAAAACTGTTGCCGTCACGTACTCTGAAGCCTACTGTAGCATGCAAAATACATACTTAGTTGTGTGTGTTGTGTTCACTCCATGCAGCTTGTAGGTCTCTGTCTAACAGCAATAACTGTTCACTCGCAATTGTCTAGAAATGTATGGATGAAAAGTGAATGTTTGTTGTTGTTATTAATTGTAGTTCTGATGCCTTGCCACTGTCCATTACACAAGCCTCTTCTCTTAATTTGTTTAAACTTGAGGCTAAATACATTTTTATATTCAAAAACGTTTGGCTGATGAGATATTTGTACGATTTTATAATTTTTCTGTTTGTTTGTTGTGTGTTTTTTCTCACCATTACACTGCCAAGATAACCTTGACTGGGAGGATTTTGGTTGCTATCGTAGTTGATTCAAGGATAAACCTCAGTTCAAATAATTATCCAGGGTTTTCAACAGAAGGCTCTGTACATTCTGTGAAAAAAGGTACCAAACGTACTTAAACAGTATGTACCAATATGTACCTTTAAAGTACCATTATAGGGCCTTTTGAAACTTTTCATAGTACGAGAAGTAATTGTGGAGCTACCCACTTTTGGGCATTTTCGCACCGGCGGAACTAGGTACTCGGAGCAGGGTCTAACCAGCACAACTGGTACTAACCGTGATGCAAGTAGACATTGATTGGCCAGACATGTTTGAAAACCATGATTTAAAACGCTGTTTAACATACTGTAAACATTGTGTCAATTTATTTTGCAAGTATGGTGAACAGCGATAAATGTACGGACGCTGAAGTGCAGGAATTTGCAGCAAATGTAGCACTGCCAGTTGTTGTTGGAGATTCTAAAGCCGCCTTTCCACTGCACATGACATTCGGACATGTCTGTCGCATTTCTCCCTTTATTGGCAGTCATGCAGAACTTTCAAACTGGTCATGCAGCAACCATTACCTCGGCATATTCACCATGGTAAAATGAATAATTTTAATGAATATAATTAATGTTTGAATGCATCGTCACAAATCAAATGACCCCCAAAATAAAAACAATAGGATTTATAGGGCGATTTGTGCCATGCACAAATGACCGCACTGTCGACCGGCTTACGTCAGATCGTAGTACACACTGTCGGTGCGAATGCAAACCTTTAAATGGCACTGGGAAATAGTTTGTGCAAAATCGTCCCAGTATAATGTACATTTAGTTCTGGAACTAAAGCTGTGCGAAAGTCCCTCATTTATCTTCAAGGTACTGTACTAAAATGTGCCATTTAGAGGTAAATAAAGGTATTTTATTATTATTATTTATTTATTTATTTATTTTTATTCTCCTTCTATAAATATATTCCGGGGCATCCATGAAGAAAAAAAAAATAAAATTCTTAAAAAAGTTCTACATTATACATTTCATTCACATTGATGTCATACTGTCACGGAGCGCGCACCTGTCACTGAGCGCACGCCTTCACCTCTCTCCGGTCTCATGCGCTCCTTGTCACCTGAGTTCTAGGACTGCAATTCCCATCCTTCCCTTCCGCTATCATTAGTTTCCAGCCCTGTCTGGTTTTCTCATCAGCATCATCATATCCACCTGTTAATCATTATCCCCCCTTTATCTGGACTGCCTGGTTCTGTGTTTCTCTGTGAAGTGTTGTTTTACCACGCTGCATGTTGCTTCGTGCTACCTTAGTGTTTTATGCTCTGTGCATCCTTGGTTTGATACCTGCTTCAATAAAGTCCTGCAGATGGATCCGACTGCCTCTACTTCGTCATTACAGAACACTTCACCACCACAGGATCCAGCAGACTTCCTGAGTCCTGCTTCCGAGGTTCATTCCCAGGCATCTGTGTTACTCACACACCAACAGCAGCTGACCAAGTTAACGAATCTCACCGAAGAACTTGTGAGGTCTGTTCATACTCTCACTCTGCAGAGTGCGGTCGCTAATTCAGCTCAAGCTCCCGCTGCACCTGTGCCCGTCACATCAAGCGTGAGTACGGCTGCATGCAATCCCAAATTATCTCTACCAGAGAAGTTTAATGGCTCACCAGCTGCCTGTAGAGGATTTCTGTTGCAGTGTGAATTATTCGTCAGCCAGCAACCCCAGCTGTATCCCAATGACGCGTCCCGCGTTTCATTCATCTGCTCACTACTCACCGGGAGGGCGTTGGAGTGGGCGACTGCTCTCTTTCCCTCCTTTAATGTGTTTATGTCTCAATTCAGAGAGGTATTTGAACATCCCGCTGGCGGCAAGGAACCAGGGGAACAACTCCTCACATTAAGTCAAGGGAATTCCACCGCGGCGGATTACACGCTTTCCTTCCGCACCCTGGCAGCACAGACGGGGTGGACTGAGTCACCACTTAAACTGCTGTATCGTAGGGGGCTGCAAACGCATCTGCAAGGGGAATTGGCGTGTCGCGATGATGGGATGTCCCTCGGAGAACTTATGGAGCTTGCCATTCACCTCGACAATCTCATCCGCTCTCGACGCACGCCTCTCACATCCAGCTTTTTCACTCCTCCCCCTTCCGGCACGGATTACAAGCCTATGCAGGTCGGCTTCACACATCTCACCACAGAGGAACGTGAGAGAAGGATGCGGAGTAAATTATGCCTGTACTGTGGCCAAGCCGGTCATCAGAGAGTTTCATGTCCTGTAAGACCCAGATCCAGTGATACCTCTGCGGTGAGTCCTTTGATTAATTCTCCACGTTCTCTCACCCTCGAAGTAGTTGTGAAACAAGAGCTTTAATTGACTCTGGTGCCGCTGGTAATTTTGTCGATTTGGAGTTTGCCTTGTCTAAAAATATCTCTCTCATTCCTTGTGAGTCTCATGTGGCTGTGGCCGCTCTGGATGGACGCCCCCTGGGGACAGGGAAGTACAATACATCACGCAGCCTCTGACGCTCAACTTCGGGTCTCGTCAGACGGAGAGAATTCAGTTGTACTCAATAAACTCACCCCTTCATCCTGTGATTCTAGGATTGCCATGGCTGGAGAGACACAACCCTCTCATTTCCTGGGTCGACAGGAGAATCAATCAATGGTCCCCTTTCTGTCATGCCCACTGCTTGCCTGCTCTCCATGGTCCTGAATCTAGCCACAGTTTCCCCCAGAGAGTGAATCTGCAAGGAGTTCCTGCTGTATATCATGATCTGCCTCAGGCTTTCAGCGAGAGAGAGGCTTCACTTTTACCCCCGCACCGGTCCAGTGACTGCGCCATTGAACTTCTACCTGGAGCCGTTCCGCCACACGGCCGTGTGTATCCACTTTCGCAAACGGAGACTGAGGCCATGAGAGCGTATATCGAGGAACAGCTTGCTAAAGGATTTATCACCACTTCCACATCCCCGGCGTCCGCGGGGTTTTTCTTCGTCAAGAAGAGGGACGGGAGTCTTCGGCCCTGCATCGATTTCCGTGGTCTCAATGAGGTAACTGTGAAATATCGATACCCTCTGCCTTTAGTCCCTGCAGCACTGGAGATGCTTCGCTCAGCCCGGTACTTCACCAAATTGGATTTGAGGAACGCTTACAACCTCATTCGCATACGGAGAGGTGACGAGTGGAAGACGGCCTTTTCTACGACTACTGGCCACTATGAGTATCGGGTAATGCCCTTCGGGCTGTCCAATAGTCCTTCTGTGTTCCAGTCTTTCGTTAATGAGGTCTTCCGGGACATGCTGAATCAGAGGGTTATTGTTTATATTGATGATATCTTGATTTTTTCAGAGACTCTCGAAGCTCATGTACGGGACGTGCGTGCAGTTCTCAAACGTTTGATTAAGCATCAGCTCTACGCCAAAACTCAGAAGTGCGAGTTTCATCAGACGCGCATCACCTTCCTGGGATATGTCATCAGCGCTGAGGGGGTTCTCATGGATGACAGCAAGGTCAAGGCCGTGGTGGACTGGCCTCAACCTTCTTCTGTGAAGGAGTTACAGCGATTTCTGGGGTTCGCCAACTTTTATCGTAGGTTCATTCGTAACTTCAGTCTCATTGTGGCTCCTCTCACATCTCTTCTCCAGGGCGGGAAGCGCTTCCGATGGTCTTCTGAGTGTACTGCAGCGTTTAATCAGCTGAAAGAGAGATTCACTGCCGCGCCCATCCTCCATCATCCAGACCCGGAGAGGGAGTTCGTCGTGGAGGTTGACGCCTCGAACACTGGAGTGGGTGCGATCCTGTCCCAACGTCACGGTAACCCTGCAAGAATGTTTCCCTGTGCATTTTACTCCCGCAAGTTAAGCTCGGCAGAGCGCAATTATGATGTGGGAGACCGGGAGCTTCTAGCCATGAAGGCTGCCCTGGAGGAATGGAGGCACTGGCTGGAGGGGGCACGTCAACCTTTCACCGTCCTCACAGACCACCGAAACCTTGAATACATCAGGTCTGCCAAGCGTTTGAATGCTCGCCAGGCTCGCTGGTCACTGTTTTTCTCCCGTTTCAATTTCAGGATCACGTACAGACCTGGGTCCAAGAACAGGAAGGCTTATGCTCTGTCTCGTCAGTTCGAGGATTTCAACGAAATCACCAAGCCAGAACCCATCCTACCTCCCACTCTGATCGTGGCACCTGTGCAGTGGGATATTATCTCTGAGGTCACTGAGGCTCAACAAGCTCTTCCTGTACCGGCCGAGTGTCCTGTGGACCGCCTTTTCATGCCTCTCGAGCTCCGTGAGCGGGTGCTTCAATGGGTTCACTGCACACCCAGCGCGGGACACCCAGGTATCACTGCTACTGTACAGTTAGTCTCCAACCGCTTCTGGTGGTCCACATTCGGGGCTGATGTTATCAAATTCATCCATCAATGTTCCACCTGTAACACTGTCAAATCTTCCCACCTTAAACCTGCCGGTCTCTTACAGCCACTTCCAGTTCCTCAGCGCCTGTGGTCCCACATCGCTGTGGATTTCGTAACAGATTTACCTCCGTCTCAGGGATTCACCACAGTGCTGTCAGTCGTGGATCGCTTCTCCAAGTCCTGTCGTTTCATTTCCCTTAAGGGTCTACCCACTGCCATGCAGACTGCGGAGGAACTTCTCAATCACGTATTTCGTCTGTTTGGTCTCCCCGAGGACATTGTCTCCGACCGTGGCCCTCAGTTCACTTCCCGTGTATGGAGGGGACTTTGCTCCAAACTCAATATCAACATCAGCCCCACCTCTGGATACCACCCGCAGTCTAACAGTCAGGCTGAACGGGCGAACCAGGACCTCATTTGGTTTCTACGGACATACTGTTATGAGAACCAACAGGACTGGAGTCGATTCTTGGTTTGGGCGGAGTACGCCCAAAATTCCCTGGTAAAGCCTGCCACTGGTCTAACACCCTTCCAATGTGTCTAAGGTTTCCAACCCCCTCTCTTCCCGTGGTCAGGAGAGCCTTCAGACCTCCCTGCAGTGGATACGTGGTTGCAACGCAGCGAGGCCACTTGGAATACCGCTCATGTCCATCTGCGACGTGCCATCCGCCACTTTCAACGTCATGCGGATCGTAGGAGACGTGAGGGTCCGCGGTATAGGCCTGGACAGTGGGTGTGGCTCTCCACCCGTGATCTGCGTTTAAGGCTCCCAAGCAAGAAGTTGTCCCCTCGCTTCATTGGGCCCTTCAAGATTCTTCGACAGATCACTCCGGTGATCGTGATTTCGTTTGGGTCTCCCAGCACATTATAGAATCTCACCCACCTTTCATATGTGTCTTTTCAGACCCGCTGCCACTCCCAGGAGAGGAGGCTCAGGAGGGGATCGGTTCTGTGCAGGCTCCCCCAATTGAGGTCGGAGGCGAGGAGGCATACCGGGTACGAGACATCCTGGACTCCAGACGTCGCGGCGGGGTACTGCAATACTTGATTGACTGGGAGGGCTATGGCCCTGAGGAACGTTCCTAGGTCAGGTCTCAGGACGTCCTGGACCCTGCTCTTCTTACCACCTACCATCACACTCACCCAGATCGTCCCGCTCCAAGACCCCGTGGAAGACCCCGCCGTCGTTCAGGTCCTCGCTTCCGGAGCCGCTCGCAGGGTGGGGGCTCTGTCACGGAGCGCGCGCCTTCACCTCTCTCCGGTCTCATGCGCTCCTTGTCACCTGAGTTATAGGACTGCAATTCCCATCCTTCCCTTCTGCTATCATTAGTTTCTAGCCCTGTCTGGTTTTCTCATCAGCATCATCATATCCACCTGTTAATCATTATCCCCCCTTTATCTGGACTGCCTGGTTCTGTGTTTCTCTGTGAAGTGTTGTTTTTCCACGCTGCATGTTGCTTCGTGCTACCTTAGTGTTTTATGCTCTGTGCATCCTTGGTTTGATACCTGCTTCAATAAAGTCCTGCAGATGGATCCGACTGCCTCTACTTCGTCATTACACATACATTTTATGATTTTTTTTCTTTTTTTTTTGTGGATTTATATTTTAAAATGTCATTTAAATATTTATATTGAGGGTCTTTGCATGAGTTGAGTCTGGATTTATGCAGAAGAAAAAGAAGGAAAAAAGCATGTTTAATATCTATAAAACAAAGAAAATATTTGGAAAAACCTTCAGCCCAGTTGTTAAAAAATATGATGTGATTTGTCAGTGGTTGAACTTCTATTTAACACCCTTATGCAAAACAGCAATGTACAAAGCAATTGAATTGACATTCTTATGATATACTATATGAATTAATCAGTAAACTTTTCAACATAACCAAGCTCAGTAAAATAACATTATTAGGCTAATGTCACGACCCTCACTGTTTGATTGACATGTTGCATTGTGGTTCTGTGAGATTCCCTGACCAATTGTTCCCATTGTCTCATTTAAACAGGGTTTCATAGACCCTCCTACAAACAGGATATGAGATAGCATTCTTCTCTGTGCTTATGAAAGCGGGCACCAAACAGAATCCAACAATTCAGTTAAAAGAATGCAAATGCAATGTTTGGATTCATGTATATCACTGCATCTTTTCCAGAAGGTCAGCATCACCGAGCAGAGACGCTAATACTGAAAAAATGTTCTACAATAACAATGATAGCATTGTCAACAGGATATGGGACATAAATATTTGGTCAAGGTATTCTGTATTGGTATTCTTGGTATTCTGTCTTGAAAGCTACACATTTCCTTTTGGCAAAATCCCTAATGCCCTCTTAAACTATACACATACTATATCTCATGTTCATTATATGTCTTTATATGTGGGAAGTCGTGGCCTAATGGTTAGTGAGTCGGACTTGCAATTGAAGGGTTGTGAGTTCGAGTCTCGGTCCAGCATGTACAGTGCTCTCTCCACCTTCAATACCACGACTGAGGTGCCCTTGAGCAAGGCACTGAACCCCCAACTGCTCCCTGGGCGCCGGAACAATAAATGGCTGCCCACTGCTCTGGGTGTGTGTTCATGGTGTGTGTGTGTTCACTGCTTTGTGTGTGCACTTTGGATGGGTTAAAAGCAGAGTATGAATTCTGAGTATGGGTCATCATACTTGGCTGTATGTCACTTTCATGTCCTTTTAATTACACAATGATCGGAAGACACAGTGGACCAGATATACTAATAGCTTGCACCAGCGCAAATTCTCTTTTGGCATTAAAAAACTACTTTCACTAACGATTTACTAACGACAGTGAAAAGTGCATGGACAGTTGTTGAATTTGTAATAGTTTAATTTTATGGAGTTTATGAATTTTATGAAGTGCACAGATAAATCATTTATTATAAACACTACAATATTAAATTTAAAAATAAGAATTGTAAATTTTGATTTCATGGCTACTTTAAAGAGACATGCACTGAAATTAGTTGCTGTGAACAGAGCTGTTTTTGACAAGGTAAAAGGGTGTTGCTTCACACGACCATTGAGGAGTTTTAACCAAAGTATGTTACAGACATTTCATATAGACCCAAAAAAATCATACAGACTTGGGGAAAATGGGCATCCGATGTCCTCTTTAACAAATTTCATATTTAATATAATGATTCCACTGTGCCTGTACTATTCTCTCTAGTCTACAGTATTACAGTGACGTATGGATGTAAGGAATGAATCACAGCATGAATCACACATATATATATATAATTATTATTATTTATTTTATTTATTTTTTTACATATTTTGTTTATTTGCATGTTTTGTATATTTAATGATGGTGCTAACAACTACACAGTGAAACTATAGGTATTGTGTGTGTGATCAAAAGTAATGTTCCTAAGCATTCTCTCTAAACCATTATATTCTGTTGTCCATCCATCCATCTTCTTCCGCTTATCCGGGGCCGGGTCGCGGGGGCAGCAGTCTAAGCAGAGAACCCCAGACTTCCCTCTCCCTAGACACTTCCTCCAGCTCTTCTGGGGGGACACCGAGGCGTTCCCAGGCCAGCCGGGAGACATAGTCTCTCCAGCGTGTCCTAGGTCTTCCCCGGGGTCTCCTCCCAGTGGGACGCGCCCGGAACACCTTCCCGGGAAGGTGTCCAGGAGGCATCCGGAAAAGATGCCCGAGCCACCTCAGCTGACCCCTCTCGATGTGGAGGAGCAGCGGCTCTACTCTGAGCTCCTCCCGGGTGACTGAGCTTCTCACCCTATCTCTAAGGGAGAAAGCTCATTTCGTCCGCCTGTATCCGGGATCTTGTCCTTTCGGTCATGACCCAAAGCTCATGACCATAGGTGAGAGTAGGAACGTAGATTGACCGGTACCACGACAGAACGGTACATCGACCGCATTACTGCAGAAGCGGCACCGATCCGTCTGTCAATCTCCCGTTCCATCCTTCCCTCATTCGTGAACAAGACCCCAAGATACTTAAACTCCTCCACTTGAGGCAGGAACTCTCCACCAACCTGAAGTGGGCAAGCCACCCTTTTCCGACTGAGGACCATGGCCTCGGATTTGGAGGTGCTGATTCTCATCCCAGCCGCTTCACACTCGGCTGCAAACCGTCCCAGTGCATGCTGAAGGTCCTGGCTTGATGAGGCCAACACGACAACATCATCCGCAAAGAGCAGAGATGAAATCCTGTTGTCACCAAACCTGACCCCCTCCGGCCCCTGGCTGCGCCTAGAAATTCTGTCCATAAAAATCATGAACAGAACCGGCGACAAAGGGCAGCCCTGCCGGAGTCCAACACGCACCGGGAACAAGTCTGACTTACTGCTGGCAATACGAACCAAGCTCCTGCTCCGGTCGTACAGGGACCGGATAGCCCTTAGCAAAGGGCCCCGGACCCCATACTCCCGGAGCACCCTCCACAGGCCGCTGCGAGGGACACAGTCGAATGCCTTCTCCAAATCCACAAAGCACATGTGGACTGGTTGGGCAAACTCCCATGAACCCTCCAGCACCCTGTAGAGGGTATAGAGCTGGTCCAGTGTTCCACGGCCTGGACGAAAACCACACTGTTCCTCCTGAATCCGAGGTTCTACTATCGGCCGGATTCTCCTCTCCAGTACCCTGGCATAGACTTTCCCAGGGAGGCTGTATTCTGTTGTAATACTTAAAAATAAAAATACCATGTATGTTTTGAGAAAAAAAAACACAAAAAAACCCCCACAAAAAAAGACATTTATTATTATTATTATTATTAATATTAATGTTGAAAAGAGCTGAGAATATATTTGTTTCAGTTTTTTTTTTATGAATTGAAATAACAGCATTGTTGGTAACATGATTATTGTATTTATCATCACTTGTGTGCTAAATAAAAGTTTTAATTTCTATATATACTGACTCTTTTGAATGTAGTTAAGTATCCACGTCGTGGAGGTGATATAAACAAATTGCTTTTATTTGTCTTTAATTGTCTTTTGGATTTATACACTGGGCATGTTGTCCCCTTTTTATTAAATGAGGACTTTGATATTCGTTTGAGAGACAACATATTTTGTAGACTTTCTTTGATTTACAATGCACAAACCAAAAGCAACAATATCTGCAGAATGGAGAAGGGTTGACCATGATGAAAGGGCCCTTGCAACCGGGCTCACTGCCACCCGGTGGCCATAGTTGAACAGCACACATTGGGCAATATGCTTATAAAATGGTAAATATTTGTGCCACATTTCCCGTTGTCAACAGGTGCCGCTATGATTATAACTGAATATGGATGGATGCATCCATCTTACAGTATATATTAAATGAATCCTTATTTTCTCAGATTTAGGCTTTCCACGATTTCCCATTATGATTAGTCATGAAAATCTTTTCCCATTATGGGAAGTCGTGGCCTTATGGTTAGAGAGTTTGACTCCTAACCCTGAGGTTGTGGGTTTGAGTCTCGGGCCTTGAGCAAGGCGCCGAATCCCCAACTGCTCCCTGGGCTCCGCAGCATAAATGGCTGCCCACTGCTCTGTGTGTGCATTCACTGTTGTGTATGTGTGTGCACTTTGGATGGGTTAAATGCAGAGAAAGAATTCTGAATATGGATCACCGTACATGGCTGTATATCACTTTCACTTTTATTTTTTCACAACTAATTACACGGAAAATAAGTTATGTTTGTCATGGCACAACATGAAACACAACACTAAAGACAGTGGAATTACATTCTAAATTGTTATATCAATCATTTTTCAGTTCAGTGAACCACATGGATTATCTATAAATATATGTATGAATTATAAAACCTCAACATTCATCATACCAAATGAATATGATTCATTTTATAAGAGCTAAAATCATAGAGAAAGTAGTGGTTAATTCTTTTCTCAGTCTTTCCCATCATTTCCCCCAGTCTATATTTCCTACATGGGATAATAAATTTGAGCTTTTGCCATTTGGGAGACTATAAAAAAAAGCTATAGTGCTTTAGAAACATTTGTGTTAATCTAGGGTCAGCAATTTCCATAAACTAGCAGGCTGATACTAGCTAGCTATTCCAAAGACTTTTGTGGAATATTGATCCTGAAGTGCGTAATAAATGGCAGAAGTAGAAAATATTTTCTGTAATAATCTCCCTAATGCATCATAGCTAGTGCTTGAAGTGGAAAGCACAAAACAAAAAAAAAAAAATGGGAAAATCCCCCCCAATCCCCCCATAAAAATGAAAAAACTTTAAATAAATATCTAAATTTTCATAATTCCAAATGCATATACACTCACTGGCGATGTTATTAGGTACACCTTGCTAGTACTGGATTGGACCCCCTTTTGCCTTCAGATTTGCCCTTAATTTTTCATGGCATAGATTCAACAAGGTGTTGGAAACATTTCTTAGAGATTTTGGTCATATTGACATGATAGCATCACACAGTTGCTGCAGATTTGTTGGCTGCATATCCATGATGTGAATCTCCCTTTCCACCACATCCCAAAGCTGCTCTATTGGATTGAGATCTGATGACTGTGGAGGCCATTTGAGTAAATTTAACTCATTGTCATGTTCAAGAAACCAGTCTGAGATGATCTGAGCTTTGTGACATGGTGCATTATCCTGCTGGAAGTAGCCACCAGAAGATGGTACAGTGTAGTCATAAAGGGATGGACATGGTCCACAACAATACTCAGGTAGACTGTGGCATTTAAACAATGCTCAACTGGTTCTAAGGGGCACAAAGTGTGCCAAGAAAATATCTCCTACGCCATTACAACACCACCACCAGCCTGAACCATTGAGACAAGGCAGGAGGGATCCATGCTTTTTTTGTTCTTTACACCAAATTCTGACTCTACCATCTGAATGTTGCAGCAGAATTTTTTGGACCATTCTCTGCAAACCTTAGAGATAGTTTTGCGTGAAAATTCCAGTAGATCAGCAGTTTTTAAAATACTCAGACCTGACCGTCTCGCACCAACAACCATTCCACATTCAAAGTAATTTAAATCCCCTTCTTCCCCATTCTGATCCTTGGTTTGAACTTAAGCAAGTCGTCTTCACCTCATCTAGATGCCTACATAAAATAAATGACCGCTGAGCTGGAGATGTGCTACTCAGATGGGAGGAGTGCTAATGCTGAGTAGGTGTATGCAGGGGGTGCAGGTCTTTACAAGCAGATTCTGTGAAAATGCATTGAGACCTGAGTCATGTTTTCATCAGTGGGGGGTGGATTGTGTTTTTACATGCTAATGTGTGTGTAAGTGTCAAGCGCATTGACTGTTCCACGTCTGTTTTGAGCAGTTCATGCAGCTTGGCTCACACTATGAAACTGAGATTTCTTATCCAGTGCATCAGGTAGGACCAATTCTGGTTTATTTAGAATTTTAAATGTGTTTAAATGTCAGTGTAAGCATGTAAAATGCACTAAAAGCTAATCCTGTTCATTGAGCATTTCCGAATACCTATCCATTAATTTAAATAAGAAACTAAATAATGAGCAAGCAGCACAGGTCTAAAGTTTCAGGGAGCAGCAGCTAAGCCAAGGACCTCTTATGTGAAGGTAGCTGTAAATATTTTCAGAACCATGTGTCCAAAAAAAAAAAAATGTGTCCATTGTCATTAACATAACGTAGAAGTCACCATGGAAGATTGTCATATGATTTACACTGCAACTAAACAGAAAGCTTTCATTATGATGATAGCAGATACATGCTTCCCACATTCACCTCCAGTAAAACAACTTATTGTTTCATTGGAAAATTATAAGATGACACATAGTCACATAAGCTTGTACTTATTATGCCTTCATCACTAAAATATTTCAAATGCATATGGTACAAATAAACTTTAGAAAGAAATAAGGAAGTTTTTATTTATTTATTTTATTATTTTCTTCCCTGAAAAAGATGACAAAATGACAATGAATTAAAATGCTATATAAATGCTATAAAATGCTTTATATAACATATTGCTACTCTCATTCAATAAATCACTAATCTTAAGCTTTAGATTATAAAGAGTAACAGGGTTGTAGGAGTTATCTTGTTTGGGACGAGATACTGATAAATTAATAATGATAATTTCTTATAAATAAATAAAACTAAATACATGTTTATTAATCATTAATTTTACTATAATATCAGTAACAAGTTGAATAGTTGAACTTGATGAATACAGTCTACATTAAAATTTGAGTGTATGGAATACAAGTACTAGTCTGCCCACAATGCTGTAGAAAATATACAAAATTATTTCATGCACTTTCATGTTCCTCTTCAGGAACTCAAGCTGCGTCGAACAACGCTTTGGGGAACGCGATTAGCATGAGCGACTCTGAATATCGTGTGTAATCAGTCCAATGGAAGAGCGTGACGTCACAGGCGGGGTGACGTAAGCGACCAGGAAGCTATAAAAGCACTTGCCGCGCAGCTGGCGTCAGCTTCACGTCTTTCAGCAAGCGCTCTGTGTGTGAATGTCACTTGTTTGTCTTGTGAGTCTTATTTACTGTTGTCTGTCCAGTTAGAGCTCCAAGTCATGCCGAAGAGCAAGGCGAAGCATTCTGATGGCGATTCCATATCACGTTATAGGTTGTGTGTTCCTCCCTGCCCGCGATATAAAACGGGTGGGGATACACACAGCTTATGCGTGGTTTGCCTGGGAGCTAAGCACGCTGAGTCGGTTCTCGAGGGGGCCGACTGTCCGCACTGTGAGCGTATGTCGGTGCGGCTGCTTCGTTCCCGGAGGGCCCTCTTCGAGGAGGGGCACTCTCACCCCGCACGTTGACAAAATGTGTAGATGCGGCTCTGCTGCCCCTGCGCATGCAGGGCATCCGCATTCTCAACTACATCAACGATTGGTTGATTTTAGCTCAGTCAGAGCAGGTTGCGGCTCGGCATCGAGATGTCGTTCTTGCACATATGGGGGAGCTGGGTTTGAGACTAAAAGCCAAGAAGAGTGTACTTTCTCCGGTTCAGAGAACCACCTATCTAGGCGTAGTATGGGATTCGACCGAGATGCAGGCACGATTGTCCACTGCTCGTATCGAGTCGTTCCTCATCTCAGTCGAGAGAGTCAGATAAGGCCAGTCACTTACTGTCAAACAATTTCAGAGATTGTTGGGTCTGATGGCAGCTGCATCCAACGTGATACCTCTTGGCCAGCTGTACATGAGACCCCTACAGTGGTGGCTCAAGACCAAGGGATTTTCCCCGAGGGTCAATCTACTTCGCACTATCAAGGTCACGCGGCACTGCCTCCGTGCCTTAGACATGTGGAAGAAACTTTGGTTCTTGAATCAGGGCCCGGTGCTGGGAGCTCCTTGTCGCCGTGTAATACTAGCGACGGACGCATCTCTCACTGGCTGGGGTGCAGTCAACACATCGGTGGTCTCTTACATCAACCACCAGGGAGGTCTGCGTTCACGCCCTTTGTACAAGCTGGCGCACCAGATCTTGGTGTGGTCCCAGAACAAACTCCTCTCATTAAGAGCAGTATATATTCCTGGGAAACTAAATATGGGAGCAGACATACTGTCTTGGCAGGGGCCGAGGCCCGGGGAATGGAGGCTTCACCCAGAGGTGGTGAAGCAGATATGAAGAGTGTTTGGCAGGGCACCTTTTTGCGACTCAAGAGACATCACAATGTCCCCTTTGGTTCTCTCTAGTTCATCCAGCTCCTCTGGGACTGGACGCTATGGTACAGACCTGACCGAGGCTTCGTCTGTACGCCTTTCCCCCTATTGCTCTGCTCCCGGGAGTTCTGGCGAGAGTACGCCGGGACGGGGTACGTCTGTTATTAGTAGCCCCGTTCTGGCCGGGCCGAGTATGGATCGCAGACCTGGTCTCGCTCCTCGATGGCTCTCCATGGGAGATACCGATCAGGACAGACCTACTCTCACAGGTGCAGGGCACGATAATTCACCCTCGCCTGGAGTTGTGGAAGCTGTGGGTGTGGCCCCTGAGGGGGCACAACTATTAGCAGCTGGTCTCTCAACCGAGGTCGTTGAGATCCTCCTCCAATCCAGAGCTCCCTCAACGAGGAAACTGTACGCCTTGAGGTGGAAACTCTTCACCTCATGGTGCAGAGACCGCCAGCTAGACCCAGCAAACTGCCCAGTTGGTACAGTTCTGGAGTTCCTACAGACCAGGCTCTCTGCAAGGTTGACCCACTCCACGCTGAAGGTTTACGTGGCGGCCATTGCGGCCAACCACACCCTTCTCGATGGCCAGTCTTTGGGAATACACCCCTTAGTTACACGTTTCCTCCGCGGTGCGCTGAGGCTGAGACCTCCAGAGACCACCATTCAAGATATTTCAGACAGACATCTTACAGAGAGAGTAGGAAATCTTCAGGCCCTCTCTGTGGCCCCCACTTGCACCTGGCATGACCAAAGCGTTCATATACCCTCGAGCGGGATATGTTCCTAAGGTTCCCTTTGTTACACCACGACCTGTAGTGCTGCAGGCCTTCTGTCCTCCTCCCTTTCGGGAGCCCGACCAAGCGAAGCTAAATTGCATGTGTCCAGTTCGAGCGCTGGACACATACGTCCACAGAGCTGCCCTGTGGAGAAAAACTGACCAATTGCTTGTATGCTACGGTCCCCCCAAGAGGGGTTCTCCTGCTTCTAAGCAGACTATTAGTCGTTGGATAGTCGAGGCTATCAACGCCACCTATGAGTCCTCTGGTCGACCCCCGCTGTCGGGAGCCAAGGCTCACTCTACTCGGGGTATGGCGGCCTCCAAGGCCTTCCTAGCAGGTGTATCCATGCTGGACAGCTGCAATACTGCGGGGTGGTCCACGCCTTTTACGTTTGTTAAATTCTATGGCCTAGACATGCCAGTCACTCCAGGCGCTTCTGTCCTCTCGTCCTAAGCTGTGCTCTTCAGATACACACTAGGCAGGGTGTTAATAAGGCTCTGACTTTATCTTATGTTTGTGTTATTATAGTTATTATCTGGTTTACTGTAGTTTCACTTTCCACTTTCCACGTGCCCAGCAACAGTTAGGCCAATCAGCAATCCCCCTTATTTTTCTCCACCAATCAGACAGTCTCTACTAGCGCAACGCCGAACTGTTGTCAGTATGCATGTAAATTTCATCGGAGACACTCGCTCCATTCCTGATCCGATATATCTAGAGAAAATATCTTTATTCTTCAGTTCTGTTTCATGCGTCCATGAGAATGTGAGTCTATGTAAATATTGTTATCTTTTCCTTGCTTAGATTAATGGTGTATGTGTACGATTCTGTACACTTTACATTGCCTATTGATGTGTGTTTTCCTGGAGCTAAATAACCAAACCAAATTTAGGCTACATTATAGTTTCACACTTTCCCATTTCTTTGATAATGTTTAGGCAGTTTAATCATTATATCTGTGCAATTCAAGATAGTATTGTATGTGCCATTTGTATATGTACTAGTTGTATAATGTTTGGCACTGTTGAGATTGTTCATTGTTATATTCTATCCATTGTAGCGATTTAGAAATCTTCTTTTCATACCTCAACTGCATTTAATGTTACAATGGTGATGAATACTTATTATTCATGAGTCCACTTTGATTTTCTGTTTTATTTAGAAACCATGAACAAAAACATGAACAAAACCATGGACAAAACTCACATCGTCTATGTCAAACTGTTTCATTAAAGAGTGGCATGAGAGTGTAAAATTCGTCCTCATTATTGTTCTGACCGGACAACCTGGGGAGATTGAAGATTTTGTATCAACCCTAAGTACAGTCCTTCTCAGAGGTCACAAGTTTGGGTCTCCTCCCTGACACCTCTTTTATATGGTCCTTCGAGCCGGAGCTTCAGTTTCCTCAGCTCTACAATGGAGCACACTCGTCCTCGCCGTGATATCCGTCGGCCTCGCTACCTCGATGACTTTCTGGTGAATATTCCGCCACGTCATCCTTCTTCTCTCACACTCCATGGCCACTCCAACGAGGGAGCAGCTTTTCAACCTCATGCTCCAGTCATCACTCCAGATCCAGTTGGACCTGCATCTCAGAACCTCAGCTCTGAAGCAGTCATGTCAGCTTTGCAGGAGATGAAAGAGGAGAACAACCAGCTCAGGCGAGATATGCAAATCCTCTTCAATTCTCTCTCCCTGAGATCAGCACCTCAGCCTCAACCCCTCGATCCAGGGCATTCTGCTCAGTTTGGGGATAGCGCCACCACATATATGCCTTATCAACTTCCTGAGAGAACGTCCACTCCTAATCGCAATCTTCAAGCAGTAGTAGATGATCTTCCGCCCTGGCCTGACGCTGTACCAATTCCTCCCTGGATCGAGCCTCTACCTCCTCCACCTCCAGATGACGTGCCACTACCTCCTCCGCCGCCTCCGATGTCATATTTGCCTTCATATGAGGGAGGGATTCACTCCACTCCAGCGTATGTAGAGCCGTATACTCTCCCTCACAATACATACTCTGTGGAGGCGACATACAGAGGTCCAAAGCCGGACATTCCATGTTTCACACATGATGATCCACGACAATTTGCCCGCCTCAAGATAGCGCTTGACAACCTCTTGCCTAGAGATGCAACTGAGCGGTTCAAATACCAAATACTAGTTGATCACCTCAAGTTCGAAGATGCGCTCCTCATTGCAGACTCCTACTGTAATAGTCCAACCCCCTACTCGAAGACAATGGCCTCACTGACTGAAATGTATGGGCAACCTCACAAACTAGCCCTGCAGCGCATCAATGAAGTCCTGGCCGAGCCTCCAATCAGAAGTGGGGATAGTCGAAGTTTTCGCATCTTCGGCCTCAAAGTCAGAGCTCTGGTCGGTATGTTAGATCAACTGGGCAAGGAGGGCAAGACTGAGCTGGATTGCGGGTCACACACCTCCCGACTTCTGTCCAAGTTGCCGCATGAACTCAGAGCACAATTCAAGCGTTACATAGACCCCATCCGCACTCCGATACCTACCTTGGTGCACTTCTCTAATTGGCTTGAGTACGAGGTCCGTGTTCAGGATGAGGACTATCAACCTTACCATTCACGGTCTCCACGAGACGAATATCAGAAGGGCTTCAAGCCCAAGTTGCAGAAGTCCAGTGCACGCCCTACCACAGTTTTGCTTGGCTCTGATCCTTCTCCTAATTCACCTGAGTCTCTGTCACAAGTTCGACCTCACGTCAGCACTAAACTTGAGAAACCTAAGAAGTATTGCCCCTTTTGCGACGACATTCAACATTACTTCAATCAGTGTTCAGAGTTTAAGAAGTTTTCCACTGATCAGAGAGCGTCATGGATCAAAACTGGCAAGCACTGCTGGAGATGTGGCAGAAGTCACCTTGCTTCTCAATGCTATCTCAAGGCTAAGTGTCAGCAGTGTAATCAGACACATCTTGATATACTGCATGAGGTCAACACTCCCGCAGCCAAATCAGCCCATCCAACTGCAGCGACTGGACAACCAGCTACCTACTACCTCGATTCAGACCTCAGGAGTAGCTGTGTATTGCTGAAGATGGTCAAAGTTCTTCTCCACAATGGCAAACGCAGACTAGAGACTTATGCCATCCTCGATGATGGCTCTGAACGCACCATCTTGCTTCACAGTGCCGCTCAAGAGCTACATCTCAAGGGACAGAGTGAGGACTTAGCGCTCAGAACTATCCGTCAAGATGTGAAGACTGTTTCAGGAAAGTCAGTGTCATTTTCCATATCCTCATCTGCCCATCCTCAGAAACAATTTCGCATCCACAAAGCCTTCACTGCGGTAGAGCTTGGTCTTTCCAAGCATTCTCATCCTGTTGAGGCCCTACGGAAAACGTATCGTCATCTCAGAGGCCTCCCGCTACATTCAATCAGCCAAGGGCATCCACTTCTCCTCATTGGTTCAGACTACCCCCATCTTCTCTCTCCAGTTGAGCCTGTGCACCTAGGCCCACCAGGGGGCCCCGCAGCATTGAAAACTCGTCTCGGCTGGACTCTGCAAGGTCCTGCCAAAGTCCTGCTGCACCAGACGTCCACCCCCCAGTGTCTCCTTATTAACACTCCCACTTCCTCTAATGACCTTCTCAATCACGTGTCCAGATTATGGGAGATGGACATTCTTCCCTATCGTAGCGAAAGGCTCATCACCAGGTCAAAACAGGATAAGGCGGCCATCAAACTGTTGGAGGAGAAGACAGTCAGAGTTAACATTGACAACGTGCAGAGATATGCCACCCCACTGCTCTGGAAGGAAGGTCTTCCTCCTCTCAGTGCCCCAAAAGAAGCTGTCCTGAGTCAACTACGAGGCACAGAGAGTCGTCTCGCCAAAGACCCAGTCAAGGCTGCATCATACAGCCAAGAAATCAAGAAACTGGTGGATTCGTGTTACATCAAGAGGCTCACATCACCTGAAGACCAGAGCAGGCAATCGTGGTATATCCCCCATCACATGGTCCATCACAATGGAAAAGACCGCATTGTCTTCAACTGCTCATTCACCTTCCAAAACACCAGCCTGAATGAACATCTACTTCCAGGGCCAACCCTAGGTTCCAGTATTCTTGGTGTCCTGCTCCGTTTCAGGCAATATCCCACTGCGGTGAGCAGCGACATTAAGGGCATGTTTCATCAGGTCCGCCTCCTGTCTGATGATCAGCCCTTCCTCCGCTTCCTTTGGAGGGACATGAACCGCAGCAACAAGCCTGACATCTACCAGTGGCAGGTGCTCCCTTTCGGCACCACCTGCAGTCCCTGCTGCGCGACCTTTGCCCTCCAAAAGCACGTCATTGACCACAGCAGCCATGATGAAGATACTCGGTTTTCAGTGGAGAACTGTTTTTATGTAGACAATCTTCTTCAAAGCTTCCCAACCATCTCAGAAGCAAAGCAGCTCATTCACAAACTTCAGACTCTGCTCCAATCAGGTGGTTTTGAGCTGCGTCAATGGGCCACCAACGTTCCAGACATCATCAGTCATCTGCCACCTGAACTCAAATCCGAGAGCAGAGATCTGTGGCTATCAATGGAGGGTGCAGATCCCCCAGAACGGACCCTAGGGCTGCACTGGCACTGCAAAACAGATACTCTCACCTATCGCCTTCGCCACACAAAGCAATCTGAGCCCACAATGCGCAACATTTACCGAGTCCTAGCTCAACAATATGACCCTCTAGGACTGCTCATTCCCTACACCACTCGGGCCAAAATCCTGGTGCAGAGCCTCTGGGGAAAGAAACGGGACTGGGACGATCCTCATCTTCCCGAGGATCTGCTCCAGCTGTGGCAGGCGTGGGTGAGTGAACTTCCATTACTTTCTAACGTTACTGTTAATCGTTGTTATGTCCACTCAGATACCGACCTCCCAGCGGCCTCCCAGAGCATCCACATTTTCTCAGATGCATCAGAGAGGGCCTATGGATCGGTCGCCTACCTGCGTACTGTCAGCGCCGCTGATGATGTCCAGGTAGCGTTCCTAGCGGCCCGTTCCCGTGTTGCTCCAGTCCGCCAGCAGTCCATCCCCAGGCTGGAACTCTGCGCTGCCCACCTCGGGGCCCAGCTTGGTGCAGTCCTGAAACGAGAACTCACAGTCTCCATCTCCTCCGTCACCTACTGGACCGACTCCACCACCGTGTTGGCTTGGTTGCTGTCTCCTTCCTGCCGTTACAAGGTGTTCGTCGGTGCCAGAGTTGCGGATATCCAGGAATTAACTGAGAGCAGCTCATGGCGCTATGTCCACTCCAGTGAGAATCCCGCTGACGATATAACTCGCGGACTGACCCTCTCACAGATCCAGAGTCACAGCCGCTGGAGATCTGGACCTGCCTTCCTTCATGAAAGTGAGTCAACCTGGTCTTCCTGTCCAGACATTACATGCCTTGATGATTCAGCAGAGCTGCGCAAAGCCAAGTTTTGTGGTGTCATCTCTACTTCCCCTCATCCACCTTTACCCGACACTAGCCAGTTTAGTAGCTTCCCAGAGCTGCTGGAAGCCACAGCTCGAGCATGTCACGGGGCGGCCACCGACTCTAAACCCACAGCTGAGTCGTTCAGACAAGCTGAACTCTCTCTCTTCAGACAAGTGCAAAGTGACTGTTTTCCAGAGGAGTTTGCTCTCATCTCATCCCAAAAGCCCATTCCATCCAGCAGTAGGCTTATCACTTTGGCCCCAGAATACGACCCAGAGACTCAGTTAATCTGTGTCGGGGGCCGACTAAGACACTGTGAATATCTCAGCTCAGGCACTTTGCATCCCTTTGTCTTAGACCCTCATCATCCTATCACAAAGTTGATCATTGCTGATTACGACAGCAAGCTTGCACATCCAGGCCCAGAAAGAGTCTTCGCTGAGCTACGCAGAAGGTTCTGGATTTTGCGAGGCAGAGAGGCTGTGCGCAAGCAGCAACACCACTGTCCAGAGTGCCGCAAGTGGCGTAGCCAACCCATTATTCCCAAAATGGCCGACCTCCCGCCTTCCAGTCTAAGGTTACACCATCCAGCTTTCTACTCAACTGGCATGGACTGTTTTGGTCCTTTCCTCATTAAAATAGGGAGGCGCAATGAGAAGCGATGGGCCATAATATTCAAATGTCTCACCACACATGCAGTCTACCTAGATCTGCTGGCCAACATGGACACTGACTCGTTCCTCATGAGTCTACGTCGTTTCATCTCTAGACGGGGAAAGCCTCATGAATTGCTGTCCGATCAAGGTACAAACTTTAAAGGTGGCAGCTCAGAACTTCAAGAGGCCTTCAACTCACTTGCCCCCGCTCTGCAGTCACAACTCGCTAGCCAGCAAATCCATTTCCGCTTCAACCCACCTAGTGCCCCTCATTTTGGGGGTTCCTGGGAGCGAGAAATCCGCACCATCAAGTCAGCGCTGCATGCCATACTGGGATCACAAACGGTCACCGAAGAGGTCCTCAGAACCATCCTTACTGAAGTTGAGAGTATTATCAACTCCAAACCGCTTGGTTACACCTCTTCTGATGTGGCAGACCCAGATCCAATCACTCCAAATGTGCTGCTGATGGGGCGGCTGGACCCATCTACTCCGCAGGTTGTTTACTCAGGTACAGAGCTCCTCAGTCGACGCAGATGGCGACACTGCCAGGTCTTAGCGGATCATTTTTGGATCCATTTTATCAGGAACTACTTACCATCCCTCCAGAGCCGCTCCAAATGGCAACAAGACCAAGAAGACATCCGTATTGATGACATTGTTCTTGTTGTTGACCAGCAGCTTCCGCGTGCCTTGTGGCTTGTTGGCAAAGTCACAGAAGTTTTCCCTGGAGCGGATGGCAGGATTCGTATTGCTCAGATTCAGATCAAAGACAAATCCTACACCAGACCTGTCGCCAAGCTCATCAAGCTGCCTGCACTTCCTCGAGACATTCCTGACTGACTCGTGTTCAACTTTGCTGCCCAAAGTTGGGGGCGGCTGTTAATAAGGCTCTGACTTTATCTTATGTTTGTGTTATTATAGTTATTATCTGGTTTACTGTAGTTTCACTTTCCACTTTCCACGTGCCCAGCAACAGTTAGGCCAATCAGCAATCCCCCTTATTTTTCTCCACCAATCAGACAGTCTCTACTAGCGCAACGCCGAACTGTTGTCAGTATGCATGTAAATTTCATCGGAGACACTCGCTCCATTCCTGATCCGATATATCTAGAGAAAATATCTTTATTCTTCAGTTCTGTTTCATGCGTCCATGAGAATGTGAGTCTATGTAAATATTGTTATCTTTTCCTTGCTTAGATTAATGGTGTATGTGTACGATTCCGTACACTTTACATTGCCTATTGATGTGTGTTTTCCTGGAGCTAAATAACCAAACCAAATTTAGGCTACATTATAGTTTCACACTTTCCCATTTCTTTGATAATGTTTAGGCAGTTTAATCATTATATCTGTGCAATTCAAGATAGTATTGTATGTGCCATTTGTATATGTACTAGTTGTATAATGTTTGGCACTGTTGAGATTGTTCATTGTTATATTCTATCCATTGTAGCGATTTAGAAATCTTCTTTTCATACCTCAACTGCATTTAATGTTACAATGGTGATGAATACTTATTATTCATGAGTCCACTTTGATTTTCTGTTTTATTTAGAAACCATGAACAAAAACATGAACAAAACCATGGACAAAACTCACATCGTCTATGTCAAACTGTTTCATTAAAGAGTGGCATGAGAGTGTAAAATTCGTCCTCATTATTGTTCTGACCGGACAACCTGGGGAGATTGAAGATTTTGTATCAACCCTAAGTACAGTCCTTCTCAGAGGTCACAAGTTTGGGTCTCCTCCCTGACACCTCTTTTATACAGGGGTTTGGTAGTCTGGCGGCATTGGTACTCGTTCCCCAAAGCGTTGTTCGACGCAGCTCGAGTTCCTGAAGAGGCCAGCTGCGCGGCACGTGCTTTTATAGCTTCCTGGTCGCTTACGTCACCCCGCCTGTGACGTCACGGTCTTCCATTGGACTGATTACACACAATATTCAGAGTTGCTCATGCTAAGCGCGTTCCCCAAAGCGTTGTTCGACGCAGCCACTCGTTCCCTCGAGGAACGTCTTGGTTATGTATGTAACCCTCGTTCCCTGAAGGAGGTAACGGAGACGTTACGAATGGGATCTCGCCTGAGAGCCCAATCACCTTCGAGTGGTACAAAACGAGCCAATGGTACACATAGTACCTTGGTCTGCGGGATTTGCATCGCGAGCTCCGCTCCGCAGAGCGGGTATATAAGGAGCAACGCGAGCAACTCGCATTCACGTCTTCGCTGAGGAGCCGAGCCAGTGACCCGGCCGTTCAGCGGAAGAGCAATGTGGCAAGGGGACGTAATGTCGAACGTGACCGACTGAAAGGGAACGTCTTGGTTACGTATGTAACCCTCATTCCCTGAAGGAGGGAACGGAGACGTTACGTCCCCTTGAATGGGGTCCCTTACAAAACGCCACATGGCTGTCTTCCAGCAACCCGTGTGAGTGATAGCACCCTGTCGTGAGGCCAGCACGAGTGAGGGCCCATAATTTACACAGTATACACTGGGTAGCATATTCCAGCTGGACGTATGCTAGCAGGCTGCCTGCCCGTGGGAGGACTTACAGAAGGCAGGTATCCACCCAGGTGGTGATACATAAGAACTCTGAGGTACTCAGCCAGAAGGGTGGAAGTTTCAACGACAGAGCTGGCAAGGGGCTTGCCAAGGGAAAGACACATGCTGCCGAGAGACTTACTGTGGACATACACACGTGGGATTGCCCAGAAAGGGGAATCACAACACATGGAGGCACCTAGACCCACACAGGGCTGACCAAAGGGCATGTACACAAGAGTTGGACATTAACAGTGCTGGAGGAACCCAGGGTTCTGACTGAGGAACTCACCTGAGGGGAATAGCGCACGCATCCAGTCTGCGGAGTGGAATGGCGCAGCAAGCGGATTGACACCGAGCAGGTCCTTACTGGCCCAAAGGGGCGAGTACCCGAGAAGACACAGGCTCTACACGGAGATTATAAAATCTTCCGAATGTGTTAGGTGTCGCCCAGCCCACCTAGTGAACTCTCACCCCTAGGGGGCATGGCAGGTCTTGAGCCTGATAAGCCAGGACAATAGCATCCACTATCCAGTGGGATATCCTCTGCTCGGAGACAGCCTTTCCCTTCTGCTGGCATCCGTAACAGACAAAGAGCTGGTCTGAGGTCCTAAGGCACTGAGTTCTGTCCATGTAGGTGCGGAGCGCACGTACTGGACAGAGCAGCACCAGGGCTGGGTCTGCCTCCTCCAGGGACAGCGCTTACAAATTCACCACCTGATCCCTAAAAGGAGTGGTGGGAACTTTGGGCACGTACCCTATGGAGGGATTATTTGGTGAGATTATAAACTAAAAGTCTAAAACTAAAAGTCTTAAACCAAAACTAAAAATATAAATTTGAAACTTAAAGTCCAAGTCGAAAATTAATTTGGTATTTAGGATTGGGCATTTGGTATTTAGGATAGGTCATTTTGTATTTAGGATTGGGCATTTTCTATTTCGGGCAGTTAAAGGTGCCTTCCATGAACTGGTTACTTCCTGGTGCACTTCTGGTATCTGCATGAGCAGCCCCCAGGAACCAATCATCCAGCCTCGAGCACTCGGGACAGGGCGGAGGATTCCACTCAAGCTGATGCGCTCCGCTGCCCGGGAAAGCACGGCGTCAGCTCGGAATCAGACTCAGACAACGCTGGCACTCCTGAGGGAGGCAACACAGCCGAATCCTCATCTCCCGAGGACTCAAGCACTCCTCGTGATGCGGCGATCAACATCCTCTTCGCGAGCCCCGAATGAGATGTCAGGAGCCTGAGAGGGTCCAGCAAAGTCATCCGGAAACTCGACCGGCTGCGACGTATGTGAGGGGGACGTGGCTCGAGGAGGTTGGCTCGTTGGGGAAGCCCACACAGTAACTCTCAGATCACCCTGGCCACCAGCCGGAGTAGCCCTCTTACGAGCAGAAGAGCTAGAACGGGGTGTGGCAGAGGGGACTCTATACCTTTTAAGGTAATCGAGTCTCGATCTCAACGCCGAGATGGTCATGTCCCCGCAATGAGAACATGAGCAATCCACGAACGCAGTCTCAGCGTGCTGGAAGCCCAGACACGTGACACAACGATCGTGGCCATCACGAGGAGCGCTGTATCGACCGCACCCAGAAACACACAGGCGAAATGACATCTTTAAAAAGACGCAAATCGGCCCGTATCTCTTTTGTAAAATAAATTTGCTCTTTCAGAGGTGTTGAAGCGCTCAGGGGAACGCGGGAGCTGTCGCAGGAAACCCAAATGAACCGCTGAATCGTGCCGTCACACCAACACCAGTGACTCTTGCTTGTAGCACTCTGGTGAAAGCAGCACACGATGTGCTCGGCTCCAAAGCGAAAGCTTGAATGCGAGTTGCTCGCGTTGCTCCTTATATACCCGCTCTGCGGGGCGGAGCTCGCGATGCAAATCCCGCAGACCAAGGTACTTTGTGTACCATTGGCTCGTTTTGTACCACTCGAAGGTGATCGGGCTCTCGGGCGAGTAAGAATTGGCCTGTATTTTTAAAGCAGATTTTTTTTTTTTTTTGCTAAATTAGTGCTGTGTTGAACAATCAAACAAAGTTGAATGTATTGGAGTAATCATATCATTTACATGTGTTGGCAAATATTTAAGCAGAGTTCCTTATCAAATCTCTGTTAAGCAAACTTGTCCTCATTGTTTGAGCCATTGACCTCATTGCTTGTTTCCTTTTAACTTATCTGTTATCAATTAAATCCACACCACAGACAAGCTAAGAGAGATACGTTTGCATCAAACTACACTAATGAGGAGATGTGAAAAACATTTGGGAAGGTGATAAAACCAACCTTCACATCCTTGCCGAATTAGTTTTGGCTGGGTTTAATGCAAAGCATCAGTTTACTGTAATGCAATTGTTTGTTATTTGCAGCTGCCTTTTCTCAAGTTTTCCCATTTTCACTGTTGATATACCTGTGTAATCTGTTCTGATGCCATGCCTTGGAAAATGGCCAGACTTTACTGATGTAAAACAATACAAAGATAATCTTATTTCACATGTAGTGTTGATTAAAATATTCTGCAGACATTATTATTTTTAAATTTCAAAAATTAAATAAAAGCATTTTAAACAATCCATAGAGACTGAGTAGCTAAAGTGCTCTAAAGAGGCATGATTGCCCAATATGATACAGATTTAATTAGGTTGTTGTTCACACTTGAACACTGATCAACACACATAAATAGATCACAACAAATAAGATTAATTGGAAGATCAAACAATCATGCTTTACGTGTAATTTCTCAACTGCACTATTTTTTATGATGTATTTATGTACTTTTTAAAGCTGTAAAACATTAAATTATAAATCCTTCACTGGATGAAAACCAGACAGCATATTACAAAATCTCTTCATTTTTGTCTCAAAAAATGAGTAAATGATGGGTGAGTAAATTATAGGTGAACTTTTTTATTGTTTTACCAAAAAGAGAGGCAACAACATGTTTTGCTTTGTCTTATCAAGTTGTTTGTAATTAAAATAAGATAAAATGAAGTGATTTACAAGCTGATTCTGTGAAAATGCATTGAGACCTGAGTCATGTTTTCATCAGTGGGGGGTGGATTGTGTTTGTACATGCCGATATGTGTGTAAGTGTCAAGAGCTTTGACTATTTCACATCTTTTTTGAGCAGTTCATGCAGCTTGGCTCACATTATGAAACTGAGATTTCTTATCCACTGCATCAGGTAGGACCAATTCTGGTTTATTTAGAATTGTAAATGTGTTTAAATGTAAGGGTAAGCATGCACTAAAAGCTAATCCTGTTCATTGGGCATTTCTGAATACCTTTCCATTAATTTGAATACGAAACTAAATAATGAACAAGTAGCACAGATCTAAAATCATTATTGCTTTATTTGGTATAGCCATTTGTAAAATCATGCATGTTTAATGCTGAATGTTATTGTTTTAATTGCATAGTTAAGATTTTGGCCTAAATATTAAAATAATGAATTTAATTAAAATATTTCTTCCCACAAAAAAACACCTTAAACTTTGCAGTTCTATTATTATTATTATTATTATTAGTAGTAGTAGTAGTAGTAGCATTAAGATAAATGTGTTATTATTTGTGTTTGTAGCATGGTGAGTGATAAAATGGTCATAAAAAAAAATGATTTGAGGTCTGTTAGCAACCAGCCAAAAACAAACCTTACAAACAGACTAGCAATACCTTAAAAAAACACCCTGAAATTTCAGAAATAATTACAAAGATACAACAAGTAACACATTTAATTAACCATACAAAAAATTTAATATATGACATATATTGCCCTGTATCAAAAGTATGTTACCTGTAATGCAATATATAATTTATATATATCAATATATATCAATATATATATATATATATATATATATATATATATATATATATATATATATATATATATATATATATATATATATGAAAAAGTCATGCTGAGTGATTCCTTTTGACTTTTATTGAATGTATGAACTACTTGCAGTTATGATGGTTACAAAATGATGCTATTTTAGTAAAAGACTCATAGCACTTTGTTTAGTCTGGTGCATTGTTCCCATTATGCTGTGCATACAGTAAAGTATTGCATGGCTCATTTAAGAAGACCGACATTAAGTCAAAGTCAAAGTCACCTTTATTTATATAGCGCTTTAAACCAAATACATTGCGTCAAAGCAACTGAACAACATTCATTAGTAAAACAGTGTCAATAATGAAAAAGGCAGTTCATCATTGAATTCAGTTATGTCATCTCTGTTCAATTAAATAGTGTCTGTGCATTTATTTGCAATCAAGTCAACGATATCGCTGTAGATGAAGTGTCCCCAACTAAGCAAGCCAGAGGCGACAGCGGCAAGGAACCGAAACTCCATCGGTGACAGAATGGAGAAAAAAACCTCCATTACATTACATTACATTACATTAACACACACATTTACCTTACAATCTAAATGAGGGCATACCATAGTCAAGTTGATAGCTGTTCTAGTCATCTACATATACTATATAAAGAAAAAAACAATATTTATGTTTGTTTTTGGAACAAAATCCAACTGCAATGTACTTTACCTTTAACTTACTCAGTGCTATTGCTTCACTGTAACAATCAATAAACTACATAAAAATAAAAAAATGACCAGGGTAGTATAGAGTGAACGCATAATGTGTACTGTGAATAATGCAGTAAGACCGTGCTTAGTATGAAAAAGACAAATAGAAATTGACAGGTGACTATTTTTTATGTCAAAAATAAATACATATTTAAAAATCAATTACTCAATTTATTTCAATAGTTGCGTATAGCATGCTACTAAGCTAGTAGTATGATCCTTTAACAGGCATAAACATATGATATGGATTCAGCTTTATTTGGCCACTGAACTCATTTATTTTCAATGACAGCTGGAGACTTTCACAGACGTGCGTTCAGGAACCACTGCTGTCCGGATGTTGCCATATTCAGTGACGCAACAAAATTACAGCTACTGTAGTCGAGTGTGTGCAAGATGGAGTTGGAATTAGCCAACTGTATTTTGTAATGTTTTTTTTTTTATTTTACATATAACAAATAACATCATAACATACATAAAACACAAAGGATTTTTTTTATGACAATTTACATATTCCAATAAGTAGTGAAGAGGATAAAACTGATTATTGACAATAGGACATTCTCAAATCATAAGAAGAAAAGTACCTGAGGATGCAGTATTACAGATATGGCAGTTGTAATGTGGTTAAATCTTTTGTAAGTTATATATGTTCTATGAATAACTTTGAAATGTATAAGACAATGAGCCAAGTTTTTTAGAAGTTAAACTGAGGTTAGACCACACCCTCTCCCAGTCAACAGATACATTAAGGTCAGATATTTCCCGATTGAAAACCGATTTATAGAAAAAGGTTTTGTAATGCAATCAATAATTTGACTATATATTAAGGAAACAGATGGTCACACAGAAGATGGTGCAATCCAATCTCGGATAGGATGAGAGGAAATAGGAGATGCCCAAGGAACTCCATATGCTTTGAGAGCAGAACATAACAGCCAATTGTATTTTTGACAAAGGATAGAGAGTCCCACCTTTCTGTTAAAAGTGTCAATGCAGTATGAATGGATGTAGAATGTCTGGATTACATTCATATGGTACACATTCATACTATAAAGAACAACCTTTTTTTATCATTATGTTATAAGTATTTATTAAAAGGACATTAGATTAGATTAGAGTAACTACTTACTTTAAAATTGACTTTAAATAATAATAAATAATAATAATTTATATTTATTAGACTTTTGTTTTTCAGTATTGAGCTTTCCCTTGAAAAAAAAAAGATTTACAATGGAGTATACTTTTAAAGAGTACATATAACAAAATAATATACTTTAAGACAATATACTTAAATGTGAAAATGTTATGTTTTCGGACGTTAAATTACATGTTAATTTCAGTTAAATGAAAATGTATGTAAATGCAACTGTAACAAATGACTTTGCTACAACAATATGCTGCTTCTGAATCAGCTACTGTAAGTATGTTTTCTTATTAGTTTAAGTATTTGCTATTGACTTTTCAAATGCAGTTTTGCGCATTGTGTGTGCACGCCTGTGTGTGTGTGTGTGTGTGAGAGAGAGAGAGAAAGTCAGACAGTGGAGTCATCTGTCTTAACCGTCGTGGCTTGTTTACTGCAAAAGCCACAAGCTGAGTTTCATCACTGTGTCTGTCACGCCACTCTGTTCCTTTTTTGGGCTTGAACTGATGGTAAAACTAAGGATTATTAGTTAATTATTAACTGTCTTTACATTTATTTTGAAAGATGAAGTAATCCGTAAGTGCACATTCTGCTCAATTAAGTGCCCTTTTTTTCAGTGCGTTTTGGATTGTCTTCTCCACAAATGATACATGTGATGGTATCTTTTGAATTTGGCACCGAAAATACACTGTCTACTTTTCAGATCTTTTCAGATCTTTTCAGATCTTTTTATCTCTCATTGTTAAAAACATTTTCATCTCTTCAGCTCAGATGAACCTGATGTTTTAATCAGCTGCAGTCTTACGGCTAAAATTTGTTGTCTACAACTCCCATAGCGGCAGCTTGCATCTATCTGATGAGAACTTAAACATGATAACAGAAGCTAAATTGCCGTGTTGGGCTTACGTTTGTGCTCGGCTAATCAAAATGTTTGAAAGATGTCCGTGTCTGCTGTTAATTCAAACAGAGTTTTGCTTTAAAAGCCCATTCAACAGAAATCTATAAACCTGTCTCTGTCATCAGAGGAGACAATGGCCACCATTGTGCTGATGAAATTTCCATGTGGTACCTCTCAGATCTGAGAGAAGAGCAGAATGAGTGAATCTTTAACTAGATCAGAGACCACTTTTAGTGGGCAATCTAACTCTGTCAGATGGTGGTGCTCACGCTACACTTCTGATCAAACAGAGTTAATTTTAGATGTGTTGTTAGGCAAAGTAGCAAGGAAATAGTTAAATCCCATTAAATGACATTTAACCTCAAAATCAATCTCAAAATAAAAAGAAGAAATGGTATATATATATAGCATTTGGCAAACTAATATAAAGGTGCATTTCTGCCTTTTGCAGTCTTCAATTAAAGTTTCCATTCGCTCTCCATTTCATGTAATAGCCATCTGGGAGAAACAATTAAGATTAGTAGTTTCTATCTAGCTGAAGCGTAGTTACTTTGGTGCTGTGTGTTCCTATTTTGTGCTCTTTTGTTTGTGTACGGTGTGTTCAAGTTCTCCTGGGCAGTTGGTATTTACGAGTTGGAAAGTCTTAACATCAAGTCATTATGTTCACAAGAAGATGGTGATGCATCTTTTTTCGACAAGATTTTCAAACTCTGCTTCTACAAAATGATGAAAACATCCATGCTCTTCTGTTTTTAATCAGTTTATTTAGATGCAACATAAATACAAAATTTTTTATTTCATTCATTTCAACAAATTTCCTGTCGATGCTGCACGCATTGCATATGCATTACACACTACTATGAAACACTGGGCTCAAAGAAAGTTCTGAGTTCTGGTGTCATTCATGCGAGTTCAACTCATTCTCAATGTGTCTCATCATGTTTAATCTCAATGTAATCATGTTATCAAAGTGAATTCAGAATAAAATTCAAATAAAATGCACAAGTCTTGGGAACACATGCACAAGTCTTGCACACTTCTGTGTTCCCCGTACAGTCAAATTTACAGCTGCCTACTGTTACACTCATTTAAAAAAGAAAACAGGACTAAATCAAATGGTGACGTGTGGAACTGCTTTACTGCACCAGGCCTGAGGAGGAGAAATGCAGGGGTGATATTTCATATATCCTGTTACCCTCGGCACTCTAACATTGTGCTCCTCTCGCAATGAACGCTACATCTGCAATTGATACTGAATGTTGCTTTTACAGAAGAATGCATGCTTTTAAAAAACGTCTCGACTGTGAAACCAAAGAAACCCACATTTACTTGACATATAAATGAAACTGCTTTAAATGTAAGGCGAGTAAATGAGGAATTGTATGTTCACAGAGTGATGAATAGAATTTATTTTTTTCTTTTTCTAAACAATATAATTTAATTCAATATTTTAGGTGTTTTATATTATGTTTCTGACAGGGTTGTACATCCTTCAGAATTTATAAAGCCTTTTACATTACAGTGCAATCCCTTATTTTGAAATGAGGTGAGAAACAAGATATCTGTAATTTTAAACATTTTATGAAATAAAAAAATTTTGTTCATTGAAGCCTCTGGGCACCATTCATAATTCAATTAAATTAAAACTTAAAACTTAATTTGAATTTAATTCCTGAATTGTTCATTTGAATTTGAATGTACAGAACTTTATCATTTGAATTTAGAATGTAGAAATTGAACTGAAGAAAGTCTGTGTAACTACTGCAAGTGTTTCTTAATGTTTAACAATTATTTATTTTTAAGTATGAAAAATACGTATGAATTACAAAATTTTAAGTATGGATTATTAAACTACTAAATCCAATTTAATAAATTAAGTTTTTGGACCATGATGGATGAAAATGTCAGTTTCATAAATGCTCTAGTTTATACAATTAATTATATCATAATTAAAATTATATATAGATATAGGTTTTAAAGTTGTTATACTTATTTGTTGAGATAGTGAATTGGTGGGTTTTTTTTAAATGTGAGACAAAATCATCAAAATTAAAAGAACCAAAGACTTAAACTACTTCAGTATGTGTGCATTTAATTTATTTAATATACGAGTTTCACAGTTTGAGTTGAATTACTAAAATAAATAATTTTTTCCACAACATTCTCATTTATTGAGATGCACCTGTAATGATATGTGTCTTGTAGTACTGTTTGTGCTGTGAGGTGAAAGGTAACTGGTTAATAAATGCACAACCCTGGTTTGTATTTGGATTTTGCTTACATTTGCAGCTGAAACCATGTAGTGTGCCCCCTTGTGGTAAAATGAAGCTCTTTTCTAGTTAAGTATGCAGAATACATTTAATTATTATAGTTAAAGACATTAATAAACAAAGTTCTAAATTGATAATTTTTCTTCATTCTATACTGGTAGCAGCAAGCTCATTATTTATCCACAAACAAGTTTGATTTTCTCACAGGCACTTTCCACAGCCTAGCCCCCTGGTGACCTGTTTATTTAGGTGTGTGCTGATTAGAAATTCTCATGCTGAGAGCTCCTTTCAGCACATTGTGTATGGGACATAACAACTCTGCAATGCTCTAATGTACCTCTCTCTCTTTCTCTCTCTTTCTCTCTCTCTCTCTCTCTCTCTCTCTCTCTCTCTCTCTCTCTCTCTCTCTCTCTCTCTCTCTCTCTCGATCTTTTACATCAATTAATGGTGCAGTTAAAAAATCATGTTTACTGCCATGCCACCTTCATGAGCACAAGTTCTGCTGTACCTAACACTTGCAGGTAACAGTTTCCATCCATCTGCTTATGTGCAACACACACACACTTTGATAACAGGGCACCCTGACTTTGAGCAATGAATTTGACTTTGAAAAGTCGCATGACTTTTCCATGACATTTACATTTGTTTGTGAATATTGATAACAATTTTGAGGTAGATTTCCATAAGCATGCACAAATGTCTCAAGAAAAAGACACATTGCAAGGTCTCAATGTGACTTTCAGAGCCGCCATGCTCCCTTCAGTCGAGAGGACAACCTTTAAAACTCATTCTTGAAATATATTTCCTGATATGCTATTAATTTTAAATAGCAGCATTTTCTCTTCATAGCTAGAACAGGCTTAACACAAAAGTAAAATGTTATGTATTTTTCATTATTTATTTATTTATTTTGTGTGTTTGTTTGTTTTGTTGATTTATAATTTATTTAGTTTTTATATGTGGCATGATCCACATAACCAAATGGTCACCAAAGCACAATCAAATAGAAATGCATTCATTGCGTTTTGTTTTTTTCATAGACATTTGACTTAACAGTGCATTTTTATTTAATTAGTTACTTAGCTAGCTTTTTAGCATCTAAACCGAATTGACCCATAATATACTGAGTGAAGGTCAATGAAAATCTATTCTCGTTTTAGAAAATGTAAAAAAGCAAGATGTTTCACTACAATGTAAATGAATACCTCTGAACTTAGGTAGTATCTAGCCAATTAAATAATTATCAGTGTAAATCTACTAAGTATAACTAAGTGTATATTCATTGAATTCATTTGTGGGCCATTTAAAATTTAAATTACAATTTAATTAAGAATTTATTTTGAATTCCATTTAAATTCCTGAATTTGCCATTCGGATTTAAAACGTGCAGAAATGTATATACAATTTAATTCATTGAAACAGTCAGACAAATAGATTAAACTTTTGCATGAACCTACTGAGGTTACTAGGCTATTGCTGGTCTGCATAACGCCACATGCTCCAAACACGTTTCAACATCCACGTTTAAGACATTTTATGTGCAAAAGGCATAGCTGAGATTCCGTATTTAATTCTGATTTGGGATTCTGAAAAGGTACTACAAAAGATTTTTTGATCAGCCAACAACTTACTTGGCCAATGCGCTGCCAAAGAACAGTTCTGTTAAACATACAGTACAAGTTACAGTATTATAGACATATTCCCTGAACTTCTTTTAATGTTTTCCATGACCATGAGAAACACTGTACAATTTCAGAGAGTATTTTTAAGGGGTCCCAGGTGACCAGATAAGAGTAATTTCAAAAGGCTGAGTCATCAAGAATCTGTTTTTAATGGCATCTTTAATGGCATCTGTTTTTAATGGCCTCACTGATCAAGCAGAAGAAGCTTGATCAGTGAGGACAGTTTTAATCTGTAGGCCTTAATTAGAGAGAAATAGCAGGATATCTTTCATGCTCATAAATCACAGCCTGTGGTAATGATGTGTGACGATCACAGGGAAACACAGGGAGAGAGAGATCCAAGTGCAGGTATGATTTATTTACGGTAATCCAAAACGTAATCCAAAACAAGCCAGGGTCATAACCAGAAAACAGTCCAAACAAACAAACAAAGAAGGAACAGGAAGGGAACAGGAACTCGGAAAGCAAGGAACTCGGGAGACGAGAAGACTGGGTATGACATGAAATGGAGGGTAAGGACTCCATGAAGACAAACAGGAAAAGACGGGTAAATATAGGGAGGCTAATGACTAATAAGTGAAGACACCTGGTGCTATTAGCAGGAGTGCAATTACTGTGATGAAGGGACAAGGCTAGTGGGAATTGTAGTGCCTACGGTGAAGTGCCTAAGGGGAAGTGAGCCCACTAGTGGACACCCAGGGAAACAGAGACTAGACAGCGTGACATGATGCCTCTTCCTCTGGACTGTGGCTGACATTTTTGTTGCTCTCTTTTATAGGTGTCAGTGAGGCCTTTTCCCCCGAAGCTGGTGTTGGTTAGTGCAGACACACCCTGTGGATAGCGGAACCCATTTGTAGTCAAATAATCACCACAACTGGGGTCCAAAAATGGAGAACAAAACATCAGGACTGAGTGAGGGCCTCCATGTGAACTGCAGTATGTCTGGAAGACACAACTTCATCTTCACCTTCATCCCGGTTGTCTACGTATGCAATTTCGCCATCGGGATCATTGGCAATAGCATGGTGGTGGCTGTCATCTACCGCTACATGAAGCTGAAGTCAGTACCAAACGTCTTTGTGCTCAATCTAGCCATATCAGACCTCACCTTCCTTATCACACTACCTTTGTGGGCCACTTTTACAGCTATGGGTTACCATTGGCCATTTGGCACCTTCCTGTGCAAGGCAAGTGCAGGATTGGTCATCTTCAACCTCTACACTAGCATATTCTTCCTCACCACTCTTAGTATTGACCGATATCTTGCGATCGTACATCCGGTGAGTTCCAGACGACATTGGGAACTCTACATTGTGCGCTGTGTGGCACCACAGTGAGCAGATTAACCTTCTTGTTACCCTTAGCGTGCTAAAAAGTGTGCTAGGTTTCCTTGTGCCTTTCCTCGTCATCATCACCTGCTATTGCCTGATTGGTGGGGCACTTCTGGTTTCCAAGGGTCTTTTGAGGAAATGCATTCGCTCTCGGGAAGATGAAACTCTGCGTATGATAGCCGCTACTGTGCTAGCTTTCTTTGTTTGCTGGTCTCCTCACCAAGCTTTCCACTTCATGGAGCTGCTGGCCATGCTCGGCGTAGTGGAAAACTACCAAACACTGGATGTTATTTGACACAGCCATGCCGTTTACCATCTGCATCTCCTATTTAAACTGTTGTGTAAACCCCATTCTTTATGGTTTTGTAGGACACAACTTTTGCAAGAACCTACTGAGGTTACTTGGATGTGGGTCTGGACTATCTTTAGCATTAGTTCAAAGATGAATGTCAATTCCCATTGTACCATTGTACCTCTGGTATGCTCAACCCAACAAGTTCCAAGAATGATCCAACATCATCTGTTAAGACATTAAATACAAAGCTGAAATTATGTACTTGTCAGGTTTGGGATTTTAGATGGTACAACAAGACATTTTTGATCAGCCATCAACATACATGGCCAATGTACGGCTAAAGCACAGTTCTGCTAATTATGGTAGTTACATGAGTTACCTTTTTTATGTTACTGTATGTTACAAGGGGGTGATAGAACTGCTTTCAAATATCCGTGTCATTAACAAAGATGTGTTATTCTGCTATAAATATGTTTACTTTAACTAACCTACTTGGCAAGATTCTACATCATGACGGTAGACAAAACTAAACGGAAAAATAAAAAAGTTTTAACACGTCTGTTGATGGACTAATCAGTGACCTAGTGTCATAGGTTGGTTACAAAAAGAGGTGGAGACTGTTGCCCTTTAAGACCGTGCTTGAGAGACTGACAGGTGTCTCGTTTGGATTGCATCACTACGTGGAAGGCGATGCCCTGTCAAGTGTTGTGTGCTGTTGCTGGCATCTGAGAAGGAACACAAGACCAGTGATAACAGAACATTTTACGGCTGTGCAGAAAACCGTGATTTGAAGTGTTGTGAAGACGTAGAGCAATCACAGGCGCAGCTCTTGGAGACGAGTGAGTCAGCGTGTTTTTGGAGTCGAGTACATCAGCGGTTGACTAGCAGAGTAACCACGTTTGTACAACTGTTTTGGAGACGAGTGCGACTGTGACGGAGGGTTTGTGCAACGCTGGAAATTGATTAGACTGGGTAGTGGGTACTGCTACCCAGTCATACTGTGAGTATAACCCCAGTTTGAAGATCGTTTGATGGATGTTATTGTGACCATTTTCGGCATCTAATTCCTAATTAATAGAGACTAAGAACTAATTTCCAGTGTACTAGCCATAGCTCTTAGTTTTCCTTTTTTGTAGTGGTGTGACTTATTTGGTTGCAGTGTATATTGGTTGGTGTGGGTATTTGTGTGCACAAGTGAGAGTGGTAGTAGGCTACGTTAGCTCTTGCTAACATTGGACTGGAGATACTGGTAGTTGTTTCTTATTTTTATCTTTAGTACACGACTGGCTGGATCTGTGGAGACCTATGTGTGGTGGGACCAACCCAGGACATTCATTCGGCTGACCATAAAGACTTCATATTAGACTGTGCTGAGGACTACATCATTTTAATAGTTGTTTTACTATTTAGATCATTCTGATTTTATGGTAATAAAATATTTTGTAATTCATTCTACTACTGTTGAGTGTCAATCGTGCCCAGCCCTCAGTCAATAATTGAATTTGGTGAACTTGGGTCCCAGGTTCTTGTAAACAACCTAGGTGGCGTAGTCGGCTACTTTTATGTAAGTGGGGTTTAATACTAACAGTGTTGGTGGTAGAAAGTATTATAATCGTGCAGCCCTTGAACCATCCCCCTTCGTGCCATGCCACATCTGGCGTAGTCGGCAGGGTTATTCTGTGAACCTGTGTGAGGGACTGAGGACGTTTTGACACTCAGGTGGTAGATTGAACTAGGGTAAAAATGTTGATGCCAGTTTTCCCTGGGGCTCCTTGGGTTCCCAAATTTAGTGGGACAGGTGATGGTTTGAGTTATGGGGATTGGAAGGAGCAAATGCAAGGACTTTTAGAGGCTCAAGAAATGAATGAAGCAAAGAAAGTAAAGATTTTATTAGGTGCTTTGGGTGGGAATGCAAAACGAGAGATAAGTGTCTTGGCAGAGGAAGAACGTGATAAGTTGACCAAGATTTTTGAACAGTTAGATGCTCTGTATGTTGGAGAAACCCCCTTGCCTGTTCTCCGGTCACAATTTTTTAGCTGCAGACAGAAGTCAGAGGAGTCTTTTAAAGCTTTTGTTTTACGGTTGCGAGAACTCTTTCGGAGGTTACAGCGATGCAGCCCAGAGGGAACTCTGGTGGAAGATCAGCTGAAGGAACAGCTATTGCTGGCGATGGAGGATGGGCCGATGCAGAGAACCTTGAAGACGTATGCCCGCCATCATGCAGAAGGGACCTTTGCTGAGCTGCACCAAGAAGCGTTATTGCTGGAGGTTGAGTATGGCCATGGGAGGTATGAGACCGCATGTGCTGCCATAAGTCAGCTTGATACACCGAATCCACGTCCATATAGGCCTGACTGGAAAGCTGAGTTAAAGCGTGAAATTTTGGAGGAAGTCAAGGGCCAGATTCAAGAGTTGACTCAGGAGGAGGTAAGAGAGTTGAGGTCTTCTAATCGTGCAGCCCCTGTAAATCCTGCATCTGTGCAACAGCCGGCTTTTTCTGTGCCTAGAAGGAGAGAACATCAGTCGATTAACCGATGGGACCCTGATGGTAGACCCATTTGCCGACGCTGCCAGCAACCAGGTCATGTTGCCCGTCATTGTAAAGAGAACGGAGAGCCCAGACAAGCTTTAAACGAGAATGCCCTGTTGTAGAGGTCCAGACATCAGGGTTACGTGCTCCAATCGATAATCAAGGGGCCTATTCTTTTATTGATAACCACTCCTTTATTGCTAATTGTCCTATAGTGGATGTTGTGATTCAGAACGTTCCTTGTAAAGGCCTGTTAGACACTGGGTCGCAGGTAACTCTAATGCGGCAGAGTATGCTTGAAGAGACTTTTCCTAGCTATAGATTGGGTGATACCCATCTGTTGACACTGAGAGCTGCAAATGGTCAAGAAATCCCTTATGTGGGGTACGCATTATTGGACTTTGAAGTGGCAGGCATCCAACTTCAGGGAAGGGGTGTTGTGATTGTGAAGGATTAATTTTCCACTAATCCTTTAATTATTGGAATGAATGCTCTTTTCCAGGGCTCTGCCCAGTCTTTGTCATTTCAGAACCCTACAGAACAGCAGGCGTGGAAACAGGCCATGGCAACATGTCAACGTGTTGCTGCTTGGGCTCAAGATGATGGGTTCCTGGGCTATGTGTGGCCAGCTAGTCGTCACAGAAGATGGATTCCACCCCAGAGCGAGGTCATCGTGTGGGGCCGTGTCCGAATGTTCCCACAAACTGGGGTTGTACTCACATGTTGGCCGTGTCCAACATGGCAGGTATGTTGGAAAGGGGTGTAATTTCTGAGAGTAAGAGTCCATGGGCAGCCCCAATAGTCATGGTCAAGAAGAAGGATGGAACTTGGCGCTTCTGCGTTGACTATAGAAAGTTGAATGCCATCACCCATAAGGATGCATTCCCTCTTCCCCAGGTAGAAGAAACATTGACCACCTTAACTCAAGCTGAATGGTTTAGTACCCTTGATTTGGCGAGTGGCTATTGGCAAGTGGGGGTGCATGTGGACGATCGCCAAGAGACTGCTTTTACAACTCCGCTGGGGCTATTTGAATTCCAACGTATGCCTTTTGGCCTTTGCAATGGACCAGCTACGTTCCAGCGATTAATGCAGCACTGTTTGAGTGACTATATTGTAGATTTTCTGTTGGTCTATTTGGATGATGTCATTGTATATTCCATAGATTTTGACACCCATCTTCATCATTTGGAGCGAGTATTCCAGCGGCTGGCACAGTACGGACTGAAGTTGAGGATGGACAAGTGTCAGTTCCTTCAGCAACAAGTGACATTCCTGGGGCATGTAGTGGACAAGACCGGCATCAGCCCAGATCCTGGTAAAACCGTGGCAGTACAAGAATGGCCTGTTCCAACCACAGTTCGAGAGGTGAGGGCATTCTTGGGCCTAGCTGGCTATTATAGGCGGTTTATCGCCAATTTTGCTCGGCTGGCGCAGCCATTAAATGCCTTGTTAGTAGGAGTTCCAGTCAACAAGAAGTCAAATAATCAGAGGATTGAGTGGACCGTGGAGTGTCAAGCTGCATTTTAAAAATTAAAGATCTGTCTCACTCAGGCTCCTATCCTAGCATTTGCTGATTTCTCTCTGCCATTTGTTCTTTATACTGATGCTAGTCACCAGGGGCTGGGAGCAGTTTTATCTCAGGTCCAAGATGGGCAAGAGCGAGTGATCGCGTACGCAAGTCGCAGCCTCCATCCTGCGGAACGGAATGACGTTAATTATAGCTCTTTTAGGTTGGAGTTGCTAGCTCTAAAATGGACTATGACAGAGAAATTTAAAGACTATCTGACTGGAGCAAAATGTACTGTGGTTACAGATTATAATCCGGTGGCCCACCTACAGACCGCGAGACTTGGAGCGGTGGAACAGCGCTGGGCAGCCCAATTGGCAAATTTTGAATTCACAGTGAAATATCGAGCTGGGCGTGAGAATGCTAATGCTGATAGTCTGTCCAGGTTCCCAGTAGATCGAATGGCTCCTATTGAGGTACGACGAGTTGAGGCAACAGAAGAGGCCTGTCAGCCAGTAACTGACCTCCCAGATGTTGAAGAGTGGCGTAAGAGCCAAGGTGAAGATGAGGAAATTCAACAGATATGGAAGTATGTGGAGTCAAGTAGTGTACCTTCGACCATGGAGCGAGCCAATATGTCTCTAACGGTGAAACAATTACTTCGACAGAGCGTTAAGCTTGTGATCCAAGATGGTGTTTTGTATAAGAGAATGATCGACCCCAGTACCCATGAGCTGCATCTACAGATTATCTGCCCGGTATCTAGACGTGAGGAAGTATGGCGACGATACCATGATGCGTCTGCACATGCAGGAGTTTCACGGACACTTTCGAGGGTCAGACGCCACTTTTTCTGGCCAAAGATGGAGGAAACTGTCAAGGGGTACCACCTGGGTTGTGTCACTTGTGGCCTACAGAAAGGTAAGAATGAGAAGGCCCCCCTTAATCCAATCCTGGTATCATTCCCCTTAGAAGTGGTGTCATTAGACTTCTTGACATTAGGCCGTCCAGCCGATTCATGTCAAAACATTTTAGTCATTGTTGATTTGTTTACTCGTTATGCATGGGCTATCCCTACGAGCAATCAAACTGCTAAGGTGACAGTCAGGGCTTTGTGGGAACAGGTCGTCCAGACTTTCGGTTGTCCCTTAAGATTCCATTCTGATATGGGCCCAAATTTTGAATCCGCATTGATGAAAGAATTTTGCTATCTGTATGGCACAGTTAAGAGCCGAAAAACCCCCGTACCACCCAGCTGGGAATGGTAGAGTAGAGAGGGTGAATGAGACATTGTTGGGAATGCTGCATACGTTAGAGAGAGATAAGCAGGATAGGTGGCCAGAATTTCTCCCCGAGTTGATGCAGGCGTATAATAATACCATACATGGGGCTACGGGCTTTACACATTCGTATTTGATGTTTGGTCGTTCCTTGCGGACCCCTGTAGATATGAGCCTTGGAGTGGGAGTAGGACAAACTAGAAAGGATTTGACTGGGTGGGTACAAGAGCACCATGAAAAACTGAGTTGGGCTTATGCGGTAGCAAAAAGAGCCGATCTATGATCGGGGTGCCAAAGCTACCCCATTGTTGGCGGGTCAGCGTGTTTGGGTTCGGGACCGAAATAGACAGGGACGCAACGAAGTTGTGCAGTTGGTGGAATCCTACACCTTATGTTGTACTAGGGACTCTGGGGAATACGGGACTGGTGTATCAGGTGAGACCAGAACAAGGGGGAAAAGAGAGAAGTTTGCATCGAAATGCCCTTAAGCTGTGTTCTGCTCCGGAAATAAGATACCCGCAACCTGTAGTGCCTGAAGAGACAAGGCGACAGTTGGATCCCATGCCTTATAGCATGTGGGTTGCCTCAGAGCCTGATCATGTGAATGAAGAGAATCAAGTTAGACGTTCTGTATGTCCGAATTTAGGGCAACGTCCTTTGCGGTATAGATGAAGGGTTTTAAGTAATTGCAGGGACTGCTGACATTTTAGTGTGGGGGGATGTGATGGGAGAGAACTATTGAGATGAATGCACTTTTGATCTACATTTTAATTTATATGATTGGTCCATTGATCATGTGATTTGTATTCGGCTTGTTCTTTTAACACGTCTGTTGATGGACTAATCAGTGACCTAGTGTCATAGGTTGGTTACAAAAAGAGGTGGAGACTGTTGCCCTTTAAGACCGTGCTTGAGAGACTGACAGGTGTCTCGTTTGGATTGCATCACTACGTGGAAGGCGACGCCCTGTCAAGTGTTGTGTGCTGTTGCTGGCATCTGAGAAGGAACACAAGAGCAGTGATAACAGAACATTTTACGGCTGTGCAGAAAACCGTGATTTGAAGTGTTGTGAAGACGTAGAGCAATCACAGGCACAGCTCTTGGAGACGAGTGAGTCAGCGTGTGTTTGGAGTCGAGTACATCAGCGGTTGACTAGCAGAGTAACCACGTTTGTACAACTGTTTTGGAGACGAGTGCGACTGTGACGGAGGGTTTGTGCAACGCTGGAAATTGATTAGACTGGGTAGTGGGCACTGCTACCCAGTCATACTGTGAGTACAACCCCAGTTTGAAGATCGTTTGATGGATGTTATTGTGACCATTTTCGGCACCTAATTCCTAATTAATAGAGACTAAGAACTAATTGCCAGTGTACTAGCCATAGCTCTTAGTTTTCCTTTTTTGTAGTGGTGTGACTTATTTGGTTGCAGTGTATATTGGTTGGTGTGGGTATTTGTGTGCACAAGTGAGAGTGGTAGTAGGCTACGTTAGCTCTTGCTAACATTGGACTGGAGATACTGGTAGTTGTTTCTTATTTTTCTCTTTAGTACACGACTGGCTGGATCTGTGGAGACCTCTGTGTGGTGGGACAAACCCAGGACATTCATTCGGCTGACCATAAAGACTTCATATTGGACTGTGCTGAGGACTACATCATTTTAATAGTTGTTTTACTATTTAGATCATTTAGATCTGATTTTATGGTAATAAAATATTTTGTAATTCAATCTACTAATGTTGAGTGTCAATCGTGCCCAGCCCTCAGTCAATAATTGAATTTGGTGAACTTGGGTCCTAGGTTTTTGTAAACAACCTAGGTGGCGTAGTCGGCTACTTTTATGTAAGTGGGGTTTAATACTAACAGTGTTGGTGGTAGAAAGTATTATAATAGTGCAGCCCTTGAACCATCCCCCTTCGTGCCACGCCACACTTGCATCACATTATTTGATGTCTCACACATTTAAAGGGAACTCTAGGTATTAACACTTTGTATTTTTTTAATATAACGTAAATATATATCTTACTGAAATACGTATTAGAAAACCCATGAAAGATGTATGTAAGATGTATGTATGCAATGTACTATGTATGCATCATGTAAGCATGATTTATGTATGCAACGAAATGGGCATTTGACTGCATAAACTGGAATATAACAAAAAGGTTTTTTTGTGTTGTTTTCTTCTTTTTTTCATAACAATGGATCATATATACCCCCCCCCCCCCACCAATATATATACATAGTGAAATATATATATTTCACATTAAATATGTATGTGAAAACCATACACACATGAACAGTAACTTGTTTTCAATTGTTCACTGTTTTTGTTTTGCTGGATAATTTCTGATACAAAGACATACAGCATAATAATAATATATATTTTTTTTTTTTTATAAAATTTAACCTTTAAAAATACATTAATTTATTTTTCTCTCTTGTATGGTCATTCCATTTTTTCCCCATCTAATGCTGTTTGAATATTCAGTGTATGTGTATTGGACTACTTAAATAAAAGCCTTTTTTAATGATGGCTCTGTTAAGTAAGTCTTTTCTTTGTTAACATTTAAGCATCAGTCTTTTAACATATTGATTAAAATATTTTTATTTGAAGCTGTTGTCACCTCAATGTCAGGGATCTGCAAGAAATAGGACCCAAATGCAGAATGAGCAGACAAGGGTATTTTATTAACAAAACAGACTGGAACAGCTGGGGGAATTTGCAGTGAAACGGTTCAAACAGATGGGCAGGGCAGACAATACGGGCAGGAGGGATGACCACAGAGACGGTCCAAGATGACCACGGGCTTGAGCACAGAGGAGGCAGCTCCAGAGGAAGGGCCAGGCAGACACAGGAAACCCGTAGCTTCAAGTGAAACTCAAATGTCACCAGTCTAGTCGCCAGGTAGAGACTCACGAGACTTGACACGTGAGCTGCTTCCAGGCAGTGGGGTTCAGTGGCCAGGAAATCTGAGTGGGGGCAAGACAGGACAATACACAAAACAAGACTAGACTCAAAACGACACACAGACAATAGAAAACAAAGAGTGAACAAAAGGCAAAATAACCAAAACTATCCAAAGAAATAAACCAGTTTAAAAACAAAAAGCCAGGATCCAAAAAAGGAACCGCACTCTCAAACTGAGTAAATGAAACCCTAAATCAAAAAGAGAAAAAGAAAAACTAGATTAGGATGTGCACAATCAAAAAACAAGAACTAGATACAACTAAAAGGCCAAAAAGGAACCGAGGATATAGACTAACTAGACAAGAGATCAAAAACAACTTGAGCAAGATCAAAAGGATAAATTCTGGCCCAAGAAGCAGGTAAACACCAAAAACAAACCAGCAGAGACACAAGGAAAGAGAACCCCGATATATAGAGCAGTACACATGAGGATCAGGTGAAAACAATCAAGCAGACAAGGGCTAAACAAGGGGGCGTGACCAGGGGTAACAAGGAGGTGGGACAAGGGGAGCACGTGGCAGACACGAACAAAGACAGAACCATGTGCTTAGACACAAAACAAACAAAGAAACAAGGAACAAAGACAAGATGGATAGGACTGTCAGGGCAGGATCCTGACACTCAAATCATAGCTAAAAATATCTAGAAAAGCATGTACAACAGATGAATTATACATGGTGCATAATGAAGGCATTCTGGAGAAGGTCAGGACTGGGCGGCCCTTGAAGGCCTGGAATTATAAAAAGAGATCTGTGTCAGGAGTATGAACATACAGGCAAAATGAGGGTCCTTATGCTTTTGGGATTGGTGGCTATTGCTCTATGTGAGCCGATCAAACTTGTGGGGTAACTTCTTTAAAATATTTCTCTTTAACCATAAAGATTACAGTATGTGGAGATAATATCTAAGATGATATGTATATATCCCTCTGTGCTTCTCTAGAGATAAGGTCCTCCGTCTGACACCAGGATCCAAGGAAGATGTGACAATCATCAGGGAAACTCTAAATATGCTTGATTCTTCTTACTGTGTTGTTACCTAGATGATCCACAGCATGTTTTGTTGTTGTTGTTGTTGTTTGTTTTTTGATAGTTGTTCACGAGTCCCTTGTTTGTCCTGGACAGTTGATCTGTACAAGTTGCACGTTCTGCAGGTGGACTTCTGGAAGCCTGATAGTCTTGACCTTGTGACCATTGGCTTGACTGTTGACATTTGCGTTCCTGCAGCCAAGCTTGACATGGTCTTTACCATTTTACAGCAAAGTGGCATGGAAGTTAAGTATTTGACTATACACACAGGATTCATTTGACTTTTCCCTCGCATTTGTATCTTATGGTTCAAAATTAATGTCATGAAATAACCAGGCGGATCTCATGGCAATTCCTACATATTTTAGGAGGTAGCTTATTTATATGAATTTGTATGACCTGACAGGCTAAACTGTACATATTTTATGAGTTGCACAATTCGTATGAATTTATCTGAATGACCTACAGCTAATCACAACCCTAAACCCACCAGTCACTGGTGTCTAGAAAAATAGTACATAATCGTACGAGTTAGATCGTATGGATTCATATAAATTAGCTGTAGCATAAAATATGTACGAATTGGTCGTGAGATAGCGTTGGAAATAACATGTTACATACATGGCACCCCAAAATACTGGTAATCTATGTTAAATATTCTTAGGATAGTGTAAAGTAAAAAAAAAAAGGAGCATCCTTTTCTTTGCAGGGTCATGTTTGAAAATCTTCAGGAGGTTTTGGAGGCTCAAATGGACAACAAGATGGCAACAAAGGCCCATGACTATACAAGATACAACAACTGGGCAACGGTATGATTGCCAGTGCACTCATAATTTCCCTTCATTTTTTTTCTGTCCCAGGTGTTTTTAAAAAAAAAATTATTTTAACTCATCTACAGATTAATGATTGGCTAATCTCCATCATCTCTGCCACCGCTGACCTGATAAGCAGGCAGGTGATCGGGAACACTTATGAGGGACGTCCCATGCACCTCCTGCAAGTAAAGCTCTGCCTCTGCTAGTCACTGAACAGAACTCTGGATACCCTTGTGTAAAATAATACACTTTAGCATTTACAGAGATATTTATTATGGAAATAATATACTTTAATATACATACGTGCCAAATGAATGTAATGTTTTGAGTCTCTTAACTGCATGTTAATTGCAATAAAAAAATAAAGTATTATAATTAAAAATTATAATAAAAACGATTAGCTGATTTTTTTTCGATCTATCTATCTATCTATCTATCTATCTATCTATCTATCTATCTATCTATCTATCTATCTAATCTTTCATTCAAAAGATCTATAAATCCAATTTTTTTTTATTATCATGGACAGGCTGTGTCCACCTAAGGCAGGGACCCTGAGATGACCAACCTTCTGGATAGAATAGACTTCTTTGTTTTGCCTGTCTTCAACATTGATGGCTAATACACCTGGACTAAAGTATGTCCACAACATGTTAGAAAAATACATCAATAACATTATTCATTGATTTCATATGTTCTAGCCACGCACACACACACAAACACACACACACACGTTTGTTTTGTGAAAAGTGTGTTCATCCCATAGGCGTTCATCCCAATGTTTTTATACTGTACAAACTGTATATTCTATGGCCCTACACCAACCCTACACCTAACCCTAACCGTCTCAGGAAACTTTGTGCATTTTTACTTTCTCAAAAAAAACTCATTCTGTATGATTTATAAGCGTTTTGAAAAATGGGGACATGGGTTATGTCCTCATAAGTCACCCTCTCCTTGTAATACCTGTGTCATACCCATGTCATTATACAGAGTTGTGTCCTGATATGTCACAAAAACAAGAGCACACACACACACACAGACAGACAGACACACACAGTCAGGACAAAACTGTTTCTCATCTTTATACTGTGGAAAAGTACCTGTGGAAGCCTGTTTCCAGCTACAACATAAAAAAAACACAAATTTTTATCTCTGAATTCAGATTTTTTTTTTTTTTTTTGTTCTCAGAATTGTACGATTTAAACGCACAATTGGATCCAGTTGCAACTTACAATTGCAATAAAAAAGTCAGAATTGTGAGATAAAATGTCGCAATTAACTAAAAAAATTTACATAAATAATAATGTTATTCAGTGGCGGAAAAGGGCTTCTATACATTACAGTACTGACTCATTTTTCGTCACCTTATTTTCGTGAGTTGGAATGTGTACAAAGGATTGTGGGTGATTGAAGGTTGAGAAGGATACATCCCATGCATCCTTCAAATTCAGCTGAATGAAGGACGTGAAAACGAAGGCCCTGTCCCAACGGGCACACTTCATGTACATTTGCAGTCTTGGGGACTTGCAATGGGCACTGTGTGTGTGTGTCAGTTAAGTCCACGAGACCGCAAGGTGTCCCACTCATCATTTTAGCTTTCAGAAGTGCCCCTTTGTGCCCCTATGGACCCTCAGTGCACATTTCTGTTGAGCCCCCAGTAAGGCGAGCTTCATAGCAGACTTCTACCTGACAGTTAAAGCGGCATTACAACACAAAAGTGGACTCAGAGGAAGCCAGCGAGGGTTTAGGGTCTTATTTGGGACAGGGGCGAAGGCTGCCTTCCAAGGATCCTTCCTATTGAGATGGCCTTCAGCGACATTTGATGACATGCCAGCCGAGATATGCAGCCTTCTGTTTGAGAAGCACCATATTGAATACTTAATACATGTCACTTATATAGTTTTGAATGGGAAGAAATGCAATACTCGTCGGTAAAGTCATTGCGTCACTGCAGCTGACGCTAGAAGTCTCGGTTGCTATACAGTAGAAACAGTCAGTGTTCTGAGACATGCGCTTAGGACTGTGCTTGTGCACTGGTTGGTCTAGCCTAAAAAAATAAGCTTTTTTAATGCTAATGTTGTCTGATTCCATTGGTGATTTCAGATATGAAATTTAATCATAAGTTGGCATACAGTTTTGGAGAACTCTATCTCTTCAAAAAGATAGGAGCTGCACTTGTATGCCAGAGTGGTGTTTCAAAGATGACTGCCAAGTAAAATGACTTGTCTTAAAGGGACGTTTACTATACATAACTAAAACACTTTTTATATAATAGTGTACAGTCTTCATTTGAAACAATCTCATTAGCATCTACACCATTAAGATAAGAAAACTCTTAACAAAACACAGCCTATTTCTTAATTGTGAAGACTGATAGGTCTATAAACTTTTATTTCAAAGTAATATTTTTGTATTATCGGTGAAGTGATAATATAAAACTGCTTTCCTAACTCAGTGTGCATCAATTTAGGAGATATTGTGAAATGTCATTACACACAAACACAGATATGTAATCTACAGTATATATATATATATATATATATATATATATATATATATATGGTCAAGAGTGAACAGTTATGATCTGAAAGATCTTGTTTTGATCCCACAGGACAGGATGTGGAGAAAGACCCGGTCCAGGAACAATGGTAGCAGCTGTATAGTTACTGACCCCAAAAAAAACTTTGATGCTGGATGGTGCAGTGAGTACTTGCTTCCTATCAAAGCTAATAAAATCATTAGTATTTTGGAAATTAAGTTTTCCACACCACATTGCTTAACTAGCATAGCAAGGAATCTTGGGAAGTGGTCCTTCATGACATTCACAAATAATGGCATATTACCTTGTTCCATGAAATATGTTTGATGTTTGCCGTTTACTTCCCAGCCACTGGAGCTTCAAGCAACCCTTGCAGTGAAACCTACTGTGGAAGCAGTGTAGAATCTGAGATTGAGCCAACTTCATCCGCTCCAACATGTCCATCATCAAGTCCTACCTGACTATCCACTAATATTCCCAGCTGCGCCTTTTCCCCTATTCCTACAAATATGATCTGGCTGCTCATCACTCAGAGCTGGTACTTTTGCATTGAAGCATATTACAAAATGTTTACTGTGTTTTCTGAGTGCTGAGTGCAGTTACATCTGGCACTCTATGCGAAAAATGCGATCATTTATTGCCATGTGGCATAGAGGTTTCTGACTGACATCAGTCTTAACTTGTATCTTGCCTTTATTGGTAGCTGAGTGTGTCTCAGGGAGCTATTGCAGCTCTGTGTTCCCTGTATGGAACCAGACACACTGGCGGCCCTGGCGCTGTGACCATCTGTGAGTATAAAGAGTCCAAGAAAAGCTCTGGTCCAAAACCTACATGTAGTGAGCTTCCTACTTCCTTAGACATCAATCTTCAATGATCTAACTACAATGGACTGATATCAAATTCTCTACATAGGCAGCAACTCGCAAATTGTGACTCACAGTTGATTCCAATAGAAGCTAGCATGTTGCTAAGATAACAATGTAATACTCTAAGTATATTGCAATGAAGGTGTGTTTTTTTTTTTTTGGGGGGGGGGGGGGGGGGGGCTTTTGGATGCTGGCTGTCAAATACATTGCTAACCACGTACTAAACAACCTGTACTGAGAGTGAAGCATCTAATAAAAGCTTGACTGTGGCTGTGCATTCTGTGACATCAATTAACTGCACATCTCAAAATGCCATTATCAGTAAAGCAATAAAATACAGAAGACACAATTTGATAGACACAATTAATTACTGAATGACAATAGATTACATGAAAAATATAAAACAAGTGACATCTGCTTACATATAATACTAATGCTTGCTTAAAGTGTGTTTGTGCTATATTTTCTATATAGACATTGTTATATAATGAAGATAACATTAATATATTATTAGTGTGGTTAGTGTATTTTAACTGTGGAATCCACTTTCATAATTACAGTGTATAGTTGTACACATGCATTTGTTGCTGCATTAAAGAATTCACAGAATTGCTTACCCGTTCACTAAACTTACATACTCCCTGAAAGAGACATTTTGAGGGAGCGTGGAAAATAAACAGAATCCGTTCACCTTATTAGAATCACTGTACAATTAGAAATGTTTTCAAACTGATATTACAAGGAGAGAAACATACAGTTGCTTTATGTGTTCAAATAATTTTGGGGGGTGTCATATAAACAGGTTGAATTATCAATACAAATACAATATACATTATATAACTAATATGGTATATATATTTCCTTTCTTTTTTTACATAAATTTTTACTTAATTATGCATAACTTTTTTTTGTTTGTTTGTTTGTTTTTTTACAATGTGTAGTATTTAAGTTTAATATATATATATATATATATATATATATATATATATATATATATATATATATATATATATATATATATATATATATATATATATATAAACTACACCCATAGAATTTACAAATGGCGGCACCCACTTTCACGTCAGGAAAAAGGTGGATAGATCACTTCATGATTTGTCTCTATCTGTCTTATAGTCTGAGAATGGATATTTGTTGGAGAACTAGACTTTCAGGATATTTTGTAGAGTACAAGTTTCACCACCTGATGTCTCCCTTGCACAACAGTCTTATTAAGGCAAATGTTGCCCCTAATGGAACAGTTAATTTCTGTCACTGCATTGACACAAGCTTCTGTCTGAAAGCAGCTGCCCTGCTTTTGATGACTTTTGATGATACTGATTTAATTTGATTGGTAATAGCATTTCTTAAATTTAATCAATCATTTTAATTAGATTAATAGTATATGTCTTAATATTCTAATAGAACGTATTGATTAAAATGAATAATTAGGAATACAAGATGATGATGCATTCAATTAAACGATTTTTTGTTTTTGTTTTTTTCATAAAAGTAAATAAAATAAAATAAAATAAAATAAATAATCAAAAAGGCCATGGAAATCAATTTAAGGGGCAAGAACTGAATATATAATTGGCCAAGCACATGTTGTCGACTTAAAACGGTGGTATATAAAATACAAAGTACAAAGATGTGTTTTTTTGTTTTTGTTTTTTTTAATAGTTTGTTGTTGTTTCTCCTTTTTCAAGTGGGTGCTTGGTGGCTCAGAAAACGAATTAGGCAAACATTATTCAAATGCACGCATCCTTTCTTGTAAGATATGTGACTCTGACTCCATCTAGTGGTTTAGCTAACAATTGCTTAAACATTTACATACTGAATAACGGTAAGTAACAGATAGCACGTGACAGCACTGTCTACATGCTTTCATGCTTTAAATATTTATCTAGTGACCAAGGGGTAAGAATGAAATAAGTATATGGAAAACATTTGGTAGCGACATTATTTCAGTCCATACCAAATCTTTATGTAATGTAAACTATTATTTATTTTTCAGCTACTCATATGTTGTTGATCCTCCTGATCTAAGTCAATGAGCAAAGTAGTGGTTGCCCATATAATGTGATGAGCAAGCAGTCAGTATACAGGGACTTCAGCTGCAGATAAGCCAGTCCAAAGAGAGCTTCAGTGGCAGGACAGATCCCTTCTGCTGGATCCAGTGAGTCAGATTCAGGGTGGCTTATGTCCAATTCCACTTGCTGGATATTTGAACTTTCTAGAGCTGATTCTTTCTAGATCTTGATTCTAAGAAAGCTTCGATACTCATATCTTACTTTATTTGAATGAATGTTCTATTAATGTTACTGGAAGAATGATTGTTCGTAACTTTGAGAGAACCTTTCCAGAACATTAGCAAAAATCTTGAGAATGTTCCATTTTAGCCAGGGAGGACGATGCATAAATTGGAGAAATCAAGTTGGAATAAAATTAAAGGGTTGAAAATAGAAATTGAAAAAAAAAAAAAAAAAACTTCTGCAGATTTAATTTCAGATGAAAGCAGCAAATGTAACATAAAACAACATTTTGCAATTAGCATCAAGAAAAAAAAAAAAAATTCGTCATTTAATTTTTTCATGTCATTTGATTGGTGAGGGGTTTTCAAGTCTTTTCTCCAACACACCTGCCTGTGATCTTCAGATTGTAATGAGCTTGTTTAAGTGTTTAATTGTGTTTGGAACTAGATTAGAGTCTGAAACCACTGCTCTAGAATATGACTTTATTTCATGCCGACCTTTGACCAGTAGGTGGCAAAAGAAGCCAATAAATCAACTACCATTCTCCACAAGTCATTGATTTTCAGTCAGCCCCACATGTTGCTGAACATTTAAATTGCAGCACATCCTAGACGCACAGCATTTTATAATTATTTTCTGCAGTCATTAGTGATGCTGCTCTGACCCCTGACTCTTTAAGAGGTATGTTAGAATAGCACATAGATAGCATAGAAAAATTCTTCCCAAGGCCCCCTATCTATTCGATATTTATGCTTTTTGGAGGAGCAGTGCCCACACAGAGTGCTGTAGTAGCAGCTGATGCAAGCCAGAGCAAAACTGTTCTGCAGATGCTAACCAGTTCACATGGAATAAAGATGTCTTCATGCACCCCATTCAAAGAAATCTAAGGAACTAGACACAATGAAAATTTGTGTTGGTTCAGCATCCAACACATTCTGAAGGGTTTGAAAGGTGTTTTCTCTAAGATCATAGATGTTTACCTCGATCTCACCAGATCACTGTTGAAATATTAAACTCTACATGAAACTCATTCTGCACTGTTTGTGTTACAGACATGAATGATAGCTCAAGTTGTGTGTCTTGTAGACAATTTTTACATTATTTTGCATTATCTGTCATTTGTGAGCAAAACCAGTTTCTGCCATGGAATATAATATAATATAATATAATATAATATAATATAATATAATATAATATAATATAATATAATATAATATACTATAATATAATATAATATAATATAATATAATATAATATAATATAATATAATATAATATAATATAATAGAATAGAATTAAACTTTTCAAATTTAAACTTTTTTATTACATTTTTTCAACTTTTGTATCACACAATTCTGATCCCTCCTGCAGTTCTTTCTTTCTTTCTTTCTTTCTTTCTTTCTTTCTTTCTTTCTTTTTCGCATCACAGGACAGTCAAATAGTATGAAGAACAAAATCTACTGAAAAAAAAATCACGTAATAATAATAAAAACATAAAATTTAAGTCAGGAATAATTATAGTAAATAACAGAATTTATAAATTTATTTATTTTGTCTTTTTATCGCACAGGAATTGTGAACAAAGAAAAAGTGCAAGACTTGCAAGACATTTTTTTTTTTTTCAAAATTGCAAGAATTGTGAGATCATAATTCTGTCATAATGTTTTTCAAATAAGTAAAAAAAAAAAGAAAAGAAAAAAACATTTATCTAATGGCAGAAACAAACTTATGTAGGATAAAATCACCCAAGTGAAAATTTGTGCTTTCTTGGGATCTGTTTGAATTGGATAAATGGCCTTTCTCTTTTTTTCTTAAGAGAACACCTGATTAGTGATAAACCAGTGCTAAATAATCTTTACATAAGACTTTGGCTGCTTTTTTGGCCTGCAAATGGTTTGTGAGGTCAAGCTGTTTTTAATCCTTGGATCCAGTAAAAGGAGAAGAAGAAGAAGAAGAAGAAGAAGAAGAAGAAGAAGAAGAAGAAAAAAAAACTGTATGTGCACTATCCTTAGCATGTTTAATGTAAAAATCCAGTTTGTCAAACAGAAATGCACAATTGTTGTTATTATTATTATTATATTGTTATTATTATTATTATTATTATTATTATTATTTTAACAGGTTCCCATTTAATACCATGGAAAGGCAGTATTTATATGACAGGTTAATAAAAAAATCTAAAATGCAACTCTTTATTAAACTAAAAATGGATAGAAATCACTCCTATGACAGTAAATTAAATAAGTGTATGTGCCTAGTTCATCATATTTATATCCATTTAAAGGCAAATGAAATAAAATCACATATAATATGGCTTATCCAGTCATATTTAATATTCTAAAGTTTCAAGTCTTTTGTTTTTAATGCTGTGCTAGATATTTGATTTTTTTATAATAATACTAAATTAACATTAACAGTATATCAGTTGATTTTCCATTATAAATAAATAAAAAAACTGTAAATAACATAAATATTGGTCATACCTTTGTGAAAACCCATAGTTAATTACACCAGAAAATGTAATTGAACTGAAATTAAAAAAAAAAAAATTCCAATGAATACAGAGGCACATTCCATTTCTCTGGAAATCTGCAGTTTTCTGCTTAGTGTTGTGGCTACAGATTCATGTGGGCCTGCACGATTTTTTTTTTTTTTAACCACAGTCATCTGCACAGCAACATACTCTCCTTCCAGGATTCTCTCTCCCTTTTCATCCGTCCAACAACCCCCCTCAGACTCTCTCCCCTCTCCTCCAGCAGCTCAATGGACAATGACAGCTATTACGGGCCTCATTAGCGAGTTACAGTGGCAGAGAGGTTCAGAGCCAACGTCAGCTCCCCAACTGTCAGGTCCTGAGACATGGGGAATAAAGCTCACCTCTTCCATGCAGCAACACTTCATCAGAGCTCCAAACAGTGGGCCAGGCGTCCTCCTGGCTAATGAGAATGTGCAGGAAAGTAGATTTCATATATATTGGACCCAGAGCAGAAACAAAAAATAAATACAAATAAAAACCTTGCTGAGGCCGCCACAGAGCAACATAACATCGTCTTGAAATACAGTGGAAGAAGCTGTGCGACACATTTATAACCCATTCTGGACTATTATTTATATCTTGCTCTGACCTTGCCTAATGCACTTATTTATTTGTCTTTAAACTTCAACATTTCTCAGTGTTATGTCCAGTAAACTTGGTTTGAATTGTTTGAATCCTTGACATTTTGGAACATGCATAGGCAGCACAAACATTTCATTGTATGAGGGATAACACATTCTTCCCTCACTAACTGTACAGCTGTTACAGCCTAATGAAATTTTTTTTTTTTTTTTTTTATTATATTATTTAAAATCCCATGCTACGTGTACTGTGTTAACCTAACTGAGACTTCTTATAGCACTTATATATCATTGCTCTTTTTGTTGTTTTTGATTGCTTCCACTGTCCTCATCTGTAAGTTGCTTTGGATAAAAGCGTCTGTTAAATGATGCAAATGTAAATGTAATGAAATCACACTGTATGCATCACACTTAATTGCCTTCTGTTAACTGCTGACAGACTGCACTCAGTCCATTTTTAAACTCTAGGCAAATTTTCACAACACTTAAAGCAGAAGAATGTTCTGGGTTCAATATATATATATCTGTAAAATAATCTGTAAAAACAGTTATAATACATTTTTAATCCTTAGCTATTAATAGTTACACCTTTAGAAAGTATAATGCATTTAAACACATCAAAAAAAAAAAAAAACGTAAGATATTACAATGCATTTTAACAATTACATATGAAAGATATAATGCATTTCAAGGTACATTATGACTACATTTAAAATGCACTACTGGACATAAAGACTTTAAGTAAAGTGTTCCAAAAATGACTCTTCTGCTATTGGTTGGAAAAACAAATAGCCCCGCCTTAAACCAACAGCATTGGTTTGAATGTTTGCTGTGTCATGCAAGTAAGGACAATAAAATAATAATAATAATAATAATAATAATAATAATAATAATAATAATAATAATAATAATAATAATAATAATAATAATAATAATAATAATAATAGTTAATGTTTTGAAAGCACCACACTGTTTACACTTTTTGGTATCTCAATCTCCATATGGTTTATTTGCACTTCTCTCTGCTTATTCAAACTAGAATAGGAGAAATTAATGAACTAATTACACACCGTGCTTTTAAAAACTAGTAATCTATGGATTACAGAACTGGCATGAGCTCTTCAGTCAAGGCTGAGGAAACAAGGAATGACTTCATCAGTGCAGAGAGAATTCCCTCTTACCCCCACCCTCCCGCTTCCATCTGCCGACGCATCTGTTTGAAAGTTTGACGGATGGGGCTCGTAAATGTGTTTCAGTTATAAGTGCAGCTCTCTGTTGGGCTTTATTTCAGAACTTCATCCGGTGGAGTCACAGCATGGCTTTAAGAAGAATGTGACTATTTCCTCTCTGGAAAAACGCCAGAGCCATCCATCAGGAGGGAACTTTTCCACGAGACGACGATTCACTAGTTGTACTTTCTTGTTTCTTGTCCTTTCTTGATCCTTCTCCATAGCCTTTTTTAACGTCAAACCCTACGTTTTTGCTGTGACAGCTCTTTGACATGATGAGAGCTTTCAGGAGCATGTGAATGTGTGTGTGTGTGTGTGTGTATGTGTGTGTGTGTGTGTGTGTGTGTGTGTGTGTGTGTGTGTGTGTATTTAGAGTCCTCTCATCACGGAGGGTGAGAGCTGTTGATATAACTCAAAACCATGGCCAGTCAGTATCTGCTAACTGTATTAAGCGGAGCTTCCAGAGCACCCATCCCCCTCCATTCGCCAGCTTCACGGCTCAGCCAATCCCAATGAGCCATCAATCTGAATTTAGCCACCAGGGTCTGCCATGGAGCGCAACAAGCTGTCTCAGGTTCCCCGCGATTCCCTGCAGGAACCAATGCAGAAACTCCAGTAGGAAAAAAAAACATCCACCTATGCCACAAAGTTTAAGCAGATGTGAGGTATTCAGTCAGGTTTCCCAGAATAACATGACAGGCCTCAGTCTCCTGCTTGTAAATCATGGCCACATCAGCATGGACCAAGATGCCAGAGGGGGTGAATGCAAACCTAATTAAACCAAACATGCACCTACTCTCACAGCCTGGAAGTGCCTTCAGACAAGACTTTATGCCGTTGGTAGAGACAAGGATAGGAAGTAACAAAGTGCATTTGGACAGAAATGTGGACATTTTAGCTCCGCATCAGATAGCGTCTAACTAACATTACCTTAAACATGATGTCTAACTTGATTAAGGTTCAGTGTGTTGTTGTACATGCAGCAATCATAAAGCATCATGAGTCCATTTCACAAGTAAATGACTCACAAATCTCAAATATCTCACAAACTGTTCAGAATTGTGAGTTTGAAAGTATTTTTGTTTTGTTGTGTTTTGTTTTCAGTCATCTTCAATCATGGTTCTTGACATACTCATACATTAACCGCAAACCATTACTTTAGTCATGCTATCTTCAGATGAACTAAGGTTTGTGAGATGGTATCTACAGTATAGTTGCTGATTGGTTGTTCATATGAAAACATTCACATTCAGATTGTTGAAATGAAACTTATGATGTAAAAAAAAAAGGAAAAAAAAAATGATTATTGAATTCCTTATGATTCCAATCACTGTAAATATTTTTTAAAGGTCAAGCCAGGAAGAAATAATCCACCCAGGTTCATAAAAAAAAAAAATAATAATAATAATAATAAAAAAATAATATATATATATATATATATATATATATATATATATATATATATATATATATATACATACACACACAATAGTAGCTTCTTTCTACGAGTATTTGAGCTCTTTACTCGCAACTTGTGTTTCGTGGGAAAGGTGTGTTGGAGCTAAATTCTGCAGGAAAGTTGCCCTCCTTGAAGCAGGATTGTACACCCCTTAGCAAAACTCTATAGCTTTACAGTGAATCTAGATTTATCCACCAGGAGGAAGCATTTCACCACTCTGTGCTCTGATGTCTGTTGCGTGTAGAATTCACCTTGGAATTGGAATTCATTGTGAACAGGGTGGAAAGACTATTAACAAAATACAGTGATCCACCAATCCTTCCTGTCAAATATCTCAGCTTTGTTTCATGAATGAAAGATATTATTTAAGCAGACAAACTTGTTTCTTGCACATCTGACATGAGCTGAATTAGTTTAGCAAAAGGCATGGTTTTGATTAAGTCCCAACAAGTTGGTTGAGTTGACTTCCTTTTTGAGATGCAGGGCTCTACTGTGTTCATTCAATCTGAAGGTTTATTCTGAATTTCTGTAGCAGCCTACTAGCTGGCCTCAAGCAAATCAATATATTCAATCAAAAGATCTCCCTTGTGGAAAGAGGATGAGCGAGAAAGTTGAGGAAGGGAGCACTTTTCTTTTATTTATTTATTTATTTATTTGTATTATTAATCACCTGCTGCCAATAACAATCTAAAAAAGGATCTGCTAAATGTGTTTGGAAACCTTAAGAAGATCAGTCATGATTTATCAGTTTGACTCAGAATAAAGGGGGTGGTGTGTTTACTTATAACATCTAATTAGGATCCAAAATAAACTCTTTGTCACACTGATAAAGTCCTGCTATGAGACTGTGGTTCAGCCAACCTTACTTTAGGAGTATTTTACGAGGTGGTTGTTTCATATGAATGCATATGATGACATTTTTTTGTATGAAAACTGGATTCTTGGAAAAAATAAAAATTTATAAGCATGGAATTTCATCCCTAGTCTCAGCCATCAGTGGGCCATAAGCTTCATATGAAAATGTATGAATGAGATCATACAAATCCATATAAATTATTCACCACCAATTTGCATTTCTCTGTCAGTCAGGATTCAGCCTTCTGAATCTCCTTTGAATCAGACAAATTCTAAAATGTGTACATTAAATGATTGAACTTTAACGATATCTGAAATATATTTATTATGGTTCTGTTCTGTTTACCCTGGGAGGTTATCGCTGCTCTCCCTGCTCTTATCCATGCTAGGCTGCATGGATGCGCAGGGAGTTCTTGCCCAGAACTGAACCATACCGCCAGTCCAAACTGTATGCTAATTGTCAGTCATCTTTGACGATAATGATTCTGACAGAATTAACATTTGATGAAGAATCACAGAATCAAGCATAGTTTCTTTCAGAAAGGTTTGTTAAGAAGATGTTTGTGCGCAATGCAAATTATACAATACTGTCATAAAGTTTGGTAATGATGAGCCATTCCACAATCTTCAATCAAAAGCACCCTAATTCAAGTTTGTTAGAAGTTCCAACCCTCAAGCTGGAGTTTGCACTCCTTTTTTCTTTGTACTGTAGGTTTCTGTCTGCTCTGGCCGTCGGCCCACAGTGATGCAACAGTTGGAGCATGTACAAGTCAATTCAATTCAAGTTTATTTTTATAGTGCTTTTTACAATAAAAATCGTTACAAAGCAACATTACAGAAAATTATGTTACTACAATATTTAGTAGTAGCTTATAAGTGGTGACTGTCAGTTTGTGCATGCATGACAGGATTTTTCAGAAAAATTAATACAAGACGTAGTCAGCCAGATGATGAACATTATTAATATTATTAATAATTAATAATTATTATATGTTGCAGTCACACTTTTAGCAATATTTGTTAGTTATGTTTGTTGATTCAGGGTTAGCATCATCTGGGGTCCTCTGAGGGGTCAGGATCATCTCTTCTCAGGTGTTCTGGATCCAGACTGGAGCTTGTGTAAATCCTAGTTACCTAGTTATGGGATGTAAATCCCGTGGCAAAACATAGAAACAAATAGAGACATCATTAGCGTAGCTGCTGATCCAACAAAGTAAAATGATTTAGTTTAAACCAAGCTAAAGAATAAGAATGCGCATTTGATCAGATGCAACTACACTCACAATTTAAGAAATGCTTGGCGAAAGAGATGTGTTTTTAATCTAGATTTAAACCGAGAGAGAGTGTCTGAACCCTGAACATTATCAGGAAGGTCTATTCCAGAGTTTGGGAGCCAAATGTGAAAAAGCTCTACCTCCTTTAGTGGACTTTGCTATCCTAGGAACTACCAAAAGTCCAGTGTTTTGTGACCTTAGGGAGCGTGATGGATTGTAACATGGTAGAAGGTTAGTTAGGTACGCAGGAAGCAAACCATTAAGGGCCTTATAGGTAAGTAATGATAATTTATAACTGATACGGAACTTAATAGGTAACCAGTGCAGAGACTGTAAAACTGGGGTAATATGATCATATTTTTCTTGACCTGGTAAGGAAGTGCTGCATTTTGGACTACATGTTGTCAGGATCCTGCCCTGACAGTCCTGTCCATCTTGTCTCTGTACCATGTTTCTTTGTTTGTTTTGTGTCTAAGCACATGGTTCTGTCTTTGTTCGTGTCTGCCACGTACTCCCCTTGTCCCACCCCCTTGTTACCCCTGGTCATGCCCCCTTGTTTAGCCCTTGTCTGCTTGATCGTTTTCACCTGATCCTCATGTGTACTGCTCTATATATCGGGTTCTCTTTCCTTGTGTCTCTGCTGGTTCGTTTTTGGTGTTTACCTGCTTCTTGGGCCAGAATTTATCCTTTTGATCTTGCTCAAGTTGTTTTTGATCTCTTGTCTAGTTAGTCTATATCCTTGGTTCCTTTTTGGGCTTTTTTAGTTTTATCTAGTTCTTGTTTTTTGATTGTGCACATCCTAATCTAGTTTTTGTTTTTCTCTTTTTGGTTTAGGGTTTCATTTACTCAGTTTGAGAGTGCAATTCCTTTTTGGATCCTGGCTTTTTGTTTTAAACTGGTTGATTTCTTTGGATAGTTTTGGTTATTTTGCCTTTTGTTCACTCTTTGTTTTCTATTGTCTGTGTGTCATTTTGAGTCTAGTCTTGTTTTGTGTATTGTCCTGTCTTGCCCCCACTCAGATTTCCTGGCCACTGAACCCCACTGCCTGGAAGCAGCTCAACTCTCTCACGTGTCAAGTCTCATGAGTCTCTACCTGGCGACTAGACTGGTGACATTTGAGTTTCTCTTGAAGCTACGGGTTTCCTGTGTCTGCCTGGCCCTTCCTCTGGAGCTGCCTCCTCTGTGCTCAAGCCCGTGGTCATTTTGGACTCTCTCTGTGGTCATCCCTCCTGCCCTTATTGTCTGCCCTGCCCATCTGTTCGATCCGTTTCACTGCAAATTCCCCCAGCTGTTCCAGTCTATGTTTTGTTAATAAAATACCCTTGACTGCTCATTCTGCATTTGGGTCCCATTTCTTGCAGATCCCTGACAGAACGAACCAGCCAACTCCGGACCCAGCAATGAGCATCCGTATTGTTCCTCCCAGTACCGCTAAGGGGAGACTGGTACTCCAACAGGCAGTGCCATCGCTCTGCCAGCAGGGGCGGGAGGTTGTTTCATTTGCCCAGTTTTTCTGGACCATGGCAAGGGGCTTGGAGTATCCGGACTCCACTCTAAAGGAGGCTTTTAATCTCTGCTTGGATGATCCCCTACCACAATGGGAGATGGAGCAACTAAGAGGCATAGATTATTGGACATTTTCTAAGTATTTGCACCATCGTAAGGACTGGCAGATTCTTACACCCCCAGAGTCAGCCTGCAGGGACCATGCCACCTTCCCTCCCATGCCGAGTCAAATTCAAGACCCTATTCCATCTCCTACGTTGAAGCGTAGACTGAGGAGGAAGAGAGCTGCCCAGAACGCTGCATCAGTAGCAGAGCCAGTTAGATCTGCCCTTGCCACGCCAGAGCCGGTCGTGCCCACACCAGAGCCGGTCATGCCCACGCCAGTCAGTCCGGAGTTGATTCAAAGTGTTGAAGTCACCCCAGAAGCTGAAAGTCATGCACATTTGAGCCCTCAAAGATGTAAGATGAGGAGGGCACCCATTGTGCAGCCAAACACTCTTCTTTCAGAGGTCCCAAGCACACTGCGCCAAGAGGACCAGTGTCAGGAGAGTTCTAACACATTGGTCCAGGAGGACCAGACTCAGTTGGTCATGTATTCAGTGGGTCCAGAGGTATACAGTCTGGAACCAATCCCCAAGTCTGTCCAGTCTTCTCCAGTCTTTCCAGAGCCAGATTGCAGAGACCAGCCTGCTCTCTTACCCTCACCGAGTCAAGTCCCAGATCATCTTCTGACTCCAAGGAAGTATAGGGCAAGAAGGAAGGGCGACGTCCAGAATGCTGCATCTGTCTCAGAGTCAGTCAAGTCTGCTCCAGTCATTCCAGAGCGAATTCAGTCCGCCCCAGATATTCAAGAGCCAATCAAGTCAGATCCTGCTATTTCAAAGCTAGTAAAGAAGGGGCCCTTCATCCCAGAGGTGGCCAAGTCAGCAACCAAGATTAAGGAGGTTAAGTTAAATGCAGTCAATTCAGAGGCAGCCGATAACACACTGCTGTGCCCCCAGAAGCTGAATCAAATGAGGGCCTGTGTTGTGCAGTTCGACATTCCCTCCCAGGAGGTCGCTAGTCCTCTGGTCCAGGAGGGCCTAAGCCATGAGACCCCAAGTCCAGAGGTCCAGGATTTCTCATGTCAGGATGCCCTACCTCCAGTGGTCTTGGAAGACCAGTTTCAGAATGTCCCTAGTCCTGTTATCCAGGTGGATCCTAGTCAGGTGGTCCAATATCCAGTGGTCTCAGAAGTATGTAACCTGGTGGAACCACACCCTCAGATGCCCACTTCACCAGTTGTCTCTCCCCTAGAGAAGGAATCTGTGACTGTCTATGTAACTTCACCTGAACCCCCAGTTAATTATGTCATGCCCAAGAAGGGCAATCATATAAGTCATGTCATGTTCCCAGAGCTTGCTGTTGAGATGGCACCCCCTGAGCCCGTGTCCGCTCCAACCTCTGAGCCCATTCCAGTGTCTGTGCCAGTCCCAGAGTCTGTGCCGGTCCAGGAGCCTCTAGAGTCCAACTCTGCAGCCCCGGAGGGCACGTCAGAGTCAAGCCCAGTGCCTGCCCTTACTGCCCAGGAGGGCATGCCAGAGTCCAGCCCAATGGCTGTCTCCGAAGCCCTGGAGAGTGCTTCCAAGTCCGTATCGGAATCCATTCTTGCATCTCCGGAACCATTTTCCCAAGGATGCACCCTCTCTGCCCATGTGGCCATGGCACCTGAGTTTGTCCCAAGGCCCTTCACGCAGCAAGAGTTGGCCCCAGAGGCCATAAAGGCTACTTCCAAAGTTCCTTCAGTAAAACAAGTCCACCTCCCTAGAAGGACCACCAACAAGATCCCTATCCCACCCACCCTATTAGCTAGTCCTTTTGGATCCCATACACCAGAACCTCCCTGGTCCACCTCAAACTATTCCCCAGGATTATTTTCCTCCCTCCCAGTCCCACCCCTTAGGTTTCATGGCTATCCTGGAGTTCCAAGCTTTGTTCCCAAACCACCCCCCCAGTTGGTACCTCCCTGTACTGTTTTGCCCAGTGTGGACGCCTGGGGGCGTCCATTGGGGGGAGGGTACTGTCAGGATCCTGCCCTGACAGTCCTGTCCATCTTGTCTCTGTACCATGTTTCTTTGTTTGTTTTGTGTCTAAGCACATGGTTCTGTCTTTGTTCGTGTCTGCCACGTACTCCCCTTGTCCCACCCCCTTGTTACCCCTGGTCATGCCCCCTTGTTTAGCCCTTGTCTGCTTGATCGTTTTCACCTGATCCTCATGTGTACTGCTCTATATATCGGGTTCTCTTTCCTTGTGTCTCTGCTGGTTCGTTTTTGGTGTTTACCTGCTTCTTGGGCCAGAATTTATCCTTTTGATCTTGCTCAAGTTGTTTTTGATCTCTTGTCTAGTTAGTCTATATCCTTGGTTCCTTTTTGGGCTTTTTTAGTTTTATCTAGTTCTTGTTTTTTGATTGTGCACATCCTAATCTAGTTTTTGTTTTTCTCTTTTTGGTTTAGGGTTTCATTTACTCAGTTTGAGAGTGCAATTCCTTTTTGGATCCTGGCTTTTTGTTTTAAACTGGTTGATTTCTTTGGATAGTTTTGGTTATTTTGCCTTTTGTTCACTCTTTGTTTTCTATTGTCTGTGTGTCATTTTGAGTCTAGTCTTGTTTTGTGTATTGTCCTGTCTTGCCCCCACTCAGATTTCCTGGCCACTGAACCCCACTGCCTGGAAGCAGCTCAACTCTCTCACGTGTCAAGTCTCATGAGTCTCTACCTGGCGACTAGACTGGTGACATTTGAGTTTCTCTTGAAGCTACGGGTTTCCTGTGTCTGCCTGGCCCTTCCTCTGGAGCTGCCTCCTCTGTGCTCAAGCCCGTGGTCATTTTGGACTCTCTCTGTGGTCATCCCTCCTGCCCTTATTGTCTGCCCTGCCCATCTGTTCGATCCGTTTCACTGCAAATTCCCCCAGCTGTTCCAGTCTATGTTTTGTTAATAAAATACCCTTGACTGCTCATTCTGCATTTGGGTCCCATTTCTTGCAGATCCCTGACACATGTAGCTTGTTTATTGAAGAAGCAGGACAACCACCTAGAAGTGCATTACAATAATCCAGTCTAGAGGTCATGAATGCATGAACTAGCTTTTCTGCATTAGAAACAGATAAGATGTTTCGTAGCTTGGCAATGTTTCTAAGATGGAAGAATGCAGTTTTTGTAACATGGGTAAATATGATTTTCAAAAGACAAGTTGCTGTCTAATATAACACCCAGATTTTTGACTGTAGAGGAAGTAACAGTACATCCATCTAGTTGAAAATTGTAATCTACAAGATTCTGTGTAGTGTTTTTTGGTCCAATAATTAATATCTCTGTCTTATCCGAATTTAATTGGAGAAAATTATTGGTCATCCAATCTTTTACATTTTTAACACACTCTGTTTAGAAGTTGAATCTGGTCTCGTTGAGATATATAGCTGAGTATCATCAGCATAACAGTGGAAGCTAATTCTGTATTTTCTAATAATATTACCAAGGGGCAACATGTATATTGAAAATAAAAGGGGACCTAGGACGGATCCTTGTGGCACTCCATATTTTACTGGTGATAAACCTGAAACCTGACTGAAATTCTTCATACAGATAATTTTTGTGCAGGAAGGTGCTCAATTGAGCAGACACAACTTTTTCTAAAATTTTAGACATAAATGGAAGATTTGAAATAGGCCTATAATTTGCCAGTTCACTGGGATCTAGTTTTGGTTTCTTAATAAGAGTCTTAAAAACCGCCAGCTTGAATGGTTTTGGTACGTGACCTAAAGATAAAGACGAGTTAATGATATTGAGAAGCGGTTCTTCGGCTACAGGTAACAACTCTTTCAGTAATTTAGTGGGTACAGGATCTAATAAACATGTTGTTGGTTTAGATACAGTGATAAGTTTATTTAGCTCTTCCTGTCCTATAGTTGTAAAGCACTGCATTTACACTTTGGGTGCGATGGATGAAACTGAAGTGTTAGACGCTGTAGAATCTACATGCGCTATTGTATTTCTAATGTTATCTATTTTATCAGTGAAGAAATTCATAAAGTCATTACTATTAAACGTTATTATGGAATATTTGAATCAGGTGGCGTCTGGTAATTTGTTAATTTAGCCACTGTGCTAAATAAAAATCTTGGATTGTTTTGGTTATTTTCTATGAGTTTGTGTATATGCTCTGCCCTAGCAGTTTTTAGAGCCTGTCTATAGCTGGACATACTGTTTTCCCATGCAATTCTAAAAACTTCCAAGTTAGTTTTTCTCCATTTGCGTTCAAGACTACGAGTTACTTTCTTGAGAGAGTGAGTATAACTGTTATACCATGGCACAGTACGTTTTTCTCTAACCTTTTTCAATTTGATGGGGGCAACAGCTTCTAATGTATTACAGAAAATAGTGTCCATGTTGTCAGTCATTTCATCTAATTCATGTGTATTTTTGGGTACAAATAGCAGTTGAGATAGATCAGGCAGGTTATTTGCGAATCTGTCTTTGGTGGCTGGAACAATAGTTCAGCCTAGACGGTAACACTGAGACATATAGTTAATATCAGTGATACGCAGCATGCATGATACAAGGAAATGGTCTGTAACATCATCACTTTGAGGTACGATATCTATATCAGTAAGATCGATTCCATGCAATATAATTAAATCTAGTGTATGATTAAAATGATGAGTGGGCCCGGTGACATTTTGCTTGACTCCAGAAGACTTTATTAGGTCAGTAAACGCAAGTCCTAATGTATCATTTGCATTATCAAAGTGAATATTAAAATCTCCCATGATTAGCGCCTTATCAACTGTAACCAGAAGGTCTGAGAGGAAATCTGCGAATTATTTTAGGAATTCTGTATACGGCCCTGGTGGTCTCTACACAGTAGCCAGAGCAAGAGATACATTAGATTTATTTTGCATGTCTGACAGTGTAACATTGTATGTTGTATGACAGTGTAGCAGAAGTATTTCAAATGAGCTAAACCTGCCTGTTTTCTGAGGAACAATGAGAATATCACTATATATATTGTCGCAACACCTCCGCCACGACCAGTCTGATGGGGCTCATGCTTATAATCAACAGGCAAACATGGGGGGAAGATCAGTGTGGGTTTTGGTGAGACTAATTGTGAACTAAAATAAACATGTCACTCACACCTTTCACATCATAATGCACTTTTTTAAAAAGAAGAGTCCAGAAAGGGTGTGCATTGGTCTATGATGCCAAGTGGAAGACGACAAGCATTTGTTTGTGTCTTAGGGTTGTATTTGTTCATATAAAATTAATTTCTTTATCAAAATGCGAGTATAATTAAAATCAGTGCCCAGAGGCAGGTTTTTAATTGGATTCAAAATCGAGAATGCAGGTAGTAAGATAAAAATGTGCTTCTAAAATTATCTAAATAAACTTTTTTATTAATCATTATTTTTTTTAAGTAATAACAATAACCAAAATAATAATAATATGACTGATTTAATATCGGTTTACAGATTATACCTGTTATGGGTTGCTGTAGAATCAAAGTGCACAACATAGGAGTAGAGTCCAAAGATAAAAAGTCTTTAATCAGAATTCAAAAATAGAATGCTAGAGAACATAGGAGCAAATGAAACAAACTTCAAACAAACACAATACAGGACAAAGAACCGGGGGAGAACTCAAGGCTTGAATAGAAGAGAGTGCCAAAGTACCAAATTGTGAGCATAATACAATAGTAAGCATAATAATAAGTGGCACCACGAAATAATTGCACATTAATTACACAAAGTTTATTCATTTTAGTGAAAAGTATTGATTTATGTTGTATTGAAATACAATAATATATTATAAGTACTATTAAATACTATATTAAAGGACTAGCAGAAATGTTCTACTTTTTTGGCAAAGCTGACTTGAGTGACATTTGAGTGGAGTAAATAGGGATAAAACTGTCATCCAGCATTACCAAGTCATGTCACTGTCTATAAAACAGGTCTACATCTTGCCACTTGCACTGTACTTACAATGGCAATGCCAGAATCTTGATTAAAGGAAATCTGACTGTCCTGACTTCAAGTTGACAGTCAATTCATCACAGAAGGCTTATCAAAGCTCAGTGTGATCTGATACTGGGGCCCGGACAGCTGGGCCTTATTTGACATATCTTTCGAAGAACATGAGAACAGATTATAGACCATTTAAGGGCATATTTTATCTCATTCTATGGATCATGATCACTATCTATGACAAACTCATCTAATTGAATAATCTAATCTGCAAAAAATGTACCCTGTTTACAGCCTCAGCAAATTGAGGCAGGTTGAATATTATGATCTTTCTGGTTGACCAAAGAAGTGTTGTTATAATTATGTCATGATGTAATCAATCTTGCATCATTCCAAACCTCGTGTGGACCACAAAAGGCGGCATTTTTAAGAAGGTTTTTATTGGTTTTGGACCCAAAATGGACCCCACTGACTGTCATTGTATTTAAACAAAATGCTGGGACATGTTTAATATCTTCTGTGTTCAAAGCAGACAGTTCATTTTTGAGTCAAATTTCCCCTCAATTGTTTTGCAATGTGATGTTTTGTATAAATTTCAGCAGTGAGGGAGTTAAGTCATTTTCTTGCTTTCCCAGAAATTCTAAAAATGGCCACTTGCATGCATTTGTGTCCAAACATATTGCTCTTTTAAATGGAGCAGGGCTATTTTGACGGGCATAGGTAGTATTTTATCATTTCATTTCATTTTGTCTATTTGAGAGCTATAATTACTTACAGAGGCATGGAAGCCTCCGTTTAAAATTACATGTCTCTTTTACTGTAGATCGTAGAGTTTTCCCAAAGTACATTTTTCCCAGCTCTATTTTAATCCTTTGTTATTATTTTTCGTTTTGAATACTTTTCTTTAATCATTATGTTCTGCTCGGTGTTTTCTTTGACATGCCAAGAGGGACTTAAAGTGGAGTCTTTATGTGTCCTGCCATGGATTGGCTTAGTTTCAAGATTAAGGCACAGACACTATTATTGAGAACAATTATTAGCCATAACTGGCTGAACAACAGTTAAGATATAAACATGGTTTAAACACTGTATGTATATTGTCATTCTTTGTTTACACTTGAATGGCCACAAATGAAGATGGGAAGTCTGCATAAGAGCAACCAAGATGCCTGTATGTCAACGAACAAAATATAACAAGGTCGTCCGTCCGCTGCACCGCCCTTTCTATTTCTAATTTTGAGTCTGATTTCGAGCCAGTCCACCATCCAACCTCATCACAGCACATTGTATGACCAAGTGAGGTGCTTGTTGAGTTCCCGTAATTGAGAGGCGGAAAAAGTATTAATTGCACACATTGCACACATATTCCCCGGCTTCTGCATTCACTGACAATTACAAGCCCTGCTGGATGTCCTTATATTAAAAGCTTCCTTTGTTGGGTGCAGCCCACTAAATAGCTTGCATGTGTTACCGTTTTCTAAGGTTTATGAAGAACAGCTGTTAGGGAAATAGAGGGATGAAAGGGAGCCATCATTGCAGTAACCTGCCCGTTAACCCTGCCATATGCTGTTAAGGTAACCCAACAAAGCTGTAGTGACAGAGACAGTTTTGTTTCAGCACAGTTATCCCATCATTAACACCATTATCATGCCTGCAATGCTCAAAGAAAAAATGGATGCACTGAATTACATGACATATTCATATCGATTTGTATATCAATTCATAATTTATTAATTTATTTTATTGTTCTTATGCAATATGTTATTACTAATATTTTAATACACTATTTGCTATTAATTAATTTATTTAATAATTTTTTTTAAAGAGCAGGCCATATGATATTCTAGTGTCCTGTGTTGGAGTCCCCTACAACAGTAAGCAAAGATGCTATAAGGTCACAAAAAATGGCATCGATATTACCTTATCAATTAGATCCCGATTCTGAGGATGATACTGATGCAGTCACTCAACTGAAAAATCCATCGCAAGCACGACTTGATCAGGACGTTTCTCAGTGGTAGGTTTAAACTTAATGTATGTGGAACTTTACATGATGTGACAGCAGTTTAATTGCATTCATTATTATTATATATTTTAGGTGCAAGTGTAGGAACTGTGTTAGAATGCCCAGTAAGGCTAAAACAGGTATTCTCAACCTGATGTAAACACACTAACTAGCAGACGTGTTTGTAGGCAGGTCAGGTCAGTGTTCTTATTTCGCGAGCAGGTGGGGATTATGCAAATATGTTACCTTTTGACTTATATTGGTTTGAATAACAACTTTGCATGCTGTACACATTGAAGGATAGCTATGTTACAAGTCTTCCATCTGCCATCAAACGTGCAGTCTGGGTCTCCTCTGTGTCACTCCATATAACCATAACTGCGTATGCTCTTCTGTGTCTTCCGCACCACAAGGATGCACTGTATTATTTAAAATCAAAGCTAAATCCACGTAGAAACAGCGCATCCTTGTGGGGCAGAGAACACAGAAGAGCACACGCAGCACGGTGATATGGAGTGACACAGAGGAGACCGTTGACAAAGGAATTATTGAATAAAGTTGTTATTTTTGTTTTTTTCTTCGCTTACAAAAAGGGTTCCTGTCAATTAATATAACCCAGATTGCATGTCTGATGGCAGATGGAGTATTCTGACGATGACTTTTCATACCCTTTATGAACCTTGACACTGTTATTTACTTGGCAGTCTATGGGACTGGAAAATATCTTAAATTGTGTTTCTGAAGATGAACAGAGCTTTTACGGGTTTGGAACGACATGGGGTAAGTGATTAATGACAAAATTGTCATTTTGTGGTTGGAATTACCCTTTAAATTCAAATGTAAATTTTTTTTTTTTTTTATGTCTATGTAGTTCTTATTAATTTTTATATCAGTTTTAGTACAAAATGAAATTATGAATGTTGCTCTGACGATGCTGGAGCCAACATATACACTTACTTGCCACTTTATTAGGTACACCTTCTTCCTTCCATGTTCTTCAGGATGGATCCATGCTGTCATAAGTTAGTGTGTGTTTATATATATATATATATATATATATATATATATATATATATATATATATATATTGTCACGGGCTGAAGAATCACACGACAGGGTTTAGTGCAAAAGTGAAGCCCCGGAGGGTGTATTTATTAACAGGTGCTTTAAACCGTGAAGGTGGCAGGGGTGTCCGGTGCTCGTCCTCGGTGCCACGTGATCCTGTTTGCCGGCCGGCTGAGTGCAATGGGACTTGGTGTCCGGTGCTCGGGTGGCGGGCTGGTCGATCCGCAGCTTTCTGGAGGGACAAGAGACACAACATTAGTTTCTGTCGCCTGGAGATCCTCTCTCCCTGTGTCACCCTCAGGCGCAGCATTTATGGTCCTCTTCTCATCCGTTTCAGCTGGGACCGATCAGCCCGCTGTGATTGCGTGCAGGTGAATCTCCCTCGTTGCCAGGGCGACGCTGATAGGTGCCCGGGACACGGCTCACACTCCCCCCCCCAAGCGTCGTCCTGGATCCTCGGGCGAGGGGGGAGGTGGGGGCTGGGGGAGGAAGAGTACCTGACAGACCTGCGAAAGCTGTCCACAGGCGGGAGAGTCCATCCGCATTGGCGGTTCCAGCTCGATGTCGCACATCAAAGAGCGCCAGGAACCACCGTGTCACCCGGGCATTGGTGTCCTTAGCCCAGGCCATCCACTGTAACGGGGCTTGATCGGTGACGAGGGTGAATTTCCGTCCCAGTAGGTAGTATTTCAGCTCCAGGACTGCCCACTTGACGGCCAGCGCCTCCTTCTCCACTGCCGCGTACCGTTGTTCTGCTGTGGACAGCTTTCGGCTGATGTAGATCACTGGGTGCTCCTCACCGTCTTGTACTTGGGATAGTACGGCTCCCAACTCGGTGTCGGATGCGTCCGTCTGCAATAAGAAGGGACAGTTAAAGTTGGGTTCGCGCAACACTGGCTCAGACGTGAGTGCCGCTTTTATCCTCCTGAACGCTTCTTCTTCCTGGGTTTCTCCACTTCACCTTCTCCGGCTGTCCCTTCTTAGTGAGGTCTGTCAGGGCTGTCGCTAGGGAGGAGAAGTTAGGTATAAAACACCTGTAGTACCCAGCCAACCCCAAAAAGGCCCATACCTGTTTCTTGGAGGAGGGCCTCGGGGCCGAGAGAATGGCTGCCACTTTTCCCTCTTGTGGACGGATCAGGCCCCGGCCCACCTGGAAACCTAGGTATTTTGCTTCAGGTAGGGCGAGGTGGCATTTCTTGGGGTTGGCGGTGAGCCCTGCCCACCGCAGCTCAAGAAGCACCCTCCGGAGCCGCTCCAGATGGTCCTCCCAGGTCTCAGAGTGGATGACGACATCATCGATGTAGGCTGCAGTGTAAGCTTGATGGGGTCTCAGCACGATGTCCATCATCAGCTGGAAGGTAGCCGGAGCCCTGTGCAGCCCGAAGGGGAGAACCCGGTACTGCCAGTGGCCACTGGGGGTGGAGAAGGCAGTCTTCGGTTTTACGGTCACCGTTAACGGTACCTGCCAATAGCCCTTGGTGAGATTGAGCGTGGATATGAACCGCGCTCTCCCCAGCTGCTCCAGCAGCTCATCGACACAGGGCATCGGGTATCCATCGAACTCAGAGACCTCATTTAGGCGGCGGAAGTCGTTACAGAACCGGAGGGTGCCGTCCAGTTTTGGGACCATGACTATGGGACTGGACCAGGGACTGCGGGAGGGCTAAATGATCCCTAGCTTCAGCATCTCTTGTACCTCCCCTACGACTGCGTGTCGCCGGGCCTCTGGGATTCGGTAGGGCCGCTGACGTACAATGGTCCCTGGCGGTATGCGCACGTCATGCTTCAGTAGGCGGGTCCGCCCGGGATGTGGGGAGAACACATCAGAGAACTGACCGACCAGATGTTGGAGCTCTGTCTTCTGGGCGGCCGACAGGTGGGGGCTGACGTCAACAACCACGGGTGAGGAGGCGGCTAGGGACGCAACCTGAGTCCTCGTCCCCTCCTAGCGTTTCAGGAGATTGATGTGGTACAGTTGGCTGTCCTTCCGACGCCCCGGCTGGCGTACTCTTTAAGTCACGGGCCCCACTTTTTCCGCGATGATGTACATTTGGCGAGGAATTTACACGCTGCTGTTGGGACGAGGACTAGGACGTAAAACCTGGCTGGAATTCCCGTGGAAGGGCCGCCCAGTCGTATCGTCGACATTGAGCCTCTTGGGCGGCCGCCAGGTGTTCCCGGACGTGGGGCATGACGCGGTCGATCCTTTCCCTCATCTCCCTCACGTGCTCGATCGTGGTCCGATGGGCTGTCGGCTGCTGCTCCCAGGCCTCTTTGGCGACATCGAGCAGGCCACGGGGCTGCCGCCCAAACAGAAGCTCGAACGGTGTGAATCCTGTGGAGGCCTGGGGGACTTTCCGGATGCTGAAGAGGACGTACGGCAGCATTTGATCCCAATCCCGTCGGTCGTCCGCAGCCACGCGGCGGAGCATCTGCTTTAATGTTTGGTTAAACCTTTCGACCAGCCCATCGGTCTGAGGGTGGTAAACGGTGGTCCGTAGCTGCTTTACCTTCAGGAGGTGGCAGAGGTCAGCCATTGTCCGGGACATGAAGGGGGTGCCCTGGTCGGTCAGTATGCCCAAATAATGTTCCACATCGTCGTGGATGGTCATCTTCGGCAGGAGCTGGGTGGCTTGAGTGCGGGGGTCTGGCAGCGGGGCCCGCTGAGCGGCCGTGAAGTGGAGAGCAGCGACTTCGCGCTCCGTTTCTCCTTGCCGAGCGACCATGTGCTCGACAATCTGCTGCTGTCGAATGCTTATTTCCGTCAGGTGTTTGAGAAGCTCTTCCATAGCTGGGGAGGGAGTCACCGCCTGACGAAAAAATCAGAGGGGGAAGAAAAAAAACTTTTGTGAACCAGTATAATCGTGTGGGTCGGTGATCCTTCAGCAATCTGCCCGCATTCTCCACCAGTGTCACAGGCTGAAGAACCACACGACAGGGTTTAGTGCAAAAGTGAAGCCCCGGAGGGTGTATTTATTAACAGGTGCTTTAAACCGTGAAGGTGGCAGGGGTGTCCGGTGCTCGTCCTCGGTGCAACGTGATCCTGTTTGCCGGCCGGCTGAGTGCAATGGGACTTGGTGTCCGGTGCTCAGGTGGCGGGCTGGTCGATCCGCAGCTTTCTGGAGGGACAAGAGACACAACATTAGTTTCTGTCACCTGGAGATCCTCTCTCCCTGTGTCACCCTCAGGCGCAGCATTTATGGTCCTCTTCTCATCCGCTTCAGCTGGGACCGATCAGCCCGCTGTGATTGCGTGCAGGTGAATCTCCATCGTTGCCAGGGCGAGGCTGATAGGTGCCTGGGACACGGCTCACAATATATATACACGTGTGTGTGTGTGTGTGTGTGTGTGTGTGTGTGTGTGTGTGAAGGAAAGCGTCTGAAAAACATGCTTTTATAGTCAAAGTGACCTGATAGTGAAAGGACTATGGCTTCCACTAAAGTTCCTACCTTCAGGACCTTGTCAGATATTGATTGAACATACGATATGTTCTAATAAATAATATAATCAATAATTGAAGAACTCAGGAGCAGCAGCTCCATATCATTTGCGTAGTTGGTGGAGAATACTAGATTAAGGTTCTGCGTCTTCCACAAGTGTCAGTTCATATCAGATTTCAGGTATAAGTTACATTCCCTCCAAATTAAAGAATTAAAATGGTTTGGAAAACTGTGGTTTCCCAGATTTCCCAGATGCAGTCTAAGGGCCCTATAATACACCCGGTGCAATGCGATGCAAGGCGCAGCGCAAGTGTGTTTGCTAGTTTCAGTCGAGCGCCGTTTGCATTTTCCTGTCCAGCGCCACATCGTGTAATTAGCAAATGCATTTGCGCCCATGGGCGTGCTGGTCCAAAAAAGAGGTGTGTTCAGGCACATCGCTGGGGCATTGCTATTTTATGGAGCTGAAAATAGGCTGCGCCATAGACCAACTCAAACCTGGTCTAAAGTCTGCCGCAATGTTTTTTCTTTTTTATTTAAAGAGCGAGTTAAACTGCTTATTAAACACAGGAACACAGCAGCACACAAACATGCCAAATATAAAAAATTAAAGGATTGCAATGCATAATAATTTTTGTAGGCTAATTATATATATATATATATATATATATATATATATATATATATATATATATATATATATATATATATATATATATATATATATATATGTCATAATGGATAGTCATCGCATGTATCAGATTTAGGCTATCTATTTGTTCGCACACAAACAGCTCCGTTTCATCTCGTAGACACGTTCTGTCTTTGCGCTTGCCAAATTCTGCCGTGTAAATAGCAAATCCGTCATGGCATGAGCGCAACTGGCTCTTAACTGCTTATTAAACACAGGAACACAGCAGCACACAAACATGCCAAATATAAAAAATTAAAGGATTGCAATGCATAATAATTTTTGATCGTTAAAATAGGGCCCTTAGAGTGTTAATGCTTTCCGAAATATAAAAAAGTGACAGGTAAGTCATCAAGTGAGTCTGGAATGAAGCCTCCATATGGAACGAAAGGAAGTAGCTGTATTAAATGAAGTGGGAATGGAGGTTAAACTGGAATACAGTGAAGAAACTGCTCTTAATTGTTTACAGGTCTTAACAGTTTGTACAATTAGCAAAGAGTTTAATTGTGCTCATTTAGACTTTTTCGGAGGGTTTGCACTCGTGGACTTTACATTATTTGGTTTTATGGATCAAGCACATAGCTGAAATTTGTTTATGTAGACCTTCCATTTCCTGGGACTGTAGACCGCACAGCTAGAGTAAGCTAGATCAATATTTTCATAGCAGACTATTTCAGAGAATTACACAAGCAAGAACACCTGGAACACTGTGTTGCCAAGTTGGTCATTAAGGATCATGTTTGGTTGTTAAATCAGACTGCAGTCAGAGCCTACTAACACATGTATCTAGTGCTCCATCAGGCCTGTATCTGACAATTTTTTTTTTAATTATATATATATATATATATATATATATATATATATATATATATATATATATATATATATATATATATATATATATATATATAATAAATAATAAAAATTATTAAAAATAAAATTCTGCAGTTAAAATTACAAAATATCTTGAGGAGGAAAGTTTGGTGTAAACATGTCCAATGCACCAAAAGAACTAACATTTCCGTAACCCAACAGAAATTAACTCAAAATTGGTTGAAAATGTGAATTGTGTGTGTAATAAATAATGGTCTTAAAATGTGTTTCATGTTTCATCCTGTAAATGTTTCATTTTCATGTGCATCATGTTTGTTGAATATTCATGTTCTCTGAAACACTCCAATCACAGGTGTAAAACAGGTGAGCAAATGGAATATTTTAAAAAAATATAAATCTAAGACTTTTTATTTTATTTATTTTATTAGTTTTTCCTATTTAATTAATCATTCAGTGACACCTCTGGCCTGAACTGAAAAAAAATTCAGAATTTGTTTTTAGACCCTCCTTCCCGAGGCCTTGCTTGTTGTGAACACGGCAGGCAGATGTCTAATAGGATAAACATCTGTCAAACCTGAAATATGAGCTCACAAGTGACAGCTGGTGCTCAGAGCCTGGAAAGATACAGTTTCTGTAAAAAAATAAAAAATAAAAAATAAATGCCTATAGTATAGGACAACTAGTAGTTAAGCAACATAATTTAATGAGTGGTTACAACATTAATTTAATTATTGTTGCATGTCAGGCTATTTGGCTATCAGGCCAGAATATCATAATTTGATTAGGGAGAAAAAAAAAAGGAATAGCTTGAAGTAACTATAGCATAAAAATACATTTTTTATTCCAATCGTCTATATGTTTTCCAGGCACAATACAGTACATTTTTCAACTTGAACACTAGTGGCAGTAAAACACACATTAAGAACTTTTCTTCCTTTTCACGAAAATTATGATAACGAGCACAGCTTATGGATCAATATAAAAACGTATTCACATGGTTCCTTGTGCAATATTATGCTATGACTTCAAAACATTTGTACCATAGTGCAATATTTGTTCAATTCAATTCAAGTTTGTTGAGCGCTTTATACAATACAAGTCGTTACAAAGCAACTTTACAGAAAATTACGTTTCTACAATATTTAGTAGTAGCATATAAGTGGTGACTGTCAGTTTGTGCACGTATGACAGGATTTTTCAGAAAAATTAATACAAGACTTAGTCAGCCAGACGATGAACATTATTAACAGCAATTATTATATGATGCAGTCACACTTGTAGCAATATTTGTTAGTTCTGTTTGTTGATTCAGGGTTAGCATCATCTGCAACAGAATGTTGTGGTCAATAGTGTCGCACTAAGATCCAATAGCACTAAAAGAGAGATATAACCACAATCAGGTAATAAGAGCAGGTCATTTGTAACTCTAAGGAGAGCAGTCTCAGTACTATGATATGGTCTAAACCTGACTGGAAATCCTCACAGATACCATTTGTCTCTAAGGAATATAATTGAGGATACTTCCTTTTCTAGTATCTTGGACAGAAAAAGGAGATTCGAGATTGGTCTATACTAGTTCTTTGGGGTCAAGTTTTGTTTTTTGTTGATGAGAGGCTTAATAACAGCCAGTTTTGGGGACATATCCTAATGACAATGAGGAATTAATAAGTGTCAGAAAAGGGTCTATGACTTCTGGAAGCACCTTTTTTAGGAGCTTAAATGGAATCGGGTCTAACATGTTGTTGGTTTAGATGATTTAACAAGTTTATAAAATTTACCTCTCCTATAGTAGAGGATGGTGGAACGGTTCTCAGGAGATCTTTAGTGCACTGTCTGATGCGATACTGTAGCTGATGGCTGCATTGTTACAATTTTTTCTCTAATAGTATCGATCTTAGAAGTAAAATAGTTCATAAAGTCATTACTGCTGTGATGTTGACAAATGTCAACACTTGTTGATGCTTTATTTTTTTTATTTAGCCACTGTATTGAATAAATACCTGGGCTTATGTTTGTTTTCTTTTAAAAAGAGATGAAGAGTAATCAGATCTAGCAGTTTTTAATGCTTTTCTCTAGGATAGGTTACTTTACCGTCAAGTAAGTACCGTCAAGTACCGTCAAGAAATACCGCTAGTTTGATTCCCTTCCAAGGGAACTTCGAACTGTGTCCTCTAGGAGGCGCTATGGGGAACACTTCGTTGTGACCCGTGTCTGAAGCATACTTTGAAAAAACACCAAATTGTTGGCCAGCAACAATCTCTGAAGTCACTACTTATGTTTGTTTTCTTCTAAAAGAGATGAAAATAATCAGATCTAGCAGTTTTTAATGTTTTTCTGTAGGATAAGTTACTTTCCCGTCAAGCAATAAGAAATGCCGCTATTTTGGTTCCCTTTCAAGGTAACTTTGAACTGCGTTCTCTAGGGGGTGCTATGGGGAATACCTCGTTGTGACCCGTGTCTGAAGCATACTTTGAAAAAAACACCAACTTGTTGGCTGGTGACAGCCTCTGACGTCACTACCGGCACAACTATAAATCAGCACCAGGAGAACACGTCATCCTTTTCTTAGTCTTCATTTACTGTTTGTTTGAAGTGTGCATCTAAGAAAATGACCACTGTAGGAGCGATCTTTTTCTGTTTTTATTTTTCTGCCACTAGCAAGGCGTTTAGACAATGTGTACATCCGTGTCGGCGTTATTTGAAACCTGATGACACACACAGTCTTTTGCGTCTCTTGTTTGGGTGAAGATGTCCTTGAGGGGGGCGATTTGATTGCATTACAAGCATTCTTCTATGAAAAAGCTCCACTCTCGTCTGTCTCTCTTTTCGAGGAAAGAGGGGCAGCTATCTGCTTCCCACGGTTTCAGGACCCGCCGCTGCTGAGGCACAGAGGAAAGTGAGCTTGTAGGGATCACAAGTGGATCTCGCTCAGGAGTTTAGAGAGGGACGTTCTCTTTCGCGCTCTTCGGTGGCAGACGGGAGTGAACTTCAGGAGGAAGATGTGTTGTCATTAACCCTTTCTGATACTGAAGTTAGTGCTCTGCTGGGTTCTGCCCAGGAAGAGAAGGAGATATCTGAGGGTGGCAAAGAAGCTGAGGCTGAGCCTTCTCAATCCTCCTGCCCTGCGTATGTGGAGCTGTTAGAGGTTATGGATCACGTCATGGCAAAGATCGCCTCAACAAATGTTATTTATCTGATCGTAGCCCTCCAGCCCAGGTGAGCCTTCCATTCTTGCCTGATTTACAAGCAGAAGTCGAAAAAGAAAGGAAGAGGCCGTGAGTTATGCGAAAGCGCGAAAACGGCTATGAGAGAATGACCCCTGTAGAAGAGACGCTGGCTAGCTATCTCTCTGTGGGGGAAACATTCTCTCTTAAATCTAAAAAAGACATCGGGAGGAAAGAAAAGGGCTTTCTTCTCGATGCTCCAGTCTCGCCTTCTGAACTTTTCGGTACCTCCATCGAGACGGTGGTCGAGAAGTTCAGGGAGGCAAAAGGTGCTCTCAACTGACTTTAAACCCTTCATTCCACGAAGGTCTAGTTTCGAGCCCGAACAACATAGGGGTCCTGGCCCGTCTCGATCTGAGGATCAAAGTTGAGGCTAGTGTCGCGGACCGTGCTCCTCCCCCGCCTATGGGCAGGGGTAAGAGGAATTGTGGGTCACAAGGAGATAAGAAGGACCTGAGGGATGTGATTCAGATGAGGCAGCGTTCTCGTCCGAATGGGAGCGATACCTAGGTAGCTACTCATTCTCTTTGGGTGTTTTTAACTTCTGCTTTTATCCGCCCCTGCCTAATTCCCCTCTAACCACCAGCTCTCCACCTGATCGAGGTTAGGTGGGATTTTCTTGCATAACAGTCTCCTATGCAGGACCTATGATGTTTTTGGCTGGTTCTATGTTCATAGCAACCACCTTACTGATTGTCCGGACTAAAAGGAGGTGCCCCTTGAGCGGGGCTCCAGTGCAGGAGGGTGGGTGAGTATGTAACCCTTTCTGTATATACTTATGTGTATTAAATTGCTGGTGGTTATGTGTCTACTAACAAACTCTGTGAATTTCCTTTACAGTGCTCAGTTACGGCATTTACTAAACACTCCTCAGCACCGGCCGTCCGGCCTTATGCTCTGGTATTAGGTGGCCGAGATCACAGGCTTCTGTGGGAGCCTCGCTGATCATCAGAACTTGCACAGCACTGCAGGGAATTTCATGGATGTCCGGCCAGGTCACCCTGAGGGGCCTCCTGGCGGCTTAGCTGTGCTGTCACATCCAGCAGGAAGTAGAGGTGGTAATTATGGATGCCGTCCGTTATATACTGCCTCTGGGTTCTTAGCCATATCCATTTAAAGGAATCCTTCCTGATTCCAAGCCTTTAGCTCTACCCCTGGCCGAGGCACTAACAAATAAAAACTGGGTTTATAGGTCAGGCCTTTGGCCGTAAGGGATAATGTCATGGACAGCCGTCTAAACGTCCCAGGGGCAATTCCCATGGAAATGGTAGAGTTGGTACTTAGTGTTTGCCATGATTCTGGCCTGCCCTCCCCTCAGCATATACTGTTCCCAATAGCGCCCCCTAGAGGATGCAGTTCAAAGTTCCCTTGAAAGGGAACGTCTCAGGTTACGAATGTAACCATGGTTCCCTGAGTAGGGAACGAGACACTGCATCCTCTAGCTCCCTGCCATGCTTCGGACGCAAGCTTCAGACGAAGAAGTGGATGACGTGTTTTCCTGGCGCTGATTTATAATCGTGCCGGTAGTAATGTCAGAGGCTGTCGATGGCCAACAAGTTGGTGTTTTTTCAAAGTATGCTTCAGACACAGGTTACGACGAGGTGTTCCCCTTAGCGCCCCCTAGAGGACGCAGTATCTCCTTCCCTACTCAGGGAACCATGGTTACATTTGTAACCTGATACGTTTTCCTCCAGCTGCGCTCCATTTTCTGGGCTGCTCTTTTTAGGGTGTTAGTGTGCTCATTATACCATGGTGTCAGACCATTTTCCTTAACCTTCCTTAAGCGTAAAGGAGCAACTGTATTTAAAATGCTAGAAAAGGGAGTGTCTATAGTTTCTGAGGTTTTGGATATGCTAAGGAACTGGGATACATCAGGAAGATTACTTACAAAGCAGTCTTTTGAGGTAGAAGTGATGGTTCTACCATACTTGCAACAATAAGTTTTAGCTATATGAAATTTGCACAAAACTAAATAATGATCTGAAATATCATCACTTGGCTGCATAATTTCAACACCATCAATATCAATTCCATGTGACAGTATTAAATCTAGAGTATGATTTTGACAATGAGTAGGTCCTGAGACGTGTTGTCTAACCCCAATAGAGTTCAGAATGTCTATAAATGCTGATCCCAATTCATCTTTTTAATTATCGACATGGATATTAAAATCACCAACAATTATTATAATATATATATATATATATATATATATATATATATATATATATATATATATATATATATATATATATATATATATATTTTTTTTTTTTTTTTTTTTTTTTTTTTTTTTGCAGCCAGCACTAACTCAGATGTAAAATCAGCAAACTATTTAATAAAGTCTGTATGGTGCTGAGGTAGCCTGTATACAGTAGCCAGTTGTCACGATTGGGGTGCGGGGATGAACTCAGGCGCAGTCAGAATGCACTACACAGGGTTTATTAGTGACAAAAGGGGAAAACAAAACCCACGAGGGGGAAAACAACGACTAGGGGAAAAGACAAATAACTTAACAGGACTAAGACTGGAAACAAACAATAAAACAAGAGATTCTTCAATCTGGTATTCACACTACAGAAAAAAACAATCGACAGGTCTCACAACGTTTAGTCAAGGTGTAACAATGAACCGCACTCGACAGTGAACACAAGGGGATTGAAATAGGGAGACTAATGATGATATAACAGGTGACACAGGTAAAGCAATAATGACAAAACTAGGATAACAACAATTTACACAAGGTGCTTTCGTAGAAAGGGACCTGATATTCAATAAGCCAAGCTTTATCATTTGTTTATCTGTATTGCATCTGTATTTACTTTGTTGAAACTCAATTAAATTGTTACTCTTAAATTGGTTTAGACATTTTTTGTATTTTCTAGTTCGGGGAACAGACACAGTCTCTATAGTGTGATGTCTAGGTGAAAGAGTCTCTATGTGCTGAGAATAAACTGACTTCTGTGATATGAGGCGGCTAGCGGATGGTTGGTTTAGTCAGTCTGCTTCCTGACCTGGGCCCCAGTTAGACAAGTACAAACTCTAAGACTATGTGCCATATTTCTAGAGAGAAGAGCGGCACCAACCCAGTAGGGATGAAGACAATCTCTTTTCAACAGGTCAGGTCTGCCCCAAAAGCTCATCCAATTTTCTATGAGACCTATGTTATTCTGCAGACACCACTTGGACATCCAGCCATTGAGTGATGACAATCTGCTATGCATCTCATCACCACAGTAAGCAGGGAGGGGACCAGAGCATATTACAGTGTCTGACATCGTGCTTGCAAGTTCACACACCTCTTTAATGTTATTTTTAGTGATCTCCGACTGGTGAAGTCGAACATCATTAGAGCCGGCATGAATAACAATCTTACTGTATTTACGTTTAGCATTAGCCAGCACTTTTAAATTTGCCAAGATGTCAGTCACTCTGGCTCCCGGTAAATATTGGACTGTGGTGGCTGGCGTCTCTATTTTCACATTCCGTACAATAGAATCACCAATAACTAGAGCACTTTCATCAGGTTTCTCAGTGGGTGAATCACTGAGTAGGGAGAACCTGATTAATGTCTTGATCGGAACGGAAGAGCGGTGCTTTGACCCGCGACTATGCCGCCTCACTGTCACCCAGTTGCCATGCTGCGAAGGCTCTGTTACCGGAACAATGTACAGGACTCCCTGAGCTAGACGCATCCAAAACGGTATCTAGAGCTCTCACATTCTTACTGACCTCAATTAAAGTTTGGATGCGTGTCTCTAATTCTGAAATCTCTGTCAGCCTAACTTTTTCCCTGCATTTATCACATGTGAATCCCTCGTCACCAACAGAGAGAGATAAATGTGGCAAGCGATGCAAATAACAATAGCAGGAGAAGCCATTACTCATCGTGCTTGAAAGATTCTTACCACAGCTGTTTGATGAACTTGTTAAAACCAGAGCGAGAGAGTAGCAAGAGAGAGGAGAGGAGAAAGGAAAAAGAAAACAGTGATAGGCTTGAATGGAAACGCTAATGACAAGCTAATGAATGCTAATACGATGCAGGTGCACTGCACTCGCTGATTTAGAATAAAAGCGAACGATCAAATTAATCAGATTAGATTAATAGATAATATCAGAAATGGTGAGAATGAAGTTATATGTTATCACTTTAAACAACAGAGAGTGATAGTAAGATAGAGATTCTACAGAAAAAACAAAGCTACACAGAGCTACGATCACAAAACAGCAGCAAGGTAAACAGGAAGCAGGAATGACACTGTCCAACAGCGACACCTGCAGGTAGGAGGTGAGGAAAGTCAAACCTGAAGAAAGTCGAATAAGTATTGGAACAATTGTCTCACAGGTCTTTCTAAGTGTTCAGCTGTGTCCTGTTGCATTCATTCTTCAGATATTAAAAGCAGGGAATGTGTCTTATCAGTTATGTCCATTGGTTCTGCACTCTAAGTCTTGCATTCAATGATGAAACACACAAACCAGGATGAAGATGAGGAAGCCGACTCTGAAAGAAAAGCAAGCAATTTGGATGCTAAAAGAAAACAGGAAGTCAATTACAACTATAGGAAAAACAAAGGGCATGGAGATATCAAGAGTTTGGAAACTACGGGCGACATCAGCAACCAAAGACGACCTGAACGGCTGAGAAAAACAACAGTAGTTGATTACAGACAAATCATAAAAGCTGTGAAAATGAACACTAAGATACATGTCTGTAAAATCACCAACAACCTCCAGAAAGCTGGGGTAATGATGCTCTGTCATTCTACAGTCCACAGGAGAAGTTGACACAGAATTACAGAAGCTACACAGCAAGATGCAAACCTCTTATCAGCACCAGAAATAGAAAGGCAAAATTCTTCACAAATGTGAGCCAGTAGAGTTTTGGAACTGAGTTTATTGACAGATGAGACAAAGATTGACCTTTATCTAAGTGATTTGAAAGCATAAGTGTAGAGAAAAGTGTAGTATGATCCTAAGCATACAACCTCATCTGCAAAGCTTGGTGGAGGTGGTCTCATGGCATGGGTATGCATGGCTGTCTCTAGAACAGGACCTCTTAATTTTATTGATGACTTAATATATGATGGCAGTAGCAGAATGTATATGGAAGGGTTCAAAATTATCTTGGCTTCCAATATTGAAACAAATGCCACCAAATTCATTAAAAAGCACTTCATATTAGATCAGGACAATGACCCAAAACACCCTGCCAGTTCAGTCAAGGACTTTATCAGGGGAAAGAAATGTAAAGTCTTAGATTGCCAAAATCAATCTCCAGATTTAAATCCGATTGAACATTAAATTTCACCAGCTGAAGAGGAGACTAAACTGCACCTGTTACATGGCCGTCGGGCCAGGATGCTGGGCCGTCTAGTCCCTTCAAGTGCCATGGCCAGTAAGATGGATGCAGCCACTGGAAGAAGCCACCGCCCCTTGCGGCCATGGACCAAAGAGGGGAGTGCGTGTGGCCGGCGGTCTCCGCCCCATACCTGGACCCTTCCTTTCTGAACACTACCTGCCCTTCACATACCCAGCAGCAAGACGAGGACACCAGATCCCCTGTTTAGACACTTTTTTTCCGTCTTGTTATTGTCTGTTAATAAAAGCCTCTCTGAGGCTTGACGTCACCCCTACTGTGTCTGTCGTTTGCTCCTCCTGCCACTATATATATAGTGTCGTGCAAGTTACTTCCAAACTGTAATACATTATAGATTGCTTGTTACTGTCATTTAAAAGTAGTGCCTTACCTTACAAGATTACTGTCTCAGAATTGTAATGCGTTACATTACTCTTGTATTACTTTTGAGTTACTTTAACCAAAATAACTATAGAAGTAGAACTTAAAGGGTTAGTTCACCCAAAAATTGTCATTAATGACTCACCGTCATGACGTTCCAAACCTGTAAGACCTACATTCATCTTCAGAACACAGTTTAAGATATTTTAGATTTCATCAAAGTAGTCCATGTAACATCAGAGGATCATTTAGAAAATACATTTTAGTCCAAAAAAAAAAAAAAAAATTAAGACTTTATTCAGCATAGTCTTTTCTTCAGGGTCTGTTATGAGTGTGTTCACGATGCTGCTGGCGTATGACGTATAACCTCTTTAGTTTGTCGAATGCTCCTTGAGCTGAATTGGACCACACAAAATAAGACACAGTTGACGTAAAGGCTGTAACCGGGGCAGCTACTTGACTGAAATTACAGATAAAACAGCAGTAAAAATGTGCAAATCCCAAAAAGCCATACGAGAGTCAGGTACAGGCCAATCTATGACGAAGCATACTTTTGCAGAGTCCATATTGATGCCTTCGGCGGACATGACTGAACCCAGGAAAGATACTGAACTGGCATGAAGGATTCACTTCTCAGCCTTCAGAAAAAGTTGATTTTTTTAACAGCCGCTTAAGTACCCATTGAACGTGGGACGTGTTCCTGGAGGGACGACGAAAAAATAAGTACAGTATGTCATTAAGATACACAAAAACTGAAATACTGAGCATGTCTCTAAGTTCATCATTAACTAATGCCTGAAAGACAGCTGGTGTATTGACAAGCCTGAATGGAAGTACCCTTTTTAAAGTGACCTTAGGGAGTATTGGACAGGGCCTTTCACTTATCTCCCTCCTTGATACGCACTAAGTGGTAAGTGTTGTGAAAGTCCAATTTTGTAAAAACCTTATCTCCCTGCAGGATCTCGAAAGCTGATGACATGAGGGGTAAGGGGTACTGGTTATTTATTGTAATGTCGTTAAGCCCACGATACTCTATGCAGGGACGTAAAGAACCATCCTTCTTCACAAAAAAGAAATCCAAACCGATGGGAGAGGGGGAGGGAATGATGGTGCCGGCGGCTAGTGAGTCGGCAAGATATTTCTCGAGCGCCTCCCTCTTGGGAGTGGACAGGGTATAAAGACGACCACGAAGTGGCGTACTACCTGGGACAAGATCTATGCTGCAGTCGTATGGGTGATGGGGAGGAAGAGATGCGGCCCGGGACCGACTGAACACCACCCACAGATTATGGTAATCCTCAGGGACCCCAGATAAATCACCAGGTTCTTCCTGAAACACAAAAAAGAGGACACAGCAGGCATAGCCAAGATGAGACATTTCACATGACAAGACAAGCCCCATGACAAGATGGTCCCCTCTATCCAGTTAAACTGCAGGTTATGCTGAGTTAACCAAGAATGCCCCAGAATGATAGGCAACTAGATTCATGCAAGGATTTTACAGTATTTCTACAGTTTTAGGAATAAAAATGATAAATTTAAAAGTATTTAATAGCAAAATTACATGCAATGTGATGCTAAACCATTTAAAAATGTTCACTGAATGTGGTAACGTTACTAAAAATGAACCAATTTATATGTTTTTACTGTAGCTCTTGGCCATCTTTTTTTTTTCAGATATTTTTACAAAGTACCTCAATTCAGATTTGAAAGGCTCACAACACTGTAGTGCAGAAATCTGTCAGTAAATTAGGCGTGAACACACTGTGTCTTTGTAAAGCAGTTCTTTCACCCCAATCACTGCAGCATTAGATCCACAACTCCACTCCAATGATCACATATGTCTCCTTTAACGAGCTAAATTACTTTTATGCTGGCTTCAACAGTGACAGCAATGAGAAGCCCACCAAGACCACATTCTCAGCAGACCACCAACCCCTCAAACTCCACTCCACAGATGTCTACACTGCATTGAGCCACATCAACGCATGCAAGGCTGCTGGCCCAGACGGCATTCCTGGATGTGTGCTTAGGGCATGTGCAAAACAGCTTGAAGGGGTCTTCACAGATATTTTCAACCTGTACCTCACTAAAGCAACACTGCCAACATGCATTAAGTGCCATGCATTGTGCCACATTGTGCGAAACACTCCTCCCCGACATGCCTGAAAGACTACCGCCCCGTAGCACTCACACCTATTGTTATGAAGTGCTTTGAGTGACTGGTGCTAGCACAACTTAAGGTCCGCCGCCCAACCACACTGGACCCACACCAGTTTGTTTACCATTGTTTGCTACACATAAGTACGGTGTGACGGCCCGAGTGGTGGCCGCACAAGAGCGGTAATGTGGATGCGCACACACACATGCACACATTTACACGAAGGATATACATTTAAGAATCTTTATTTAAACTTATTTTGTCATTCATATTCATTTTAGTATAATGATGGATCATAATAAATCACACAAAACAAACTATATTAATAATTTATTTATTGTTAGGTTTTCACATGTTTACATTTACAGCACATTTTATATACATTGTTACTGATTTGAAGTGCAGTTACGTTGTATGTTACTTATATTTGTTTCTATTTTGAGTTTAAGTTTACCATTCGTGATGAACTTCAGACATGGTCCGCTGCAGCCGCATCCTGGCGTGACGAAGATTTGAGTCTGGGCAGGAACACAATTTAAGCGTTAATGGTTCCGGGCGAACATACCATTTGCTGGAATTGCCCGGGGGAGGAAGAAACGTTAATGTCGTTATCAATTGCTTTATTTAGTTGTACATTTATGATATTTGATTACATTTTGCTTTCCTTATCTTTATCTATTATATATCTTTGTTTGATTTGATTTTGATTTATTTAAGGTTATATGTTGAATGTAAAGTTGGTTTGTTTCCCCTCTTAATTTGTAATGGGCCCATCCTTTCCTTTATAAGCTGTTGCTTTGTTCATTTGAACAGGTCAGTTTTAGTTTGTTTGTTTGTTTTTTTGTCTAGCTGTTTTGATCTCAATTTCTGTTTGTTTATTTTGTTGTTTGAAAGTTATAAATTTGTAAAGTTATTTTTTTTCTTGCGTTCAAATAAAGACCCATTTTTTGCGCAAAGATTGTGTTCCTTGTTCTTGGCTTCTCGGTCACTCACATATGGTGGCAGAGGTGGGATATTTCAGTCAGTCAAGGACACAAAGCTGTGTTTGTTTTTTTTCTGCCCCTCGAGGCTGTGTTTTCCCCCGTTAATATGAGTCGTACCTCAAAGAAAAGTGGCCCTTAGGCTCCTCCCTTGCAGCAAGAGGAAGAAAGGGGTGAGGAGGCCCAGGACAGGGTAGAAAGAGCTGAAGAAGGCGAGGCAGTTGGAGACAGAGAAGTTTCGGTGACTGAGTTGGCAAATCTGCTTCGAGTACATATGGCCAGGACGGAAGGCCGGGAGACTGTAAGACAGCAGGAGCAGACGGATCAGGAGCGACGGTTTAAGGCTCTCCAGCACCAGTTCGGGCTTTTGCAAATAGAAGTCCAAGCACCCACCTCTCCCATCTTCCCTTATCTGATGTTGACCGGATGTCCCGGGAAAGGCCTAATGCGGATCCTTTAGATTCTGATGGGACTCCGTGGCTTCAGTTCATCAGCAAAGTTTTAATCAGGTTGGGAACAATATAGGCCCACCATTATCTCAGATACCTCGATTGGAGAAGCTGAGTGACACTGATGATGTGGAACACTTCCTTGTGACTTTTGAAAGGATTGCGGTTGCCTGTAGGTGGACTAAAACTGATTGGGTTTGGCATTTAATCCCTTTGCTGACGGGTAAAGCAAGAGCAGCTTATGTCAATATGGATGTGAATGAGTCTACTGACTATGACAAAGTGAAGTATGCTATTCTAAAGAAATATGATGTTAATGCTGAAACTTATCGACAAAAGTTCCGTTCCTTATCAGCAGATCCATCGGAAAGTCCCATAGAGCTTTATAACCGGCTCAAAGAACTCTTTGTAAAGTGGGTCCAGCCTAAGAGGAAACAGGTGGAGGAGGTGAGTGAAATCATCATTTTGGAGCAATATCTTAGAATGCTATCCCCTGAACTCCAGGTGTGGATTCGAGAGAGAGATCCCAGAACCGCAGCAGAAGCAGCGTCTTTGGCAGATGTGTTTGTTGCAGCCAGAGGAAAGAGTAAGCCGTGGGCTTGGAAACCTGTTAATGACCGCTGTTCTATTGACATGCCTCACTTTCAGCAAAGGAAGGTGGAGGGGTCTGGTAAGCCCTACATGGGGAAACCTACTTCAGCCAAACTAAATTTTTCTCCTAAACGACCTCCTATATGTTACCTGTGTGGTCAAGAAGGGCACACTAAACCGAATTGTCCAAAGATCTCCGCTCAGCTTACCCAGCTATGTTTTGTACCAAGGAGGGATGTATCCAAATCCCCAAGCTCTTTGAGAACTACAAATTTGGACATAAATGGGGAGAAATTGACTGCTTTGATTGACACTGGCAGTGATCAGACTCTGGTAAGAAGAAAGTTCATATCACCCCCTTTGATCAGCACAGTCAATAAATTACCTATTTGCTGTATACATGGAGATGAGAGACTGTTACCTACCGCCAATGTTTATGTCAAAATAGAAGAACAGACTTACCTGGTGAAGGTGGGGGTGGCTGATAACTTGTCTTTTCCTGTGATTCTGGGCCGAGATATACCAGTGCTGCTGGAGTTGTTGCACTCGACTCGACAGTGTAACGTGGTGGTGACCAGAGCAAAGGCTAACCAGTCAGAGGGAATTGAGCACCAACTAAGTACTTTACCTTTCTTCAATGCAGAGATTGAGAATGGGGTGTCGAAGAGGTGAAAGACTAGAAGAGAAAAAAGACAAGAAAAGGTAAAATATGCCGCTTATACAGTGTCTGAAAATATGGCCTGTGACTTACCGGTGAACTTCCAGGTGCCCACCAACATCGTTCAGGTGCAGCAGGAAGATGTTACTCTCACAGAGTGCTTTGCTAGAGCTGCAGAGGTTAGAGAGAAGCCTCTAGATGACAGTACAGCCAGATATGTGATAATAAAGGGAATACTCTATTGAGAGATTGGGGTCCAGAAACAACTTGTGGTTCCACAGTGTGTTCGAGAGATGGTGTTACATCTAAGTCACTCTATTCCTTGGGCTGGCCACCTGGGGAAAAACAAGACTACTGCAAGAATCAAAAAGTGGTTTTTCTGGCCTGGTTTGAAAGTAGATGTGGCCCAATTTTGTAAAAGCTGTTCTGTTTGTCAGAAGGTTTCCCTCAGACGTCCGTCAAGAGCACCATTACAACCACTTCCTATTATTGGTACTCCGTTTGAGAGGCTTGGAATGGATGTCATTGGTCCAGTGGAGAGGAGTCGCTCAGGGAACCGTTTCATGCTGGTAATAACGGATTACTCCACCAGATACCCAGAGGTATTTCCGTTAAGATCTGTGAAGGCGAAAACTGTGGCTACTTCCTTGGTCCAGTTATTTTCCAGGGTCGGATTTCCAGCAGAAATTCTAACCGATCAGGGTACTAATTTCATGTCTACCTTGTTGAAGCAGGTTTACCAGCTCTTAGGGATTAAGAGCCTGCGTACTACTCCCTATCATCCCCAAACGGATGGGTTGACTGAGCGGTTTAACCAGACATTGAAGCAGATGTTAAGGAAGTTTGTCAGTGAGACTGGTCAAGACTGGGTTCAGTGGTTGCCCTATCTTCTATTCGCTTATCGGGAAGTCCCTCAAGCTTCCACAGGCTTTTCTCCTTTCGAGCTGTTGTATGGCCGTGATGTCAGGGGCCCATTGGCTCTGCTCCAGGAGATGTGGGAAGGGAGTCCTGAAAAGAAAGAGCCCACCAATGTGGTCGCCTATGTTCTGCAAATGAGGGAACGGTTACAGAAGATGACTGTTTTGGCTCAGAAGCACTTGGCGGAAGCCAGCGGAAAGCAGAAAACCTGGTATGACCCCCTGGCTCGAGAAAGGGATTTGGAGGTCGGTAAAAAGGTACTTGTCATGTTGCCTAGTCGAGAGAGTAAACTGCTAGCAAAATGGCAGGGTCCTTACGAGATCAAGAAACGCCTGGGTCCTACGACTTATGAAATCAGTATGCCAGGTCAAGATCGATCTAGTCGGATCTTGCACGTTAACCTGTTGAAAGAGTGGGTTCCTCGTCCTGAAAAGTCACAGTCACTGATGATTCGCTGTATTGAAGAGGAAGAATGCGATGAGCAGTATCTGCCGCAGCCAGTTCCTGGGGACATCGGGTTAGATCATCTAACAGCTTCCCAGCGGTCACAGGTACAAGTTCTCTTCACCTCGAAGGTATTTTCTGAATATCCTGGGTTTACCAACTTGATTGAACAGGGTGTAGTACTGAAACCTGATGCTGTCCTGAAACGCCAGAGCTATAGGATACCTGAGAGATTCCAGGTGACCTTGCAGGAAGAGGTAGACCTTATGCTCTGCTTGGGCATTATTGAGCCTTCGAACAGTGAGTGGTGTCACCCCATAGTCCTTGTGCCAAAGAAGGACGGGAGTATAAGGTTCTGTATTGATTTCCGATATCTGAATTCCGTATCACAGTTTGATTCCTACCCTACTCCTCGCATAAGTGACCTAATTGATTGCTTGGGCCAATCCAGATATCTCACAACAATGGATCTTTCTAAAGGCTATTGGCAAATTCCACTGACTCCCTCCTCGCGGCCCTTGACTGCATTCAAAACACCACAGGGCCTTTTCCATTTTAAGGTGTTACCTTTCGGCCTTCATGGGGCCGTGGCAACGTTTTATAGGTTAATAGATCAGGTATTACGTGGTTTATCCTTTGCTGCTGCATATCTTGACGATATTGTAAAGTGGACTGAGGAGAGAACGAAAGCCTTCCGGGACATCCAGGGAGCTTTGACAACTAGTGCTGTGCTACACAATCCTGATTTTAGTCGTCCTTTCATTGTACAGACTGATGCCTCTGAGAGGGGAGTGGGAGCCGTTCTATTGCAAGGACCACCAGAGAGCCGACAGGCAGGGGCTAACATCAGTCGTAAACTGTTTCCGACAGAAGTACGTTATTCAACGGTGGAAAAGGAGTGTTTAGCCATAAAGTGGGCATTGGATTCCTTGCGATACTATCTATTAGGCTGTGAGTTTATCTTGGAGACTGATCATAAAGCATTGCAGTGGTTGGAGAAAATGAAGGATTCTAATGGAAGGATTACAAGATGGTATCTCGCCATGCAGCCCTTCAGATTCAAGATACAACACATTTCTGGTAAAGTCAATGCTACTGCTGACTACCTCTCCCGCTCTACTGGCGAGATTCCTGAAGGAGGGGGAAATGTGACGGCCCGAGTGGTGGCCGCACAAGAGCGGTAATGTGGATGCGCACACACACATGCACACACGCCAACATGCATACATTTACATGAAGGATATACATTTAAGAATCTTTATTTAAACTTATTTTGTCATTCATATTCATTTTAGTATAATGATGGATCATAATAAATCACAAAAAACAAACTATATTAATAATTTATTTATTGTTAGGTTTTCACATGTTTACATTTACAGCACATTTTATATACATTGTTACTGATTTGAAGTGCACACAAATTAGTTACGTTGTATGTTACTTATATTTGTTTCTATTTTGAGTTTAAGTTTACCGTTCGTGATTAACTTCAGACATGGTCCGCTGCAGCCGCATCCTGGCGTGACGAAGATTTGAATCTGGGCAGGAACACAATTTAAGCGTTAATGGTTCCGGCCGAACATACCATTTGCTGGAATTGCCCGGGGGAGGAAGAAACGTTAATGTCGTTATCAATTGCTTTATTTAGTTGTACATTTATGATATTTGATTACATTTTGCTTTCCTTATCTTTATCTATTATATATCTTTGTTTGATTTGATTTTGATTTATTTAAGGTTATATGTTGAATGTAAGTTGGTTTGTTTCCCCTCTTAATTTGTAATGGGCCCATCCTTTCCTTTATAAGCTGTTGCTTTGTTCATTTGAACAGGTCAGTTTTAGTTTGTTTGTTTTTTGTCTAGCTGTTTTGATCTCATTTTCTGTTTGTTTATTTTGTTGTTTGAAAGTTATGAGTTTGTAAAGTTAATTTTTTTTCTTGGGTTCAAATAAAGACCCATTTTCTTGCGCAAAGATTGTGTTCCTTGTTCTTGGCCTCTCGGTCCCTCACATACGGATTTTGTTGTTTGACTTTATCTCAGCATTTAACTGTCATTTCCAACAGACCTCAGCATGTTAGGTCAGGCCACACTTGCTCCACCACCATCACACTCAACACCGACGTACCACAGGGCAGTGTGTTGAGCTCATTACTCTTCTCCCTCTACACCCAAGACTGCAAGCCTGTGCATTAATCCAACTTCATCATCAAGTTTGCAGATGACACCATGGCGATTGGCCTCATCAGAGACAATGATGAGACTGCCTACAGGGAGGAAGTATTTTAGTGCTCGATAAATGGCTAGCATCTCTAGACAATTGATATGCCATGTCAGATGGTGACCGCTCCAGGGACCGGACAGGGTGTCCACTCATGACCACACCCCAACAAATGAGGGACGCATCCATCACTAGCATTACATGGCGACAAGGAGCTCCCAGCACCGGGCCCTGATTCAAGAACCAAGGTTTCTTCCACATGTCTAAGGCACGGAGGCATCGCCGCGTGACCTTGATAGTTCGAAGTGGATTCCCCCTCTGAGAAAATCCCTTGGTCTTGAGCCACCACTGTAGGGGTCTCATGTACAGCTGGCCAAGAGGTATCTCATTGGACGCAGCTGCCATCAGACCCAACAATCTCTGAAACTGTTTAACAGTGAGTTACTGGCCTTCTTTGTCTCTTTTGACTGACATGAGGATCGACTCGATATGAACAGGGGACATGCCTGCATCGTGGCCGCATCCCACTCTACGCCTAGATAGGTGGTTCTCTGAACTGCAGAAAGTACACTCTTCTTGGCGTTCAGTCTCAAACCCAGCTCCCCCATGTGTGCGAGAACGACATCTCAATGTCGAACTGCCATCTGCTCTGACTGAGCTAAAATCAACCAATCTTCGATATAATTGAGAACGCAGATGTCCTGCATACGCAGAGGAACCAGAGACGCATCTACACATTTTTTGAAAGTGCGGGGTGAGAGTGAAAGGCCGAAAGGATGTACTCTATATTGGTAAGCTTCGCCCCCTAAAGCGAACCTCAGAAACATCCTGTGTTGTGGAAGGATGGAGATGTGGAAGTATGCATCTTTGAGATCTATGGTGACAAATCAGCCCTCTGATCCTATTTGAGCTACAACATGTGTGATTGTGAGCATTTTGAACTTCAGTGTCATAACTGATCGATTTTGTCACGACCGGCTCAAAGCCGTGACAAATGAGGAGGACATAGTCAGGTTGGTAGGTTGCAACAAAGATATTTATTAATATAAATAGAAAACTTAAAGAAATCAACAAACCAAAACAAGTTTCACAAAAGGCATCAGTGGAATGAATCAGGCAGAGTGTATATGTTCTTGTTTTACACTCTCTTTAAATTAAGGCAAGGAGTGCAGCTGGTCCACACTTGACCATTTTTTCTCATGGATCCAGAGGTTGGCTTGAAATTAGATAAGGGGTTTCCAGTCCCCTCACACCCCACCCGTGTCCCGAGTTGGATTTGGAGTAGGGGTGGTTTTGGCAGCGAGAAAAGGCCAAATTCAAGCTGGGGTCAACTGTTAATGAGCTCGACTCTCACAGCAGACTGTCTGCCCACAGGAATAGTGTTGATTGAGGGAAAAACGTTTAACTGCGCAAAAGCAGTCTCTGTTTTTGCTTTAAACTTCTAAATGTCACATTCTATCTGTGTTCCATGTCAAGAAGACTTCTGAGACAGCAACCCACATTTAAAACAGGCTAATGGTGTTTAGCATATTAAAAACAAACGTACAAACCCAAACACTGCTTGGTTTTGTCATGAGGATTACTTACCAAAAAAAAAAAAAAAAAAAACACTGTAAGTGGGTTTTAATCTCGTATCCAATATGTGTATTTTAACGTGAAACCATCCCCCCCCCCCCCTTATTTTCTTTTTTTTTAATCTTTTTTTTTTTTTTTTTGACTCCAGCAACCAGCATAGGCTAATGGAGACAACTGGAAAATATCTGGGACAAATGTTTCTATGGGCAATTACTGTAAGTATGACTTAAGTTTATACATTCCAGCCATCCTGATAGATAGCTGCTGTGATAGGGCAGATAACCTGTGTGTCTGTGTGTGTGTCATGTCTGCCAGAGTCAGTGAGTAATAAGAAAGCTCCGGTTAGACCCCATTTAGGTAACCGTAGACATTTGTATATTTCTTCCTGTTATCTTTAGGGTTTCTAAAGAGACTGCTTATTGTTAGTAGTGGAGGAATGTCTCTGAAATGGTAAATGTTTTCTTAAGCTAGAGAGAGAGAGAGAGAGAGAGACAGAAGGAGGGAGACAACAGGCTGATGCTAGTTATGGATATGAATACACAATGAAGTGATTCTCACGAACTACTAGTTTTGTTCTGCACTCCTTCCTGCCGACAGTATTTAGGCCAATCTCATAAATGTTTGTGTCATATTTCACCAAATTATTGGTTACACTTTATAATAAGGTTCCATTTATTAACATTAGTTAAACACATTAAATGACATAAACTAATAATAAAAAAATAAAGTGTTTTATTAAACTTAGTTATGCTGATTCCAACTACAAATATGTTATTAAATTCAAAAGTTGTATCTATGAATGTTATTTAATGGACCTGAGGTAACCTAGGGCAACAATGAACAGCTGATTTTCATTAACTAACACTAATAAATATTAATACATACTTGGACAAATATATTGCTTGTTGCTAGCTAATGTTAGTTAATGTATTATTTTACATTACATTTAAAGTTAATGCATTCTATGTGTAATAAATTGCAAATTCACTATGAATGTAGAGTATATACAGTATATTCAAATACATGACATACAAATTTCAGTAGAAATTACATTACAAGTATATTTCAGTTTACCATAACTGCTAATCAGCTCATTGGCAGAACACTTAAAATATTAAATAATTATGAAATAACATATGAAGATGGATTTTAAATAATAAATAAAATAATAATAATAATAATAATAATAATAATAATAATAATAAACCTCTAAACCTCTTAATTTCTCAATATTTAGGAGGACATAATTTTTGGGGGGCATTCAACCAGATTAACCCCATTTCAGCTGAGCACTGTAAATGCTAGTTCTCTGTTTAGTGTGCATGATATGTAGAGTATGCTGTTTACCACAGATAACATCTTGTAATATTGGCATACAAGGAATATTTAATTACCTCACTTGGGAGCTCTTTAAGCACTTTTAAATTTCAGTTGCCAAAACAAACAGCTTTAGTCATCATCTCTCCCGAATTGTGCCACAAAGTGATCGTGCTGAAACTCTGAGACTGCAAGCAATGTCAAGATACCTTAGGTTTCCAGATGATCAATTCTTCTCAGCTGCAGCTGGACTCTTAGCAGGAATTAAAAGACATAATTGAAGCCCTCTCTTCTGTCCAAAACTGATAACAGGATTTAATCTACAGTTTCTATGCTCAGAAAATTATAATGAAGAAGATGATGATGATTTACTTCAACAGGAGTAAAAAAATAAAATAATAATAATAATAATAAAAAAAAAACTCTTACAGGTTTGGACCAACTGGAGGTTAAATAAATGATGACAGAATTTTCATTATTGGGTATACCGTCCCATTAACACTCTGCACGTTTCTGCAAATGCATGCAAGATATTTGGTGTTACTTCCTGCAAACCCTGAACACAAAAGTAGCACTTCTTCCCCATCCCATTGTGTGTGAGTGTTCTGGGCACAGCTGTCTGGGCCCTCTAAGCCGACAGGCTGATGAAAGAAACTCGATTCTCACGGGCCGACCCGACAAGAGCAGGTGTGCCACACATTGCCTTACATCCCTCACGGAGAGCTCATCACCTGCCTCAGCTCACCTCACAGTGCCACTTTATCACCTTAATCTATCATTGGAATAAGCTTTAAGGCTTCCATTTTGTTTTCTAGCGGAATTGTTGTATCCGTTTTTTTTGTAATTCAGACCTTCAGGAATAGATCCTTGCTGAGCATCCCTTTGCAGTTTTCCTGAAGTGGTATGATGTCTGGACTTTCTTTCTTTCCAGCAGTTTCTATCAAGTCTGTGACATTATGAATGGACATTGATGTTCCATAAAAGGCTGATCATATTGCCTCTAAAATTGTGTGGTTTCTTTGCTTTTAGGTTTGTCACCTGATCTCTTCCTGAAAACGGATATTGTAAAAGGAAAAGGTGCAATTAGGCTTCTGTTTGGCAAAACTCAAAGAACAAGAACTGCTTTTTGTTCCTTTTACTCTTTTTTTTTTTTTTTTTTTTATTTTGTACAACATGCATGTCCAAAATGATACCAATGCATAACCAGGTAGAATGCTGTAATACTACAGTAAGGATGTTGTAATCTCTCTGTAAAAATTAAGAATTGCTGTCACAACTGTGTGAATTACATTTGGGATACACTTCCCATCCTCGATTAAGAAAAATTAAAAAGGTTAAACTATTCCCAATCTTGAGGTGTGTAAAGGTAAAAGGCTAAGTTGGCAATGGAATACTATACTGCACAGTACACTAAATTCTGCCTACTATTTTTAGTATGAAAAATAGAACAGTGGAAACTGTATACCAGGTATTTAATGTATTTAATATGCAATGATAAACGATTAACAATAAAAAAGTAGTATGCTAAACTGTTTTCACATGACCTTAGCATGCAGCATCCACTTATGATCTTGGAAATAAAATTTGTAAAGTAACATTTTCTTAAAGGTCCTGTTCTTCGTGATCCCATGTTTCAAACTTTAGTTAGTATGTAATGTTGTTGTTAGAGTTTAAATAATATCTGTAAAATTCTAAAGCTCAAAGTTCAATGCCAAGCGAGATATCTTATTTAACAGAATTCGCCTACATTGAGCAACCAGTTTTTGACTACATCCCTCTACTTCCTGCAGTAATGACGTCACTAACCTTTGCCCACAGGAATACACAAAAAGGGGGCGTGGTCTTGTTGCGCTTTCACGGAGAAGACGGAATAGTTGCGTTTGTGCTTGTTGCCATGTCGTCGAAACGCTGTTATTTTCATCTCTGAGTCCAATCACCTTTGTTTGGCCTTCCAGGAACGCTGTACTTGTTTCAATGGTTACAATTTATGTTTAACTCGATTCCCGAAAATTATAATCCACATTTAAAACTATGTGCAGCACATTTTGCTGAGGACAGCTTCCTCAATCTCAATCAGTTTAATGTCGGATTCGCACAAATATTATTCTTGAAAGATGGAGCAGTTCCCTCTTTGTCTGGAGAAGGTGTTGTTTATGGACCACAGCCGGTAAGTGTATTTTATTATTTAGGTTGATGAGTTTAACAATTTCTGTAACTTATTACACAAAGGGCAACGCTGTTTAGCTTTGTTAACTAGATGGTAGGGCTGTACAAAAAATCTAATTAGATTTTCATGCGCATCTCGTCAGTAAAGCCACTCCTGTGATTAGAAGTACAGTCGTGGCCAAAAGTTTTGAGAATTACATACATATTAGTTTTCAAAAAGTTTCCTGCTAAACTGCTTTTAGATCTTTGTTTCAGTTGTTTCTGTGATGTACTGATATATAATTACAAGCACTTCATACGTTTCAAAGGCTTTTATCGACAATTACATGACATTTATGCAAAGAGTCAGTATTTGCAGTGTTGGCCCTTCTTTTTCAGGACCTCTGCAACTCGACTGGGCATGCTCTCAATCAACTTCTGGGCCAAATCCTGACTGATAGCAACCCATTCTTTCATAATCACTTCTTGGAGTTTGTCAGAATTAGTGGGTTTTTGTTTGTCCACCCGCCTCTTGAGGATTGACCACAAGTTCTCAATGGGATTAAGATCTGGGGAGTTTCCAGTCCATGGACCCAAAATTTCAACATTCTGGTCCCCAAGCCACTTAGTTATCACTTTTGCTGTTGGAGGGTGTTTTGGAATCATTCTTTATTCATGGCTGTGTTTTTGGGCAGAATTGTGAGTGAGCCCACTCCCTTGGATGAGAAGCAACCCCACATATGCATGGTGTCAGGATGCTTTACTGTTGGCATGACACAGGACTGATGGTAGCGCTCAGCTTTTCTTCTCCGGACAAGCCTTTTTCCAGATGCCCCAAACAATCGGAAAGGGGCTTCATCGGAGAATATGACTTTGCCCCAGTCCTCAGCAGTCCATTCACTATACTTTCTGCAGAAGATCAATCTGTCCCTGATGTTTTTTTTGGAGAGAAGTGTCTTCTTTGCTGCCCTTCTTGACACCAGGCCATCTTCCAAAAGTCTTCGCCTCACTGTGCGTGCAGATGCGCTCACACCTGCCTGCTGCCATTCCTGAGCAAGCTCTGCACTGGTGGCACTCTAATCCTTCATCTGATCACCCTTCATAACATTCTGGAGTATATGCAAATTTCTATTATAAAAACTTAATCAGCAACTTTTCCAATATCCAATATTTATGTAATTCTCAAAACTTTTGGCCACGACTGTACATCTCCAGCACGTGCGTTCAGATCAGGGTTGCCAGGTTTTCAAAACAAATCCTGCCCACTTGCTTCTCAAAACTACTCCAAAACTAGCCCAATCGTGTTTCCAGGAGGGCAGTGTGCGCTAAGCTGGTGTCGAATCACAACACAGGAACCACTGGCACAATCAGAACGCGTTACGTATTTCTGAAGGAGGGACTTTGTAGAACAAATACGACATAAGCCCGTTTTTATGACAGTGAAAACAGCGGTATACAGATAAGTTAATTATGTGAAAAATACTGTGTATTTTTACACGCGAAACATGAAAACATGTTATATTGCACACTGTAAACACAATCAAAGCTTCAAAAAAACACGAAAAACGTGACCTTTAACTCTCTCCCGAATTGTGACTTGTATATTCTTGGATAATTCATCACACTGAGGGAGGGAGGAAATAAATAAATACATTTTAAATTGGACAGTACATTATATATCAGGTGTTTTACTTGTGTTTATTTATTGCTAAATGGGAAAGTCGAGTGAAGGTCAAACATACAGTACCTGGCTCAGTCATTGTATACTGCATATTTCTGTTATGTGTGATCCTGGTATCATATAGAAAATGTGTACAGTACACACACACTATACTATAAAGAAACAAGTATTATTATGGTATGCAATTTCAAACAAAACCAAACTCAGCTGCGTTGACATTTCCTGAGAGCAAAAAAACCATCACAAAAGATGTTACATCCTCTCTAAAAGGTAACATAACCAGCATTTGGGGAATCCCTGTGGATAAACATGCATGCCAGGATTGAAAAGACTTTGAGTGTCAATGCAGTCGAAGCCTCTGAGACATATGTTCTCATATGTCATCTGAGGAGACTTTTAGTTGTTTGCTATGCACACTCAGTCATATTCCCACAGAGACAACCACCCGAATGCATAATGGTGGGCAGTCTTATTTCACTATAATAAGCCACAGTGTGCTTTATGTGAGCCAAATTTTCAAGACTCGAACCCACAACCTTAGGGTTAGGAGTCAAACTCTCTGTACCACTTTAAAAACTTCATATCCATGGGAAGAAGGAGAGGGGAACCGGCGGACATTCAAATAAAGACTTTAATAATAAAATACAATAATAAAATAATAAAACACAAAATAAAGCCCAGGGGCCCATTCTTCGTACGTCGCTTATTACATCCGAGATCAAATGACACATCCAAGATGCTATCATCGTGCTAATCATGATCCGGCTTATTGGGTTCTTCGAACACACCTGTTGTGTATGATTAGTATCGCTAGATTGAGTTATCTGAGATAATTGCGCATTCATGTGTTGGCTTAAAAGGGGATATGTATCGATACTCGAAACCATGATCAGCAGTACAGCGATTGGCTGGTGGCAAGACGGCAATGTAATGACGTCATATAATTTAAAACGACACCTGACGAAAAACTTGACAAATTTCTGGACTTTTATAAGGAAACAGCCAAGCAAACAAAACTACATAAATGTTATAATAGATACATGAAACAGAAAATAGATACATGTTTTTAATTTTTTTGAATTTTTTCATGATTCCCAATTATTTATATTCGCAATTTATAATAGTTGTACAGTCTTTACATTTTTATTTTTTAATGTAGAAATTATCTATTGATTTCATTTTATATTTGGACAGATTTGTTACGTGACAGCATTAATGAAAGTTTCTTAAGGGTCAATATCATGTTATCTGCATCTCCTGCGCTCCATCAAGCCACTCTTATTATAGCAGTCATCACTCAAAATAATGCACGACTCTATTATCTGTATAGCATGTGTGTAAGACTCTAATACAATTATGAAGTAATAATTTTATGACAAATAAATATTTCAGTGAGTAAAACCGGCTGTGTGTATAGTAGGCTGTTATGGACTACACAGCATTTTAATATTATTTTTAAATAATTTTTTTAATGATTATTATTTTAAATTATTGTCCCTGGATCAGTACGATACTCTTGTAATAAAATAGTGGTGGTAGCAGACATATTTTGAGTATCAGTTCTGGTTGAAAAGAAGCGATCTAATCCTGTTTAGATGAAATAAGCCTGCTCCCGAGCAGGTTTAAGCTTACGGACCTGTTGCTATGACAGCAGCTCCGGGATGAGCTTCGAAGAACCAAATGATCCAAGATCACGCAAAATCGTCAACATTCAAATCCAGCTAACTGAGTTAGCGATGTACGAAGAACGGGCCCCTGATCCGATCTGTAGTTCTCATATAACTCTTATTGGAAACTTTTCTATAACCCTTTGAACTTAGTAAAAGCTCCATCATATCTTTGTCAGGATCCTGTTAAGTTAAGCACCCACACCTGTTCCCAGTTACCGAGCTAATCAAGGCAGTATAAAACAGGTATCTCAGCACCAGTTCTGGGTCGAGCCTCGAATAGGATATCCAACAGGAATTGACCTCACGATCTTATCTCCAACTCACGTCTTCTCAGCAAACACTAGCCGTAACGTATACTCACATTTGAGAAGTTAGCCTGTGTGTCTTTGTTCTCCTGTCTCCAGAACGTCTCGACACGTAACAAACTCACCTGGCTTTCACAGAAGCGGAATTCCCTGGCTTCCCACGGACACGAACTCCACAGACCCCACACCAAGATAACACTTACTCACCTCTCACGAACTTTGTCTAAATAAAAGACTGTGTTGAATTCACTTACCTCAGCCTCCGTGTACTATCCTGACAGAAGGCTTGACGAAAACCGAAAGTGAGTTCAGCATAGCCCGAGGACAGCGCTTTCGCTAACCCCGCTTCCACGATGGCGTATGTGATAAGTCCAGTCTCACGACCAGCACCCTTCTCAGGCCTGGAGGAGGACTGCAACAAATTCCTCTCACAATGTTTGCTCATCCTAGAATGACATGCTCATCAATACCCCACAGAAAGGTATAGAATTTATTTTATTATCCTGTAACTATCCGGAGCGGCGTTGATATGGGCCGAAGCGTTGTGGTGTCAGGAAACTGCGGTCACCTCATCCTTCCAGAACTTCATCCGCCATTTCAGAAGGGTTTTTTGGGGAACCTACAAATGACGACTCTTCCACTGACAATCCCCCGTTAAGCCCCGGATGGGTTCCCGATCCCCCGTTAAGCCCCGGATGGGTTCCCGATCCCCCGTTAAGCCCTGGATGGGTTCCTGATCCTCCGTTAAGCCCTGGATGGGTTCCCGATCCTCCGTTAAGCCTCGGATGGGGTCCCGATCCTCCGTTATGCCCCGGATGGGCTCCCGATCTACCAGTAAGCCCAGAAGTGGCTCCTGAACCCCAATTAAGCTCCGAAGAGACTCCCGATGTCCAGTCAGGCCCCGAGGAGGCTCCCGACCTCTCGTTAGGCTCCGAAGAGGCTCCCGATGTCCCGACAGACCCCGAAGAAGTTTTCAGTTCATCAGCTCAGGATTGCGCAGAGTCCCCTGCTGCACTGCGGCCCTCCAGACCCATGTCTCCACGTCAGCCCGCCGGCTCCACGCCGTCTCTGCATCCCTTCGGCTCCACCGAGACCTGTTTGCCCAAGGACTCCTCCGGGCTCCCTCGTCTCCTGTTAAGTTAAGCACCCACACCTGTTCCCAGTTAACGAGCTAATCAAGGTACTATAAAACAGGTATCTCAGCACCAGTTCTGGGTCGAGCCTAGAATAGGATATCCAACAGGAATCAACCTCACGATCTTGTCTCCAATTCACCTCGTCTTCTCAGCAAACACCAGCCGTAACGTATACTCAAATTTGAGAAGTTAACCTGTGTGTCTTTGTTCTCCTGTCTCCAGAATGTCTCGGCACGTAACAAACTCACCTGGCTTTCAAAGAAGCGGAATTCCCTGGCTTCCCACGGACACGAACTCCACAGACCCCGCACGAATATAACACTTACTCACCTCTCACGAACTTTGTCTAAATAAAAGACTGTGTTGAATTCACTTACCTGAGCCTCCGAGTACCTGTTCCTGACAATCTGTGAGCGACAGTTGGATTTTATTCTCTGGGCTCATTGACATTATGCTTATGGTCAAAACACAGCACTTCAACACATTCCTGGTCTTTTGTGCAGGAAGCAATGGCAAACTAAAAATAATCCAAATCAAATAATATAATTACTAATATATATATACACCGCAGTCAACAGCAAATGCTTGCAACCTTCTTGAAGCCGTCAAATATTGAGAGACTGTGGGTCATTAGTTTGAGCTGTAGGGAAGCTTTCAAATATGCGTCATGTTGTGAAATGGCCTGATTAAATGCAACCCAAAGTATAATTTTTCCACCTTCAAATTGCACAGTATAACATTTTGAAAGATTAAATATAGTGCTTTGTATTGGCTCTAGTACTCAACATACAACAGATTTTGCCAAGTTATTTCATGGAGTCATTTAAATACAGATAGGACAATCCCATCTTTGTTTGCACAAAACGTATGAGTAGTATTTGCTTAGGCAAGCATCATTAGTTTGCTTTCTCATACTTGGAATTAGAGATTTGAAGAAACCACCACTGCTATTAAACATGTGAACAAAGATGTGAACACACATTAAAGGAGTGACCTAAGACATATATTAAGACCAGAATATCTTACACTTGTGAATGGGATCATTTAGCATGTAAGGAACCACCTAGCAACCACTAAGAGCACCCTAACAACCATGCAGCAAAGCAACAACTAGCAAAATAGTAAAAATTGATCTGAATTTACTCTCCAAAATCCAGTTATACTTCCACATCAACTTTTTTTTTTTTTATATAGGTAGTTGATTTTTAATAAGGCTGACAGCACATTTCTCTGTTTCAGACTTACACGTTCCAACTGCTTGTTTACACTAGTGTAGCATGAAATCTCAAAACTGATGTGTTGTTTTGCTGGCAGACTCTAGATTACTAATCTGCTGACTGGGTATGTACAATTGATTTGTTGCGGTCTTTAGAGGGAATGAATGTGGGGCACAGCTCACAGTAATGAATCATGTGCTTGGAGATAAGACTTGGAGAATAGAACATAGACACACCACTTGAACACAATCCCACCAGTCAATCAAACCAGAGTGGGAATTTTGAGGCTGTCATATACAGGACGTAGTTAGTGTGTTATATTCAGTTTTGATGGTGATCCTGAAAAAAAGGCTAAAAGCTAATTCCTTGTTCTCCTGCCTCCTCCTGTTCTTATCTTTGGGAATTGTATTTGCAATTAACCTTAGAGACACCCGTCACTTCATGACAGCACAAAGGATCTTTGAGAAAATGAACTGAGGATCATTTGGCAGGTGTTTCGCACTGAAACTTCTAACTGAAGCAGATATAGAGAGAGTTTGACTTTAGCCAATATCAAATATGGATAAAGATCATGTTGCACGTTTACCCTCTATTAAGAGCTCTGAACCATAACCAGTGAGTTTTGGAAAGCAGGGAAGTGTGAGATTGCTTCTTGAATATTAAAATATAAACGGTCTAAACTCTATTCCCTTTTGAACAGTTTGAACACTATTAAACTGTTTACCATTCAAGTTCCTCTACGTTGGCTAAAGACAGACTCATTGGTTTAAATGTGTTGCAAAAGTCAAAAGCAATTTTGGGAGAAATGGTATGGGGAAAAAGACAGCTTACTATAGCTTAGTATTAGAGACTTTTAGTTTTAGAAGCTCCTTTTTTATCATAAATTTTTCTTGATTTTTCAACCTTGTTTTCAACCAATGACTCCTGTGGCTCGATGAACCCTGCAGGTGCATGAAGACAGATCTACAGGATTCATATGGGAAATATAGGATTGTTAAGACAAATATTCTGTATATTTAAAAATAATAATAATAATAATAAAAGGTGATATATTAATGATATGTTTACCATTAGAGAAGGTCATAATGTTACATTATTGTGATTATAAAATTGTACAAGAAGTACAATTTTTTATTTATATATTAATGGTAGTATCTGGATTGGATGAGAGTCTGGATGGTGGGCTGTAAATGTTAAAAATGCATGAAGTGAGACAATTGTTGACATATATGGTAAGAGCACAGAACTATAAAATATTTTGGTCTTGGAATAATTTTATGTGAAATTGAAATATTTTATTTTCAATTGCAAACTTTGCTATCTTGGTAAATCTGAGCACAGTTTGACACATTGTTATGATCTTAGGAAGCTCTAGCATATATATATATATATATATATATATATATATATATATATATATATATATATATATATATATATATATATATATATATATATATATATATATATATATATGTGATTCCCAGTGTCTTTTTTCTCAACTACAAGTAAACTATTTGTAGGTTGTTTCCCTCTGAAAAGTGTATACACTATGACTCTGTATGTTATCAAATCATCGTTTGAGTATCTAGACCGGTCCAACATAGCAACAGCTAAACCAATGTTGTAAGTTTGGGGTGGGCTTTCTGTTTGACCAATTACAGATGTGTGGAATATTTGGGAAACCTGTCTGAAAACAATTAAGTTTTTGCAATGGAATCATCTTTCACGCAAAGTCTCTGTTGGCTCTCCATTTTTCAATTTTCTTTGTTGCAAGACCAGAATATTTTAAATCCAGATTTTTGGAAGTGTTTTTTATTTTTATTTTTTTTATTGCCAGTCTAAAGACATACCTTCTCCCCTGTAATATATCACAGAGTCAAATTTACAGTCACATGAAGACATGAGTGCTTTCAAACATTAACTCCTACAGGTGGTGTGACCTGATGAGTTCTCATTTCACAACTCTCAAGAATATTTGATTCTAATTAGTCAGTCACATCATTTGAATGAAAAAAATAATAGTAATAATTTTATACACACATATATATATATATATATATATATATATATATATATATATATATATATATATATATATATACAGTACAGACCAAAAGTTTGGAAACATTACTATTTTTTATGTTTTTGAAAGAAGTTTCTTCTGTTCATCAAGCCTGCATTTATTTGATCAAAAATACAGAAAAAACAGTAATATTGTGAAATATTATTACAACTTAAAATAATAGTTTTCTATTTGAATATACTTAAAAAAAAATACTCCTGTGATGCAAAGCTGAATTTTCAGCATCATTACTCCAGCCTTCAGTGTCACATGTAACATCCAGTCTATCACATGATCATTTAGAAATCATTCTAATATTCTGATTTATTATGAGTGTTGGAAACAGTTCTGCTGTCTAATATATTTGATGAATAAAAGGTTAAAAATAACTGCATTTATTCAAAATAAAAACAAAAATTCTAATAATATATATTCTAATAATATATTTTCTTTACTATCACTTTTTATAAATTTAACACATCCTTGCTGAATAAAAGTATTGATTTTAATTGAAAAAAGAAAAAAAAAAATACTGACCCCAAATTACTGACCAGTAGTGTATATTGTTATTACAAAATATTTATATTTTAAAAACATAGCTTCTTTTTTTATTATTATTTTAACAAAGTATCCTAAAAAAAGTATCACATGTTCTGAAAAAATATTAAACAGCAGAACTGTTTCATCATATAAGAATGATTTCTAAAGGATCATGTGATAATGATCCTAAAAATTCAACTTTGAATCACAGAAACAAATGATAATTTAAAGTATAATAAATTTAAAAACAATTATTTTAAATTGTAATAATATATCACAATATTAAATTTTTTTCTGTAGTTTTGATCAAATAAATGCAGGCCTGATGAGCAGAAGAAACTTCTTTCAAAAACATGAAAAATATTAATGTTTCCAAACTTTTGGTCTGTACTATATATATATATATATATATATATATATATATATATATATATATATATATATATATATATATATATATAACCTAAAATGTCAGAGTTTTGGCTTAGTTTTCCTATTGATGTGCTCTCTACAATACATGCATGCATACTTTACATTGCTTTTACCATTCCCTGTAGATCCCACTGTTACGTTCCATTCTAGGGACATAAATAACAAAGTTAGTAACATAAATAAGGAACATCATATCAGTAAAACTTAGATGTTCTTTCATTTAGTGTAGGAGTATTCAACCATTTCTTTTTACAAAGTGACTTCATAAGCTTCAGAAATGGATATATAGTATTCCAAAGTAACAAACCAAAACTTATTTTAACTGCTACAATTACCTAACAAATTAAAACAAATAAAAATACATCCCACTTCTCTAACTCCCTGTCTAATCAAACAGATAATGAGTTGTTGTCAGCTCGTGTAGTGTGTGACCCACTGTTATGGATCAGTTATGTAGTGTCACATAGTGTGAACACCACAACAACTTCAAGAGAGATAGCAAAACATGTAGTCTGAACAGCACAGTGATCTGACAACATTTACATTTGTGTAGTCTGAACTAGGCTTTAGGGTTCATGCAGTCAAATCTCCATCACCATTTGCCTCATCAGTTGGAGCACTTGTCATGTATACTCGATAATGTCAATACATTTTTATTCACCAAAATCTGCTTTTGGGTACTTCAGTCTTTTCTAGAAGTGCCTTCTCCTTCTCTGTGTCCTGAATTATTCCCTGGGCCCTAAGCAGTTATTGAGCTTGTCAAAATGTAGCCATCAGCCACTTGTTAGTGGTTGTTGAGGTTGGGCCCCGTCAGGAGGGATAGACAGCCCCCCTGGGTCTTGCGGTCTCTGCCACACTATGATTCATGACTGACTGGGAGATGGGGGAAGTTCAAGTCTGCCCTAATCCAAACACTTAGAAAATGGAGGAGAGGAAGCAGAGTCGAAAAGAAAACACAGCGAGAGAGAGAAAATATGGAGGGATAAAGTGAACTTGTAGAATGTCGGAAAAAGCTTTCAGTGGCTTGAGCAAGTGATAAATGTACTATATATTCTATTTGGCAGGATTACTGTAATCTAGCATCTTACAGTCTTTCTTATTATTGCTTTGATTTTTTGTTCAATAAATTTTGTTCAAAGACAGTTTAGTCCCCTAAAATGTAAATACCACCTTGACTTGCAATAACACACAACAAGGCCACCAACAATGGTGGGAAACTGAACCTTTTGGTTAGGGACTGGGCTTGAGGGAGACCCCAGTCTGGATGCACAGAAAAATGCTTATGATTAAGAGTTTTTGTTCTGGACCCAAGAATTACTAACTGAAGCCCTGGCAATTAACAAATCACATGTTATTTATTTTATTTTTTATTTTTTGGACTGTCAATTTTGTTAACACAGATCATTTCATTTGCTTTCCCAAACATAAGTTTCAAATGGAGAGAAAGAAAATTATTAGTTATATATATACAATATAACTATTGAGTGAGTTTTGGGCCCCTAAGCAAGCGGTCTTTAGCTTCATGTGAGTCATGCACTTAGAATTTTGAGAAAGCACCAGTCGTGGTGGTGGTGGGGGTAATTAGGTCATGTGACACACAGCAGCCACAATAGTACTGTTTAACTGATGTAGGCCTATTAGTTTTATTTCACTTACCCTTTTTTATTATTTGAAATATTCCCATACTTGTTAACTATATCATGAAATATATTGATTCTCGAATATGTATATGTAAATGAATGTTGCATCTATAACAGGTGATGGGCTAGTAGGCTAATGTTAGTGCAATCAATTAGCTACACATAAAATTGGTCTTGTTACTTAAGTTCTTTACTTATGGGTGTCATGTAATAAAATATTTTCAATATGACAAAAAAGTTAAGTTACTAATTACAATGCTTTCCTTTTACAGAAAGTAAGACAAGAACATTTACACAATCAAATAACATTTTCATCAATTTAAATCTAGCCTGAGTTTAAGCACTCTCAGAAAACTCTTGTTTGCCTATTATCAATTTAGCTGTCTACACTGAAATAAATCTCTTATTTACATGATATGCACATTTGCACTCTGTTGTTTATGATTAGAGAGTTTGCAATGAGGTGAGAGAGTGCAGAATTCAGTCAGAGAGGCATGAGATTGTGGTGTCCCTGAGTATTTCCTTCAGCAATAGACTGCTACATCAACTGTGTAAGAAGGAGCGCTATCGAAGGTCCTTTCCTGCAACTGCAGTTAGACTGTTTAATTTCAAAAACAATGTTCTTTTGTTTATTTTATCATTACACTGTCACAAATAAATTGAAAAATTAAAAGAAAACTGTCAATTGTGGCATCAAATTTATATCTGCTCATGTTGCATTATATCTTCTTTTTAGGTGTTTTTGCAGAGTTACTTACTTACTTAAAGGAAAACGCCACAGTTTTTTATGTTTCACTATGTTCTTTCTTCAACTTGTTGCCGCCATACTTACTCATGTAACTACTCATGTACTCATGTCTTTAAATAGGGAAAACATGGAAGTGTTTGGTGGCTTCTAAATTCATCCCTGTTTGGATCCTAATAAATGAATTGTGCTAAGCTCCTAGCATAGTGGCGCCGCACGCTACACTGATTGAGTGTGAGATGGGAGAGGTACGTATCAATTCATCTAAGTTGAGGGAAGAACATAGTGAAATATGGAGAAACTATGGTGTTTTCCTTTAATAATAATAATAATAATAAAAAAAGATTTTTTAAATATGGCCTTTATATCAGTAGATTATGTTGTCAGTTATTCCATAGCTCAACCTTTAGGAACTGAATAACTGTAGAATTAATATATTAAAAGTTCAATCAATTTAATTATTATTTATATAACAAGCTGATATGAAGCAAAGACATGAAACATCAATGGCTTGTTTAGGTTGCTTGCAGTCTAAAGGATCTAAAAAAAAATAGCTTTGTTTTTATCTAATGCATTCTTTCAGGAGAAGGTCATTATTTTCACTGCAATCGTGATATGCGTATGACATAGGTTCTTCAAAGCCACAGAGACACTCAAGGAATATTTTTAAAATGACACTTATTACATCCTCTCTCATTGAAGCTTTTAGAGCCATTTTGATGGTATTGAAATGATGTCCATAAATTACCATTCAAGGTCACATTGCATGATATCAGCAATGCAAAGATGCATGTCATAGTGCATTATCTCTGGGATTGGTAGGATATAGGATTGATGAATTACAATTATAATAGAAATTGGAAAAAAGACCCTATCTGTAAAACAAGGGGGAACTGAAGAAGGCCTTGTGACTACTTGTTTTTTTTTTTATAGATTCTTTTTATTTATGTATTTTTTTAAATATAAATAGAAAAAAATGCAATTATATTATTCTTTAATTTGTGTGTTTTAATATCATGTTATATTTATTTACAAATGAAAGAGACTTAATTTAATTTGATTATTTTCATTTAAACCAAAATATATGATTATTTATAATGAATGATTCTCGCATAAGTACAGAGAAATAAATAAAACCTCACGTAACTCTTAGACTCAGAATAGAAACATTATAAAGTTACGAGTTTCTGACACAAATTTCAAATAAATATACACATAACTATCAATTAAGAGGTCCACAGACCCTGTTTTGTAAGACAGCAGATACATTTTCCCTGCAAACCAGTAAAAAGGTAAAACCCTGTAATCTGAAAGGGGGCCCTAATGGTCATCTTACAACATATGTACAGAAAGGCCAAAGGCCCCTAGTTATCAGCGTGTGCTGTTCTTGCCGAGAGGCTGGGACACTTGCCATCATTTGGAACAGAGCCCTGGTCTTCAGGTTCATCACCTATTCACTATCTCAACAAATTAGATTATGGTGACATGCCAATCAGCTAATCAACTCAAAACACCTTCCCGAGCCATCACAATGGTCTCTCAGATTGGTTCACTAGGCTACACAATCATGGGGAAGACTGCTGATCTGACAGTTATCCAGAAGACAATCACTGACACCCTTCACAAGGAGGGTAATCCACAAACATTCATTGCCAAAGAAGCTGGCTGTTCAGAGAGTGCTGTATCCAAGCATGTTAACAAAAAGTTGAGTGGAAGGAAAAATTGTGGAAGAAAAAGATGCACAATGTTATGTTTCCACAGTCTGTGATGATTTGGGGTGCAATGTCATCTGCTGGTGTTGGTCCATTGTGTTAAAAACAAATAATAATAATAATAATAATAAAGCAAAGTCACTGCACCCATTTACCAATAAATTATGGAGCACTTCATGCTTCCTTCTGCTGACTAGCTTTTTGAAGATACTGATTTCAATTTCCAGCAGGATTTGGCACCAGCCCACACTGCTAAAGCACCAAACGTTGGTTAAATCACCATGGTGTTGGTTTGCTTGACCTGCCTGCAAACTCACCAGACCTGAACCCCATAGAGAATCTATGTGCTATTGTCAAGAGGAAGATGAGATACAAAAGACCAAAAAAAAGTAGAAGAAAAATCCAAAAGAAACCTAGCTTCCATATCACCTGAGCAGTGGCACAAACTGATCACCTCCATGCCACGCTGATTTGTGTCAGTAATTAAAGCAAAAGGATCCCCAACTAATGTACAGTAAATAAACATACTTTCCAGAAGGCCAACCATTCCCTAAATGTATTTTTATTTTTTATGAAGTATTCTTATTTTTGAGATATATATAGTGTTCTGTAGACTCAATGTTGGCCTACTTATCTTCAGCTCATCAAAAGAGTACAGTAAAGTGTAAAAAGTGCATGTATCTTAATGTGCTTAAACACAAAACATCCATTAAGCAAACAATATGAAAATAATATTTTTAAAGATAACAAATATCAGGAGACAATGACTGTTGTTTTCTTTCCCTGACACAATTAATGCTTACTATTTACTTTTTTCTGTGTGGTTGCCCTGCTTTTCTGTGTAAAAACAGCAGAGAAATAAATTTGGAGTAATTGCAGCCAGAGTGCCTGCCGTGCTCCGCTGCAGCTCCAGGAAACGAAGAGAAATCATCTGCAGCATTTTTCCTTCTCCAGCTCTTTGTGCACAGGTTTCCTTGTCATTGCAGAGCAGAAGTCTTGCCTGTTTAAAACAGATGTAATTCAACCTATCTGCTCTCATTAAGAAATACAGCTGTCTACAGCAGAGCTCCCCTGCATCTCTTAGTGAATGTAAATGTCTATTTCATGGTGCGTGCGAAGGGAGCAAGAGAAGAGAGTCGTTCTAGCAAGCCCAACTATACTGCACTGCTGGCAGCACGTAAAAATTTTCGCAGCCCTAAAATAATGCCCCTTTGTTTTCATTGAAGCCATGTATGGAACATCACAATGTTATATAATTCATGCTTTAGCTAGACTCAAAGGTCACCTAGTCGTAGGAAAATATAGAGCTTTGCGATATAAATAAAAGCTGAATATGGTAGGGTGTGTAGGGGTCCAGATGGTTAACAGACTTCATAATGACTTGCTCTCAAATTTGAATGCTTAATGCTTCATCATCTCCACCAGATGGCGGACACTGGAGGAATTGCAAGGTTAATCACAGACTTAATGAACTTTATTTTTCATATAGGTAGATCATTTCAGGGACAGAATATAATTGAATATGAATATTCTTAGAATTTAAAAGTAAAGAGTGTAATATTTGCACCACTATGTTAATCCCTGCAGTAACTCCCAGTCTGCCACTGGTTGTTCGAAAGACCCTCCCCTAAACTCACACCATTAATTGAGCTGTTGCTGTGTCAACTGCAATGGCTGGTTGACAGATCAAAATATCCAGGATATTGTTATAATGATTGTTTACAATTAGTTTGCCCAAATATTCTACCTGTCTGCTTTTGGTTGGACAAACAGATAGCCCCGCCTCCAAACGAAAGCCATTGGTAGAGTCAAAGTTGCTATGTCAGACAACTCAAACAAATAGATCAATGTTGAAAATGTATGAATGGCTTAATTAAATCATATTTGCATGTTCAGCCGAAGCCAAATGTAATGTAACTTCAAATAAAATTACTAGGGCTGCCCCCTAATAGTTGACAAAAAGAGGATTGGTCAACCAAAATTGTATTAGTTGCAGAAAAAAAAAATCCACAAGAAGCGGTGAGGTAATGTAGATTGTGATGGACAGATCATTAATGGCTGGTTTATGAAAAAAAAGAAAAAAATTGTACAAAAAACGTAATTAAATTACAATTTCATGATAATTTACTCATGCCCATGTCATCCAAGATGTTCATGTCTTTCTGTCATCAGCTGCAAAAAAAAAAAATGTTTTTGAGGAAAACAACCCAGGATTTTTAATATAATGGACTTAAATAGTGGCCAACATGTTGAAGGTCCAAATTGCAGTTTCAGTGCAGCTTCAAAGGGCTCTACAAGATCCCAGCTGGAGAATAGGGCTGTTATCTTGCCAAATAATCAAAATAAAAAAAAAAATGGCAGTCACTCACCCTGCCAAAGCACATCTGTAATTCAGCTACAGAAGCCCTCTTACAATTCATAGAGCCGGTTTGTGCAGATGGGGGTAGTCATCCTGTCCTTAATATCTGGTGTCTGTTCTTTCACCTGATCCTGTTGTGTTTACGTTTTAATTCACGGCTGAGGCCAGTGTCATCTTGACCACCCACCCGTCCCCTCAGCATGAAAGATCACCCTTACTTCACAAATTCAATTACTTCAGTCGGCCATACGTCACTCTGCAATGTCCTCCGCTTCGTGCAGCTGTCCACAATTTGCCCACTTTACTCTTCATTTTCACTAATATCTTCCACACATAGGACATTTCATGCCTATCAGTGGATTTTCTGCACTATAAAGCTGTCAGTAAAAACCAGTCATAAATCAAATGGCTGCACAGCTAAAGTAGTCCAGTTATTTACATGGCTCAGGAAAACCTTATAGGAAGACTCTTCGCATCAGTTTCATTGCATCGTTAAATGTATCAGTGGCATCTGCTAAAACAAACATATCTATACCTATAAATATTGCTAATACCAAACATAAGGGATTTATCATTTCTCAGTATGCATATCCAAACATTTTCAAAGAAACAATTTTCCTGTCAAATCATACACACACTGTTTGTTCTACAGAAATGAATAAAATTATTTATTTATGTATGTATTTATTTTTCCTAAGAACAATCACAAACACCAAGATTTGGCGAGGGAGCTGGATCATATCTGGAGTCCAGAATATCATAGAGGCAACAATTCCCGAAGCCATTCAGGGGACATTTTCCTCAAAATAAATAAGTAAATAAAAGTACTGAAAAAAAATAGGTCTGTCCAATGTAGATTTGTTGGCATAAGCCATCCCGTGCAATATAAAAAACCTCCCTAATGTTAAAAATAACCTAAGTATTTTTGAGAGGTGTTATCTATTCAAAGAGTATTCATAGCGTTCCATAGCCTTGCTATTTGATTTGCAGTATGCAAATATGATTCACAAACAGATAAATAATACTGAAACATGAAGCATGAGTCAGGTCCAGCTGTCAGCAGGAGGTTCCAGGCCTAAATAAACACATCAGCTCTTGAGGAGCCAGTGGTCCAAACAGGGCTCAGCAGGGATGGCCACAAACAGGAAAACATCTCTTCACCTTCTCGTCTGAATAACTACTGTCACTCTTCTTGTACGGAACTGCACAAGCTGGAAATGTGGAGCTCTGTCCCAGTACGTGGACTTGCTCTGAGAGTTCCTGGAAGTTCTGCCATACCTACCACAGCTGGTTATTTAAAGAGCTTTAAACCGATGTTTAAATGTCACTGTGTTCAGGCATCAGACCACAGAACCAGACTTTTCAAACCAAACCAAGCTGCTATTCTGTGTGTTGTCATGGCAGGCAAACTGGCTTACAGTAGAAACTCCCCCTTTTCCATTCTTCCAGCTTTCCATGTTTTACTAAATCTCTCTGTCTGGAAAAAGCATGTATTCTTGTAAGTCTTGTGGTGAATGAGCTGTGATGCAGGTACACACAGGTCTATTCATTATATATCATCGTGTCTGGGCCCTAAGCCCATACATGTGGGTTTGAATGTTTAGAACATTTTGTTGCCATATGTTGTCTCCATAAAAACAACACAATCCACTGAAGTGTGAAGTGATGTCATCAGAAGAATGAAAGAGAAGCAGTTAAATACCAAACACAGCATTTCTCACTATGATAATTTTCAGATCTATGAATTTTCATTGAAGATAATCAAGAACTAGAGTTGCCATTTGAGTCATTATTTAAGAATGACTTAAATTAGTTGTCAATTTTCCACAAAAATGGCAAGATCTTGCTATAGATATAAGTGAAGGGGAAAACGAGCTATTATCGTTTCATCTTCCTTGACAAATCAACTGATTGCCACAACAAACAGGCGCCAAGTGTTTATGTAGGTAATAAATACAGGAACTAGACACCTCTGACCATGGTCTATATTATGATTGCAAGAGGTAAAAACAAGAACTAGTGCATTAGTCAAACTACTATCAGTTTACCAGGTCCGGTCCAGTACCAAACTAGGAAAATATAATGTGATACAGTATGTAAAACAGTGGTCAAATATTGAAGCTGAAGACCTTTCTAAATTAGTTTTACCATTTATTAGACCAATATTTATTTATTTATTATAATTAATTAGACCAAATAAGACCAATCAATAGAAGATTTCAAAGCGATATATATATATATATATAGTGCTCTTGTGGCTCAGTGGTAGAGCATTGCGTTAGCAGCACAACAGATTGTGGGTTCAATTCCCAAGTAACATATGTTAGATTAAAAAATGTTAGCCTTAATGCCCTGTAAGTCACTTTGGATAAAAGTGTCTGTTAAAAGCATAAATATAGAATAAATAATGTGACCATTCATTCTATTTTTTCCCAGACATGGCCTTGTCGGAATTTATAAATTGCCTAAAAAGTTTTGGCTTTGTTTTCATACTTACTGAAGTAAATATATATATATAAAAAAAGAACAACAGTGTGCAGGAATTGTGCACAATCGACCAGTTGTGGCACGCGACAAGGTGGGATCTACAGATAACAGTCAAAGCAATTAAAATACATATACATATAACGTATGAGGACTGTAGAGAATACGCCAATAGGAAAACAAAGCCAAAGTATGGACATTTTTGTCAATTCAGAAATCCTGGCCAGGACATTTCTAGGAAAAAGAGGATGTAATGTAGGAACAAAGCTCAAAAAAAAAAAAAAAGCACGGAAAAGAACAGAAAAAGAAAAAGCTTTTGGAGCTTAAATAATTGCAGAGGTTACTAGGGCTTTTGGTTTAGAAAACTCCAACTCCAAAACAAGTAAGTCAGTTGTTTAAGTTGAGTAAGTCAGTTCACTACATCCTTACAAATATAACTCCCAAACCTGCTGAAAGGAGACAACATGTTGTACAGTCTGGAACTGCATGGCCATTGCACCTCCACTGGAAATATGTATCGGGTCAAATGAAACTACATACATTACAGGGGCCTGATCTATTTTCATACTAAATCACCTGGAAACTTCTCCTTCTCCACCTCAAGCCTCATTGGAATTACCTCACTGTCAGGTCTGGTCCTTTCAAACATGTGGAAAAAGGATTAATGGACTTTTTACTCAGCAGTTATTTTATTTTTTATTTTTTTTGCTGTTTGCAAGGGCCTCTTTAAGGAAAATAAAAAGGAAAACAAAGTCTAGGGTAAGAGTAGGAAAGCAGGAGTGGCTATTCTTCAGTAAAGCGTGTAATCTAAAAACACAATTATCCAAACAACCCCCCCCCCCCCATTCCCATTCCACGAGCGCTCCTCCTGGGTTTCAGCATCACCCACCTCCAGCCTTACAATAACAGTGGGAGCCTCTGGGATATTTTCGGCTTTCCCAGATTTCCTCGCGGGAGAAGAACAAACACAAAGTGGTTTTGGGGTGACCTCTCGCACTCTTTTTCTCGCTTTCTGTTCCTTCTTCTCTAGGCCTGTGTTTGTTGGCATAGCTTAAAGCTTTATTAAAGCTGAGACTGATTGTTAATTAATAATTTGAGGAGGGGTTTTCCTTAGCTTGGATCGGTTTGATTTCCCTGTTGACGTCCTAAAGGGAGAGGGGGTGAGATTAAACAGGTTTTGTGTTTTTTTTTTTTTTTTTTGAATGATTGATAGATTGGTGAGAATGGTAAACATAACGGGCTTGCCAAAAAAAATGAAGGCAAATGCAATTATCAGTCCATGAAAAAGGTCTTTCATGGCTGGCCGTTTCTCTTGATTCCTTTTTTCATGCTTGTATTCTCTTGAAACAGGGTAAAGGCACCTTCCGTTAAAGGAGGACGCAGAGGCTGAAATGCAATCTTTGTGTCTTGTCGAGACATCAAGCACAGGTGTCTCAACAAAAGGACTGACACATTTTTCAACTGGCCCAAGAGAAGAGGTCATGTAGCATGGCACAATCTGAAATTCCTACTTGAAAACACGTTGTAAAAACACTGTCATTATTTGACAATGGAGAGGCACCAAGGAATGTCTTGCCTGATATTGAGAAGCAAAGTTAAAGTCAACATGAAACTGCATTAGCAACTCTTTTAAGATCTATAATCATACATCTGAGTGAAGAAGTATATTTTATGAGAAATGTAGGGCAGGACTTGGTTCCAATCCAATTGATGGTTATGGTGACACTGGTGGACAAAGAAAGGTTTAGCAGGTGATTCTTTTTAGAATAACGTGCACTAATAAAATGTAGGCCAGGAACATGCATCACAAACAGTGCAAAACAGATGTGTGTGTGTGAGTGTATATTTCTTATAGTACTGCCAATTTTCACTTGTTTTTAACCTGTTTATACTAAATAAATAAATAATCCCGTGTTGTAACACTAAATAAACATTTATTAAATAAAAATTATTTGGAAATAATTTGGAAACATAATTTTTATAAAAAAAAATAATAATTTCACCTCTGTTTATCAAATTGCACTGGCTTCCAATAGCTGCTCGCATAAAATTCAAGGCATTGATGTTTGCCTACAAAACTACCTCTGGCTCTGCACCCATTACCTAAATTTGTTACTTCAGACTTATGTGCAAGTGAGCGTCGCTTGAGTGTGCCATCCCAAAGAAGCACAAAGTCTCTTTTACGGACTTTTAAATTAAATGTTCCCTCCTTGTGGAATGACCTCCCCAACTCTATCCGGACAGCTGAGTCCTTTGCCATCTTCAAGAATCGGCTTAAAACACATCTCTTCCATCTTTATTTGACCCTCTAACTTTAACACTCACTATTCTAATTAGATTCTATAAAAAAAAAATCTAAATACCTTTCTAATCTTTTTGTATTCTATTTTCTTTTAATTTATTATGCAATTGTATGTGTGTGTGTGTGTGTGTGTGTGTGTGTGTGTGTGTGTGTGTAAAGACCTCTAACACTAGCTTGCTCTATTCTTTTTTTATTCTATCCGTTTTGTTTTAATTTATTATATTATTTAAAAGCCAATGCTACGTGTACTGTGTTAACCTAGCTGAGACTTGTTATAGCACTTATATATCATTGCTCTTTTTGTTGTTTTTGATTGCTTGCACTGTACTCATTTGTAAGTCGCTTTGGATAAAAGCGTCTGCTAAATGAATAAATGTAAATTAAACAAGTCTTAATATTTGATTGTTATATCAACAGTCCTGTTTTTCAATTAATCTCATTTTTAGTTAATGTAACTGGAAAGGAAGACAAAATTACTTTCTAAGAATATGATTTTTTTATTTATTATTTTATTTTTTTTTTTTTTATTTGCAGTAAAGGTAATTAGGACTTCTTGTTGACCACAAAACGAGTAAGAGATTGAAAATGCACTAACCTAAATTTTCAGTTTCTTCAGGTGAAAAAACTAAAGGAATATGCATTGCATTTTGACTAAATTTAGCTTCCATATAGACTCTTACTTAGACCACATTTTAAGGCATCTTGGGTGCACTCCTGCACTCTTAAAGCTTTTCCAAAATGTTTTAAGCACATTTTGGCCTAATTCTAAAAAGGTGCCATATGTATCCTTCACAGAGATGACAATTCCACAATGTGTTGTGAGAAGCAGAGTGCAATAAAGTAAAATAGTATAATTATGAGGTTTTAGTCAAACTCAATCCGTAAAATGTGAATCATATTCGAAACTATTAAAGATAAGCAAACTCAAGTAGGCAGGATCCGGAGTTTACTGGCGAGAAGACACTGACTTGCTTATTTTGTGAGGTATAGACACATTTCTCTGAGATTTGCCTCTAGCTTCCTTGCCTGAATGGGAGAGACGGATTGGGGAATATTGATAGGACATTTCTGTTATAAAACCATTCAAAGCAGAGGAAGCTGGGAACCCAGAAAGCATCAGTGAATGGCCACTCTGAATGGCCAGTCTCCTCTGAGGCCTGTGACTTTAAAAAACATGTTGCTTTTGGCTTCACTTCTCTCCGTCTCCCTCTACTTGCAGTTAAACTAGGATTGGGGATGCAAGGGGATGAGAGAGACACATATCGTCTTATTGTTTTTTGAGGCAGAATTAAGATGCACAAGGGGAAGAAAGAGCCAGCTCTTTTGAACATACCTTTATTGACTCTGGGTAATCTTGACTCCACAGAAAATCCTTAAGCAGCTGGCCGCAAACCTGTCGGCAGAATGCACAAGCACACAATATCTCGCTCCAGCCCTTAGGCTGTATCCCTGTCTCCCCGCACACATGGACAAACACAGGCTCTATCCACACCCATCCAAGTCTTTCCTTCATCCCTCTGGTGGCTCTCTCAGCCAACTGGTCTGGAAATGGCATTTGATTGGTTGGTTAGTAGAAGTGACTGGTGCCAAGAACAACACAAGCTCAATTTGGAGCGTGGGACTTCAGGTAAGACTCAGGGTGAAATCAGAGAAGGCTGGAGCCATTTCTACTAAATAGACAAGCTTTACCTTGAAGTGCGATGGGAATTTGACTGAGCTCTAAAGTAATTGATGTCCTGTGTAAACAGGCAGCTGGTTGAGGAGTTGTTTTAAAGTGTAAAGCAATAAGCGTTAGTGGTCAACCTCAACTTGGCTAGACAGATGCTTACAAGCCCAAAGAGTACAGTGTTGAAACTTTGCTGGAAATTCGACAGCAACAACAAAAGTTTAATATGTTATTTTAAAATGAAAGGTTCATCAAAACAAGTTCTGCTACAACTCCCACATCAGCATTTGAAGTTAAATGATCAGTACATAAATTGCATCTAAAACTCCTGCACAATCGTCTTAAAATAAACTAATTCGTTTGTTATGTAGAATTAAATCTTGTCCCATTAACAGTTTATTAGTCAAACAGATATGAGCATCTCAATTATTCAAGATTTGCTTTGTTGGTGACATCAGAGGATAGGTCATTCAATTAAATATTATAGGACTAGAATGTATTGACCATATATGTGATTATTACCTTCTCTACATCAAATAGTAATAGATGCTGGATGACACCTCGTTTGAAGTTTTAATGTTTGATCGAGGTGTGTTTGATGCTTTCAAAGGGGTGGGGGAGGATGTTGGTCATAAAAGAAAGGAGAAACCCACTTTGCTCAAATTGTGAGGCATATTTTGAAGTGTCGGACCAATGGGAAAAGGAATCAATGGCAAATTTAATAACAATGAGCATGTTGCCTACTTTTATAGATTCAATAAATATTTATTACACAGAATCAGACATGACAGAAAAGCAAGAAGTTGTTTTGGAGGATGAGGTCAAAACCCAGGATATATTCAGTGCCAACTTTAAATTATTAGTCATTTGCAAAAGCAACATATTTAATGTAGTTAGCTACTTAGTACAAGTAGTACAAGGTAACTTTCTGAAAAAGTAGTTAGCTACATTGCAAGTCACTACTTTGAAGCTTATAAAGCATTGTGATACTATTTTACCCAGAATGTTTCAGTCCTTGAGTAAACAGGCTGAAAAATTTTATCTGAGTTTGAAACTGATTTGGATTGCTTAGCTTGCCAACTGGACTCAAAAGTGTGAACCACCAATCAGTCATAGCTAGTTTATACTGTAAACAAGTACTTGGTTGAACAAATAGCTTGCTACTGAAAATGCTACCCTATTTCAAAAGTAGAGTCTCTACTGTCAAATGCAGTGTAGCTAAGCTAGTGGCATCACTACATGTAGTTCACGACTTCACAACACTGGATATATCACTCACTATATGCATGTGGCATCCTGTCAGGGTTATGTCGGTCCTTTTTACCTTTCACCTCGACAAACGTTAATAAAAACTATATCTAAATGTCTTCCAAATGTAAACATGAAGGTTGAGGTGTGGAGAGGAGCAATAGGACTCAGTCTTCTTCTTCAAACATGGACAGCAATAAGTCAGATGTGCAGATGGACAAAACTCAGAGAGGGTTATTTAAGATAAGCCACTGTGATTCTACTATACATGTAAATCCTGCTCAGACATGCAGAACGCGCAGGCATGCTTTAACTCATGGCGAGCAGAGCTTGTTGTGATTTAAATTTTAAAGTCTTTGAAGTGTTTCTTTAGCACACATGCAGAGTATTTGGAACACAGGAGAAAGCTTTCTAATTAATAATAAGATTGCTACAGTTATACTTAAAGTATACTAAAAAGTATGCTTTTATACACTAGAAAGTGGGCCGAGTAGTATTGAAACAGTACACTTACAAGTATACTACTAGAACACTGATATTTGTATACTTGCTACACAGTGTATACTTAAAATATACTGTACTTGAACTTTACTTAAGTATACCTGGTAAAATAAACTTGAAGTTTACTACTTTTTGGAAAGGGATCAAAAGCTATCTCAAGAGGAGCCACTTAAGAACAAGGTCCTATAGGATATCCAAAACTAGGTAAGCTTGTGCTCTATTTACCACCAAAATACTGAGAGAGTGTAGCAAGAACTCTTGAGACTGAGGTTGTGGCCTTAAGCGGTGCTTAGCAGTAGCTGTTAGCACAGGTTCAACACTTATATTCCTCTTTCCACTCTTAGCTTCTTCAATCGGTTGCCTAGGCCAGTGTTTGCCATTAAACCACAAGTACTTGTTCAGTCCCCCTTTGGGTTTGTTATCACGCCCCTAAGAAAATCCTTAGGAAAATATTTGTAAGGTTAATTTATTTTCAATCAGTGTTTACAGCAAACACCAGGGTTGCCAGCCGCTGTGTCTATCCTCGAAGTTGGCCACCCCAGGGTCACTACTTGGTAGAGGCACAAACAATATGGCTGATTGGAATAGCAAACATTAGCTGCTGACATTCAGGGTTCAAAGAGTATAGACTAGTTAAATGCAAGACCATGACACACTGTGAAAAAGGGGTAAGGAGCACTGAGGGAGAAAATATTGGATATTTATGGAATACATATTACTTTAATTATGATTTTACCTCAGTACATTTTAATTAACATTGAATAACAGTCATCATAACATTAAACTGATCTAACCAATTCATAATTTCTCTTTTATTTTCTGATATACAGAATGAGATAATGTATAGACTTGCAATAATCACTGCAAGTTGTAAACAGATTCAGTGAACTAATCACTGGATTTATCAAGATGACATCAATTCTCTGAAAGATATTTAGAGTTTTGTTTGAAGCTTTCAAATGCAGAACTGTGTATTCCAGTTTGTTTCCTGGGTTATATATGATAAATTATCAATAATCATATTACTTTTTAATGGACAGAAATTCTGTTCTCAAAATATACACTTGAATACTCTAAAACCCTGATTCAATAAAACCCTGTTCTGATTTTGTGGTATCATAATTTTTAGATTTATCAGCCCCAAAATGTGACGACTGGGTGAAGGAGGAGCTGGAAACAAGTGCGAGTTAACAATTTAATGAGTATTAGACAAACCAACAAGAGTACAAAGACAATGCTGGGAAGACGACAATCCAAAATGGTGGGGAGACGGTGAGTAAACCAGATGATGGTGAGAAGGCAGCAGGAGAGAATGGCACAGGAACTGCGGGGAATAGAGCCAAAGGTAAGTCTGATGCTGAGTGAAAGTGCGGAGAGTGGATGAGGTTCCGGGGAAAGACATCCAAACGCAAACGGACACAGAAGCAAAAGACAGGGTTACCGACATTAAACAACGTTCTCACAAACACAAGACGTGAGACAAGCCAATATATAGGGAGTGTGTAATGAGTGACAGCTGCTGCTGATGACATTTAATGGAGACGCCCACAAACCAATCATTGCAGACGCGAAACACACAGACTTCACCACAAAGTGCAAAACCCAGAGATCACGGTTTACCAACTGTGACAGTACCCCCCCCCCCTCTAAGAACTCCTCTTGGAGTTCCCAGAAGGGCCTACCTGCTGATTGTAGTCATCAATAAGAGAGTGATCCAATATGTCCCTAGCAGGTACCCAACTCCTCTCCTCCGGACCGTAACCTTCCCAGTCCACCAGGTACTGGAATCCTCGTCCCCTCCATCTTGAGTCCAGAATACGATTAACCGAATAAGTCAGTAAACCATCTACGAGACGCGGCGGCAGGGGAACCGGAGTAGGCGGATTAATACGTGCATAAAACACAGGTTTAATTTTGGACACATGAAAGGCGGGGTGTATCCTCCTGTACGCTGGAGGTAGTTTGAGGCGGACTGTCACCGGACTAATGATCTTGGCGACAGTAAACAGGCCAATAAATTTGGGAGCTAATTTATTAGATACGGAACGCAGAGGAATGTTACTGGTAGAAAGCCACACTTTTTGACCCACGACGTAAACGGGAGGCTTTGACCGGTGGCGATCGGCCTTAGCCTTAGTGCGCCCCCTTATCCGGTGCAGAGTCTCGCGGGCTCTGGTCCAGGTGCGGTGGCACCTCTGGACAAACGCGTGAGCGGAGGGGACCGCGACTTCAGATTCCAGACTGGGAAAGACTGGTGGCTGGTAACCTAAACTACACTGAAACGGAGAAAGGCCCGTAGCTGACACTGGTAACGAATTGTGAGCGTACTCCACCATAGAGAGTTGTTGACTCCAGGAAGAAGGATTCTTGGAGACCAAACACATCGCAACGTCCTCTCTAAATCTTGGTTGGCTCGCTCAGATTGTCCGTTACTTTGGGGATGATAACCCGAAGACAAGCTAACTGACGCTCCTAGCAATTTACAAAACTCTTTCCAAAATATGGATATAAATTGAGATCCCCTGTCAGAAACCACGTCTACCGGGAGCCCATGAGGCCGAAAGACGTGATCTAAGACAGTGACCGCGGTCTCCTTGGCTGTTGGTAATTTGGGCAAGGGAATGAAATGTGCCGCCTTCGAGAACCGGTCCACTACGGTCAAAACGACCGTCATGCCATTAGAGGGCGGGAGGGCGGTAACAAAATCTAGCGCGATGTGGGACCAGGGTCTCGAAGGGACAGACAGTGGTTGAAGAAGCCTATCAGGAGTCCGGTAAGATGACTTACCACTGGCCCAAACTGAGCAAGCCAAAACAAAATCGTGGATGTCACGAGCCATACGTGGCAACCAGAATCGTGGTTTAACCAACCCATTAGTTCGACTTATCCCTGGGTGACAAGCCACGTTAGAACAATGACCCCACTGGATGACTTCGGACCTTAACTCCTCCGGCACAAATAAACGGTTTGGTGGACAACCGGGCGGAGGCATTACCCCTTGTAAGGCCGTCTTGACCTCCCACTCGACCTCCCATACGAGTGCTGAGACCACTAATTTCTCAGGCAAAATACACTCGGGAGTCACTGGGCGGGCGGAGGGATCAAAAAGACGTGATAAAGAATCGGGTTTGACATTTTTGGAACCCGGGCGGTACGATAAAGTAAAATCAAAGCGACCGAAAAAAGTGCCCACTGAGCCTGCCTGGAATTGAGTCTTTTGGCAGTTCTAATGTACTCTAAATTCTTATGATCAGTCCAAACAATGAAAGGTACCCCTGAGTCTTCCAGCCAGTGACGCCACTCCTCTAAAGCTAATTTGACGGCCAACAACTCTCTGTTACCAATGTCATAATTACGTTCAGCAGGAGATAATCGATGAGAAAAAAAACGAGCAAGGATGTACCTTATCGTCCGAAACAGTCCGTTGGGACAACACTGCTCCTACCCCCACCTCTGACACGTCAACCTCCACCACGAACTGCCATGTGGGATCAGGGGCCACAAGGATGAAGCCGAAACAAAGTGGCTTTTGAGGTTAGTGAACGCAGACTCAGCTGCGTCCGACCACATGAACGGAGTACTGGGAGAGGTCAAAGCTGTCAGAGGTGAGGCTATTTGGCTGAAATTGCGAATGAAACGCCGATAGAAATTGGCGAACCCCAGAAACCGCTGTAGGGCCTTACGGGAATCTGGAGATGGCCAATCTATCACAGCCTTAACCTTATCAGGGTCCATACGTATTCCTTCGGACGAGACAATATACCCTAGGAAGGGAACAGACTGTGCATGGAATACGCATTTCTCCGCCTTGACAAAAAGCCCATTCTCAAGTAACCTCTGGAGCACTCGTCTGAGGTGTTGAACGTGTTCCTGGAGAGATGAAGAAAAAAATCAGTATGTCATCCAGGTAAACATATATAAACTGATCTACCATATCTCTCAACACGTCATTCACGAGTGCTTGGAAAACCCCGAGCAAGTTGGAGAGCCTGAACGGCATCACCAAGTATTCAAAGTGCCCTCTGGGGGTATTAAAGGCGGTTTTCCATTCATCCCCCTTCCTGATGCGGACCAAATGAGAAGCATTACGTAAATCCAATTTTGTGAATAAAGATGCTCCCTGTAATCTCTCGAAAGCTGAAGACATGAGTGGTAATGGATAAGTGTTCTTTATCGTAATGTTGTTCAGCTCTCGGTAATCAATGCAAGGTCACAGAGAACCATCCTTCTTACCCACAAAAAAGAATCCCGCCCCCGCTGGAGAAGAGGAAGGATGGATGAACCCAGATGCTAAGGAATCAGAAATGTATTTCTCCATGGCCTCCCTCTCAGGAATAGAAAGAGAGTATAACTTGCCCTTAGGCGGAGACTTACCTGGCACTAAATCTATGGCACAGTCGTAGGGACGATGCGGAGGAAGAGAAGCAGCACGGGACTTACTGAACACTTCCTTCAGGTCCAGATACTCTGCGGGCACGTTTGGCAATACCATTTTCTCCTTCTGAAAGACAGAAACAGGGACAACAGGACAAGCAGAAACCAGACAAGACTCATGACAACTTTCACTCCACAATGTGACTGTGTTGGAACCCCACTCCACTCGTGGATTATGTTTAAATAACCAGGGGTGACCTAACACAATGGGAGCTACAGGGGAGTCCATGAGAAAAAAGGATATGGTTTCATGATGATTTCCAGAAGTGAGTAGTGTGATGGGTTCAGTGTGGTGCGTGACGTGAGGCAGTTCCTGGCCGTTGAGTGCGGTGACATGGATGGGAAGAGACACAGGCAGGACAGGAGTGAATCGATGAAATTACCTTCGGCTCCGGAGTCCAGAAGGGCGTGGCAGTCGTGAGAGTGATTTCTCCACCGCAGTTTCACTGGAAGGAGGGTCGATGATGTAGTTGAGGACTTCCCAGCGGAGATCCCACCCGATAGTAGCCTCAAGTTTACTACCAGGCTGGCTCTTTTACCGGGCAGGAGAAGATGGTATGTTCTGAGCCTCCACAGTATAAAGCCTCCGTTCCCTCTCCCTCCGGGACAGCCGAGCTCTACCCACCTGCATGGACTCGTGGTCGTCAACGGAACCGACCGCATTCTCTCGACTCGAGCGCCCCCTAACCGGAGAGATGGTATGGCGCATAGGTCTGGCGACCCAGGCGATCAATCCGTGCATCAACTCGTAAAGGCAAGTCGATAAGACCATTAAGTGTGGGGGGCAGCTCGAGGAGGATGATCTCCTTTTGAACACGGTCAGATAACCCATGCAGGAATCGATCCCACTGCGCTGCCTCGTTCCACTGGCACGCGGCCACCAGGGTACGGAATTGAATGGAGTAATCCGTGACTGAAGATGTTCCTTGGCGAAGGTCTGAGAGCTGGTGAGCGGCCTCCCTGCCGGCCACGGCTCGATCGAATACCCTCCTCATTTCCTCCGAGAGGGTGTGGAACGAGGCGCAACACGGATGTTGATTCTCCCACACCGCCATCCCCCATAGGGCGGCCTTGCCCGACAGTAGCGTGAGCATAAATGCCACTTTGGATTCCTCGGTGGCGAAGGTGCGGGGCTGCAAGGCGAAGTGCATAGAACATTTATTCAGAAAAGTTCTGCAAAAAGCTGGCTCACCGGAGTAGTTTTCTGGCGTCGGAAGTCGCAGCTCTGGCCGGAAGTGATCCTGGGGGGTCTCCCGGGGGACGGGCGGCGCAGGCGGAGCGATGGGCGCAGTGGGAGAAGTGAGCTGATGGATCTGCTGGGTGAGCTCGGACACCTGTGCCACCAGTGCTTGGACAGCGCGTCTGGTGTTTGAGATGCTCTCCTGCTGCTGATCGATGCGTTTAACACTGTGGTGCATAAAGTCCGTGAGAGTGTTGGTGCTCGCTGCTTCCATGGTGGTGAGAACGTTCTGTGACGACTGGGTGAAGGAGGAGCTGGAAACAAGTGCGAGTTAACAATTTAATGAGAATTAGACAAACAAACAAGAATACAAAGACAATGCTGGGAAGACGACAATCCAAGATGGTGGGGAGACGGTGAGTAATCCAGATGATGATGGTGAGAAGGCAGCACGAGAGGATGGCACAGGAACTGCGGGGAATAGAGCCGAAGGTAAGTCTGATGCTGAGTGAAAGTGCGGAGAGTGGATGAGGTTCCGAGGAAAGACACGGACATCCAAACGCAAACGACACAGAAGCAAAAGACAGGGTTACCGACATTAAACAACGTTCTCACAAACACAAGACGTGAGACAAGCCAATATATAGGGAGTGTGTAATGAGTGACAGCTGCTGCTGATGACAATTAACGGAGACGCCCACCAACCAATCAGTGCAGACGCGAAACACACAGACTTCACCACAAAGTGCAAAACCCAGAGATCACGGTTTACCAACCGTGACACCAAACTGCACATTTAAAAGCTCAAAACTGTATGTGGCCTCTTCTTGGCAAGAATAAGATGCAAAGCAGACATGTTGACAGTCAACTATTTGAAAGGTTCAAAATCAAAGCTTGCAGGGATAACATCCAGGCACACACTCAACTTACACAGTTTACTGAAACTGAAATTATACCGTACAGAATCAGGGGACAGGAAATACAATAACATACTTTAAGAATGCCAAAGAGCCAACTAGATATAGGATAGCAAGCAAAAGTAGACTTTCTAAATTTCCAATGTTGGTCTAAACCAAAAATCAGACCAACACTTAATATTCTTAATTACTGACCCCATTACATTCTTTTAAACATGCACAAACTGATTTAGCTTGCACTAGCGCTGATGGAGCAGAATTTAAATGCACTGATGCATTTAGAAAAGCAATTCAAGACCTTATCTTCAAATCAATCCAGTTAAAAATTTCAAAATCGCACAAAGCCAACGAAAGGTTTCCAGTAGCCCTTGTTTCATAAACCACTTTAAGGCCATGTTGAATCTCAACTGAAATTACTTTTTTTCTTTTCTAGAGAAATCTCTGAAAAGCCAGCAAATACCATTTATGTAAAACATTTAAAAGGAGAAAGCCCATTAATTGGGTCTTAAATGAGGTGAGCTCCCTCTCTTCCTGGCTAGATTCGAGGGGTCCTTTTAGGTTTTATGAGTTGGGTGGAGGTTCAGTGCACCTTAGCGCTACCTCGTCCTCCTTTGCATGGTGGGTCAGACAATGAGCTAGCTGTGTCCCTGACACAGACAAGGCTCCATACCCATCGCTCTGTTGGCAGAGGGCTAATTCATGATGGGTAAAGGGAGGGGGTTTTGCACACTGTGGGAACAGCCCCGTCGTCGGCCAACGGACAGCAGAGAGGCCAAAGCCGCTCGTCATTTGCAATTCAGATCATGAGCAGCCAGTCCGGGAATCAGTGGTGCTGTATCAATCTGCTGACTGCAAATGTCATCTGCATTTTTGATTCTTGACCCCTTTCTGATGCTCCCCACACTGGGGCCATTGTCCTGTGGGGGCCACCTTTCGTTGTGTTCTCACGTCCCCTGCCCAAAATCCCACATTAGCCAGGCAAAACTTGCAAGCCGTGCTGCCTTTTAGAGCTGCCCCTGTCACTGCTATTTTGCCATGTGTTCTACAGGTCTCTCATGGCCCCATAAAGGAATTAGGAGTTCGAGACAAATCTGAAATACCAGTCACTATTTGGAAAGCTAAATGGTGCTAACCTTTGTGACCAATGTGACATATAACAATTTGTGTCACAAATCTAATTCGAATGTAATGGTAAATCAGAACAAATAAAAAAAAATAGCATAAGCCACAGTGGTTGAAGTATGCTAGCATGATGAATGCCATGGCCAAGGGACAAAAAGGGATGAGAATGAGAAACAACTGACAATAAGAATGACATAAAAAAACACACAATTGTTTTGTTATTTTTATTGGATTTGTTCTAATTGCTAAAGGTTTAGCTACACTCTTTAGCTTAAAAAATAAAAATAAAAAAAGGTTAAATCGCTATTGGGTCATAGTTGTTTCATAACCACATTGGACTTCTTGGTTAAGTTTTATGTCAGTTCTCAGACTTATCAACATCTTATACCTAAGTGACGTGACATACAGCCAAGTATGGTGACCCATACTCAGAATTTGTGCTCTGCATTTAACCCATCCAAAGTGCACAAACAGCAGTGAGCACACATACAAAGCAGTGGGCAGCCATTTATGTTGCGGTGCCCGGGGGAACAGTTGGGGGTTCGGTGCCTTGCTTAAGGGTGCCTCAGTTGTGGTATTGCCATCCGAGCCTCAAACCCACAATCTTAGGGTTAAGAGTCAACCTCTCTTATCACTAGGCCACAACTTCCCCACTTAGTACTTAGGTATTGATAAAAAAAATGCAATTACATTATACAGTTATCAAACAAAAGTGATGATAATGAACTTTTAAACTGCAATTATTAGCAATTATTGTATTAGCCTATAATACGTAAATTTCAGCCGCTGGCCATCCTGATTTTTAATAATGATGGATGGTTGGATAACCTGAAACGCTGACAAACACTAGTCAAACAGATACCAATTAATTTAGATAGAGAGACAGAGAGAGAGATTAATTAATTCTGAGAAATTTTTATGTCATCTAGGAATATCTAAATAGGTCATATGAATTAATTACCTATTTCCACGACTCACACATTCAGATCTTTTGATGGTGTTCACAAGAAAAAAGATGTAGCGATTTTGAATTAGCCATTTAAAATTATTTATGCTTAAGTCTCTTCTTTCAGTCTTTCATCTAACACTCGAAACTTTAATAAAAAGCTCACACAATTGTGATAAAAAACAGACAATCTGATTTTTAAATTATAGAATGAACAACAAATCCCACATGTAAACATATCCATTTTGTTAATGTATTTGCCTGGTTTTGATAGACTAAGTACTCACATATTTATTTATCACTGGTAGAGTTTCATCATGAGGTCAAAAACATAATCTCTACTTGAGTATTTATCACAGATATGAATGCTTGGCAAATGCATTGCAATGTTATGGACTCTACAAACAGCCTATTGCCAAGGTTGTTGTTGTTGCTGTTTCCTGTTTAAATCTAAGTGGCTTTTCTTGTACCGTATCAAACTGTGGTAGTAGCAATTTATGTTTTTCATATTTTGACAATTTACACTAACTACAAGACAAAAATAAATAAATAAATACATAAAAAACAAATCCTGATGTGCAGCAAAAACAAAAATTAATAAATAAATACAAAATAAAGTACTACTCAGGTAGTTCAGCGGTAATTAACCACAGTTTTTAAATTGCTAAATGACACTATTATCAACACAGCTGAGTGCATGTTACCTCTTTTCCTCGCTGTCATGAGTGACACATGAAGAGTCTCCCCAGCTCACATCTATTCACTGCTGGTGCGCTTCCGTGTGGTAAGGATATACAGTCTGAAAGGCTTAATTTGGGAGACTGTGGGCCCCGTCTTCTTATGTTTCCTGCACAGTAACACCACGCTCGGGTCCAGGCAGCAAGAGCAGCAGACTTGTGTTTATTTATGACAGGTTCTTCCTTCATTCTCTCTCAATCATTCATGAGGCAGGAGTGGACGGCCAAGTCAACTCCAATCCAATTCAGTTCAAACCACTGCTGAGGAAGAGAAGGCTGAAACACAGGCATTTTACTTTCCCGCCCAAATCCAGATGACCCAAAAGATAATGACTTGATCAATAAGTAAAATTTGCTGACTTTGCTGTCTTTTTATAAGGACATTTCTTGTTTAGTTGAGCCCAAGTTACAACCTTTAAAAAAACAGATAGATTGTGGTTGACGTGACCACCTCTGACACTCATGCAATCTTTAATTACCTCATATTTTGGAAGCTGATTACACACTCACTCAAAAAATAATTGTTTGTGTTAAGTCTTAAGCGTTAACCTGATAACCCGTGCCGCGACAATGCCCATAATTCTATCTAGACCATTAAACATCAGCTGTTTGATAATCCGTTCCTAAGTAATCAATGGGGAAAACAAATCACATCGATGCAAAATAAATTTCCAATAACATGGAAAAAGTCGGGCAATTAGAACAGTGAATCTTAAAAAGTTAATAATGTATTTACTGTGGAGAACAACATCTTCATTAACATAAAAATGTCCTGGTTATGGCCTACAACCATTACAGATGTAACCCATTTCTTTTTTTCTTTTCTTTTTTTATTTGTTATTTTAACTAAGCCTTTTGTTTGTTTGGGTGAAATTTCCAACAGTGGCTAAAGAGGACTTTAAATCAATCAATAAATAAAAATAAATAAATACTACTGCTACTAATACTACTACTACTACTAATAATAAACTAACTACAAACTAACAAACTAAATGTACAAAGCCATAGCACTGATTACCATTTGGTTGTCAGAAATCTTTTTTTTTTTTTTTGACAGTCAACACCTGCAAAGCTAATTCTAACCATTTTGTTTCTTTATTTATATAGCGGAAGAAAAACCATCAACATGTTCTTTTCTATTTTCTCAAAAAGATTTAAGTTGTATATGCATATGTCTGCTAATTTAGTCACATTTTAAGAGTAGGCCTACTAGTCAAGTCAAGTCAAGTCACCTTTATTTTTATAGCGCTTTAAACAAAATACATTGCGTCAAAGCAACTGAACAACATTCATTAGGAAAACAGTGTGTCAATAATGCAAAATGATAGTTAAAGGCAGTTCATCATTGACTTCAGTGATGTCATCTCTGTTCAGTTAAATAGTGTCTGTGCATTTATTTGCAATCAAGTCAACGATATCGCTGTAGATGAAGTGACCCCAACTAAGCAAGCCAGAGGCGACAGCGGCAAGGAACCGAAACTCCATCGGTGACAGAATGGAGAAAAAAACCTTGGGAGAAACCAGGCTCAGTTGGGGGGCCTGTTCTCCTCTGACCAGACGAAACCAGTAGTTCAGTTCCAGGCTGCAGCAAAGTCAGATTGTGCAGAAGAATCATCTGTTTCCTGTGGTCTTGTCCTGGTGCTCATCTGAGACAAGGTCTTGTATAGAAGTACTAGTATAGAAATGACCTTAAACACATCACAGGGACACCACTTCCTGCTATTGAGGAAATCCAGAGGAAACACTCGCTCGCAGCATTCTTTAGGACTCCTCTCACCCTGACCATGGACTGTTTAACCTCCTGCCCTCCGGGAGGCGCTTCTGGAGCCTCCGGACAAGGACCAGCAGATCCAGGAACAGCTTTTTCCCTACAGTTGTCTCCTTGCTGAAAATAAACAAAGCAGGAAATTCAAACCTCTTCAATAACAATTAAAGCTGATAGTACATCTGTCATTATGTTTATATTAACTGTAACATGTTTATTGCCTTTAGCATTGGTAGAAATATAAGGTCCCCCCCATTGCTAGCCATTAGCAACATGTCATTTATCTAGTTATTTTACCTTGTATTTATAGATTTTATATTTGTATTTGTTGTCTTGACCCAGACAATAAATTTCTCAGTCTGCAGTTGTCCTTTCCAACAATATATATGCAGGGTACGATTTGTGAAAATAACAGAGGGGGGGATGTTTTGAAACATTTTAATTCATAAAAATAAATCATGAGAACATGAACTAGATGACGTCATGCACTAATTAGCATATTTATGACGTAAGTGCATAGTATTGTATTGCCTCCCTATGCTCACATACTGCAATTTAATTTAGCCATTTAATTTAATTCTCCATAAAACTGTTTTTATTTCTATATTTTAATGTTTCTGTTGTCAGACAACGGAATGAATATTATAATGACTGAAACGCGGTCCATTAAGACTACATAACCAGCTCTCAAACAGTAATCTGCACTAATGAAATCAAATACACTTACGATAAAGTCAGTGGTTGTGCTGTGACTGATGTCGGCTATACTTGCAGGTAAAATAGAGTTTGAAGCAACAGAATATATATTTTTTTTACCTGAAAGTGCTGCTCCTCTCTGCGCTCGCTGAACACAGCAGATGCAGAGAGAGAGGCTCGTGCAGGGAAGAGAGACCTCGCGCTCGTGCGGCAGCACCAGAGAGTCTCAGAGACTTAAAAATGATTGTCCAAAAAGTCGCTAGATTTGTCGCTAGTTGCTTTTTTGGAAAAAAGTCGCTAAATCTAGCGACAAAGTTACCAAGTTGGCAACTCCACTGCCCAGCACACCAGCTTCAACCATCTCGCAAGTGTTGATAGGCTATTACTCGTGAGGTGTAACCAATCAGATAGCGCCGTGGGCGGGACTTTGAGCAAGTCTGCAGAGTGGTGAATACAGAGAGGCTGCGAAGCAGCTATATCAGAGCCAGCCAAAGAAGCGCATTTTAAAATAAAATTGACTTTAATCAAACCACGGATCTGTGATATGTTTTGTGATCCGTCTCGCCACTAGTGTAGTAGCACTGATCACTTTGAGGGGGGGATAAATTTATCCCCACTGGGGATAAAAATAATTAAGCAGAGGCATGGATACATTGACCAGAAAAAGGGGAAATCCCACGCGTCCCCCTCCGGCAAACGCACCCTGTATATATATATATATATATAATTCAAATCCCAAGAATCTCAGCTTTCCAAATATGTATGACAAGTTTACCTTTATTTTTGGTGTTTCACAAAGTTAACCCTCAAAGCATTGAGTACTGCGGGCGGTACACTGGAGCTGTATCAGGTTAATGGTAAAACAGCTTATGATAAACTTGATAGCTAAAGATAGCTTCAGTTGATAAACTGAAGAGTCATATTAAACACAGACATGCTCAAACTCCAAGAGTTATTTCTCAGGAATTAAAGGTGTTAGGATTGAGTTGTGTTGGTTTGGGTGTTTTTGTTTCTTTTTCTCTTTGGCAGGTTCTGTGATTGGAGTGTAATTGGAGCGCACCTGATGGTCATTATGGCTGTTATTTAAACCTGGTGCCTGAATTACAGCAGCAATGCGGTGTGGCATGGAGTCGATCAATCTGTGGCACTGCTCAGGTGTTATGAGAGCCCAGGTTGCTCTGATAGTGGCCTTCAGATCTTCTGCATTCTTGGGTCTGGCATATTGTATCTTACTCTCTACAATACCCCATAGATTTTCTATGGGGTTAAGGTCAGGTGAGTTTGCTGGCCAATTAAGAACAGGGATACCATGGTCCTTAAACCAGGTACTAGAAGCTTTTGCACTGTGTGCTGGGGCCAAGTCCTGTTGGAAAATCAAATCTGCATCTCCATAAAGTTGGTCAGCAGCAGGAAGCATGAAGTGCTCTAAAAATTACCTGTATATGGCTGTGCTGACCTTGGACCTCAGAAAACACAGTGGACCAACACCAGCAGATGACATGGCACCGCAAACCATCACTGACTGTGGAAACTTTACAATGGACCTCAAGCAATGTGGATTGTGTGCCTCTCCTCTCTTCCTCCAGACTCTGGGACCCTGATTTCCAAAGGAAATGCACTTTCATTCACAAAATTTACTTTCATCAGAGCACATAACTGTGGACTACTCAGCAGCAGTCTAGTCCTTTTTGAAGCGAGACGCTCCTGACGCTGTCTGCTGTTCAAGAGTGGGTTGACCCAAGGAATCCGACAGCTGAAACCATTGTCTTGCATATGTCTTTGTCTAGTGGGTCTTGAAGCACTGACTCCAGCTGCAGTCCACTCTTTGTGAATTTCCCCCACATTTTTGAATTGGTTCTGTTTCACAATCCTCTCCAGGGTGCGGTTATCCCTATTGCTTGTACACTTTTTTTCTACCACATCTTTACCTTCCCTTCACCTCTCTATTAATGTGCTTGGACACAGAGTTCTGTGAACAGCCAGCCTCTTTTCCAATGACCTTTTGTGTCTTGTCCTCCTTGTGAAATGTGTCAATGGTCATCTTTTGGACAACTGTCAAGTCAGCAGTCTTTCCCCATGATTGTGTAGGCTACAGAACTAAATGGTCTGAGAGACCATTTAAAGGCTTTGCAGGTGTTTTGAGTTAATTAACTGATTAGAGTGTGGCACCAGGTGTCTTCAATATTGAACCTTTTCACAATATTCTAATTTTCTGAGATACTGAATATGGGATTTTCCTTAGTTGTCAGTTATAAACATCAATATTAAAATAAATAAACATTTTAAATATATCAGTCTGTGTGTAATTAATAAATATAATATACAAGTTTCTCTTTTTGAATGGAATTAGTGAAATAAATCAACTTTTTGATGATATTCTAATTATATGACCAGCACCTGTATATTTATTTGGGGTATCTGAAACAGAGGTGGGAGATGGGGCAGATGGTCTGTCTGCTTTGGGCTGACTGTCTGTAGGAGAATCCTCAGCCATAAAAAGGTCTAGTTCTTCAAGGTCATCATTTGTTAGAGATGCAGATTGTTTATATTGCTTATAATTGGAGTGGTCTGTTGATTCTTGTCTGGATGTGACGGTTCTAGATATGCGAGGTGGGTGATGTAGTGGTTGTGTATGTTTATTTTCATTGTGGGGAGGTCTAGAAGGGAGTCCATTATTTTGTCTGTAGTGGCGGTTTTTGAAATTTGGACTGTGGATCTTATAATGTTGTTTTCAAAGTTGACCGAATTGATGTCACCAGATGTTGTTGTCATTTTTAGTTTTGCATGCGTGTGTAGTACAATAGTGTCGGATTTGTAAAATAAGGCACATTTGTCACCAAGGACTCTTTTGCATGATGGTGCCATGTGTTTCAGGTTGTGCTTTAATGGAAAAATGTAAATGATAATGACTTTTGCACCAATAATGTTGCCTGTTACATGCTCGGATGTTGTTGGCTGAAGTGGAAATGTGGTGTTGGTGCATGTTGTTGCTGAAAATGTTGTGTCTTTTGTTGCTGAAAGGAATTTTGTACCTGTAAAGACACATAGTGAGACATTGGTTATGTAGAACCAAGATTTCATATGGAGGTTGTGTTGTAGTCCCCAGACTCTAAGTTCCATGATCACAGTTGTATCTACTATTGTGTAGACTGCTTTTTCAAGGAAAACATCATCCTGGAGACTTTCCATCTGAAGTATTTTTACTTCGTTACATTACACCACTGATAAAGACATCTGCATCTGAACCCAGACCCCTGTTTACATGGTGTGTTCACTCTGTGTTCACTTACTGTTAACTTAATTACTGCAAGAGGTGATAGAGTCATCTTCAAATGTAACCAAAAGCGACATCGTTTAGGTAAGTTTTTAAACACATTTTAAATAAACTTGCCTAGTATTATTTTCTTCAAACTCTTGTTTATCTTTCATGCTAATTCATTTATTCTCATTCCTGCTATATCACCCTGGCAGCAACACTGATAACCTTGAGTAGTCAGACACATTTTCGAAAGAATCAACACACAAAATCTAACTTGTGTGGGGTATCTGCATTCACTATTTGTATAAAATATGTCTAGGGTCGTAAAATCTAGCAAAGGCATAATGTTAACTACCGAAGAAAAAGACTGATTTGAATTTTTTTTTTTTATGTTAATTCATATAATGTTTGAATTATGTGGCCAAATCTAGGTTAATTGTGTTTTTCTGTTTGCATCATAATATTTTACTACTATGAGTCTTAATTTCTACTAGTTCTACCAAATTACAAAAATGTTTCAGAATTTAACACCAAAATCACGCCATTGGTTGTGTCAATGTTATTTTATCTAGCCTAAAATGGCCATTAAAAAGAATAGTTAAAAATGTAATCATTTACTCACCCTTCACTTATTCCTAAACTGTGAGTTTATTTCTTCTGCTGGACACAAAAAGAAAATATTCTGAAGAATGGTGGTTTCCAAACGGTAGCCATTGATGGTAGCCATTGACTTCCATATTTTTTTATTTTTTTATTATTATTTTTTTTTACTTTACTTTTCCCATACTATGGCAGTCAATGGCTACCATCGACTATTTGGTTACATTCTTCAAAATATCTTATTTTGTGTTTAACAGCTGTAAGAAATTCATACATGTTTGGAACAACTTGAGGGTGATTAAATGACGATTTATTTTTGGGTGAACTATCTCTTTAAACAGAATTTTGCAATTCCATTGTATGCCACTAGTGGTACGAAAATTTGACTGAAATTAAACTGAGGAACTAATCAAAATGGTTTTCTGTTGTAGTCATCTTTATGCCACACATGCTATGTAGAAATTTAACTTCCTGAATTCTGAACCTGTTGTACATTTCTTTAGGTCACTTCAGGATCATGTAATGTTTTTGTAACTGCATATCTCAGCGTAGTGTTATGCTGAGGTCTTATTGAATTTGTTGACAGTATAGAGGACTATGAAATCGCAAGATTGTTTTTTTCTTATATATTTTTCTTACAAGCTTGTTTGCTATCCATAACTTCTTCCCAAATATCAAATTAAGCTCATGACCATTTACTGTTTATTTGGACTTGATAACGTTTGGATGACTTTCCATCCCAAGAATAGTGTCTGGCAGATGAGACCAAATAATCTCACGCATTTATTGGCAACCTCTCTTTGTCCATTCAGTTGAGTTCGCTTTAACAGAGTGTTGCTCTGTTCTCACGTAGATAGATTTACAGCGATGCTCCCAAAGCAGCGAACATCTCCCTCTGCAGTCTTTTGAACATTATACCCAACTTTACATCTGGCAGAGTCAACAACATTCCACTAAACAATTTGATCTGAGTTATCTAATCCACTCACTAATCAATTTCTGTGGGGTATTTTGACCAAAACCATTGTTTCTAATTCAAAGCATACATATTTCACAGTTTTGGTGCTAGGTGCGTCTTGAAAGTTTCCAACCTAGTTCAACCTAGGTGCAATGGTGCCTGAATGTGCTTGCACTTCATTCATAAAACATACAACCTCAGCCATTCTGATCAATTAATTGTATCATCCTTGCATGTTGTCGCCATTACTGTTGTTGTTTAGGATATTTCTGAGTATGCCCAAAGGACCTGCTTCTTAAGTTTGAGGTGTCTTCTAGGGGAGAGAACGGTAGTGTGTGTGTGTGTGTGTGTGTGTGTGTGTGTGTGTGTGTGTGTGTGTGTGTGTGTGTGTGTGTGAAATTTGCATGTTCTTCATCAGAGCAAGCAGCCAGTGAAATAAATAAATAAAAAACGCAAACAGGAAACTAGATGCTCTCTTCGGTCTCCTCTGCCTTTTCAATTTTCCTGAAGGCTTGTGAAAAAGAACAATTTAAGAACATTTATCAATTTGTCTCCATGCACAGAAATAAAGGTGTTCACTGTTTCGACATGTGAAACATGTTGATTTAAGAGGCCATTTTACTACATGGGAAAAATGCAGGGTCACTGCACAAGCATGTCTGAATTGTCCAAAGACAGAGTATAAAATTTCCTCAGACTGTGCTCTTGAACAAATGCCTCGAGTACATAATATGCATCTACAAAAGATCAAAATTCCACAATTCCTGATGTTATCAAGCAGGCAGATGTGTGCTTATATCTTTGAGTTACACATGGGGCTGTGTTTCTGTGTGCAAACGTCCATCCATGTGAGTGTTTGTCTGTGTGACAGAGAGTTGTTGTTATTGCCGGAGATAGCGCATTAAACCCTAGAGAGTCATGGCATACACACTTCATTAGCTTTATGTGGTTAGTGCTGACCTGGTAGAGGCCAGTCAGTAATACACTCATTAATATTTCAGAGAGCTGCTCATCTGGCCACAGGCTACATGCAAGCTCCAGGCAACAGCCAGTCAAATTCACTCGCCCCTGAGAATGATGACTTCTCCTCCTGGACTTCAAGCTTTAATGAGCTTGACGGATACACAGTATGTTATGCGTGTATACTACAAACAGACATATAGAGCTCCAGCTTTCTGTAGAGTCTGGAAAGAACTGCTACTCGTTCTGGTATTACTAGTATTATGCCTGACTGTGTGTGGCTGGAATTGTGGTCTGCACTGCACATGTGAACCTCTTTTTGAACTCTGGTTTAACACCAAGCTGAGAAGACTTCAGTTCTTCCCAGAGGTGGGTAGTAACGAATTACATTTACTTCGTTACATTTACTTGAGTAATTTTTGGGGGTAACTAATACTTTTCGGAGTATATTTAAAGATGGGTACTTTATACTCTTACTTGAGTAAATTATTGGGGAAAAATCTGTACTTTTACTTCGTTACTGTGGGCGACGCTCCTCTCGTTACTTTATCTTAATGCAATAAATGTTATAAATGCTTCAGTTTATTCCAAACGCGCTGTCTACTTTTCTCTGGGCAATGAGCGATGCCCATTCGTGAATGATTCATTCTTTTGAGTCAATTCTGTTCAAAGGCTTGATCAAACCAATTGGCAAATGAGTGAATTGGTTCATGAATCAGTTTGAATGAGTCGTTCAGTTCCCTGCCGCACGCGCTGAGCATCTGAAGTGGTTCACTCAGAGTTGTAACGTTTAAGAATATCAGCAGCGTTGAAAACGGGGCTATGGAACTGCACTGAATTGAAAGCAAATCTGCAAAGATTATTTGCTTGCGATGGAGATCCTTATTAGATGAACACAGCGTGTGCTGTCTACTGTTTAACAGGTAATAACTTGGGCTACATTCGATTACAGCACACAATACCACTGTGACATTAGTTTGTTGTACGTGTGTGGCTTATAACAGATGGTAGTCAAGTTGAATGCAGCTTCCAAAAGACAAAAAATAGCCAATTAAGATTTTATTAATTTTAATACAATCACACCGGTGCGAGTACGTTTAGCAAGTCATATCATCAGCTGCTAAATTCAGATCTGTGATTGCTTGCTGGCGCTGAGCCAGAGATAGATGTGTTTTTACAGCACTGCGCATTATAACAAATCACACATGATTCTTTTGAGCTTATTAAAGCATTGGCCAATCAGAGGTGTTCCGATGAGTCATCGCTAAAATGCCGGTGCTTCCTTCACTCGCTCACTGACTGAATACCTCTTTCTGGCGAATTCTCTCGCCAGAAACAACAAAGTGCAGATGTGTGTACGAATCTTTAATTAAGATATTGATTTCACAGTGTTAACAGTTTCAGTGATTTTAATGGGAGTTTCTGAGAGTGATTGAAATCTAGTCTGTCAGTGAAAATTATCTTTAATAATGTAAATGTTATTTGATCTCTTTCTGAACAATGAAAGATTAGTAGCAATATTTATCTCACATTAACTTTCAATGTTAAATTCACATTTAATATAAAGTCATTAGTATTAAAAATATGTTATGGCATGACACCTATATCTGTTACTTAAGTAAACAGACAGGGTTTTATAATAAATTACATAAATTGGAGTAAAGGCTGATGAAATATATACATTTATACACACACACATACATTACATACATTTTATCTATATATCTAAATAAAAATAGGCTCAGTATATATGACTTAAAGTAACTAGTAACTAACTACTTGAGTAGATTTTTTATCCGATACTCTTTTACTCTTACTCAAGTAACTATTCAAGACTAGTACTTTTACTTTTACTTGAGTAAATATTTCTAGAAGTACTTTTACTTTTACTTGAGTACAGTTTTTGGGTACTCTACCCACCTCTGGTTCTTCCATATTATGCTTCATCCTCCTCTACACTGAGTATAGAGTACTCTTGCAGAGTCTAGTGTGATGTACACCACACTCTATCTGTCTATCATATTGCAAGGCTGCAGATTGAATATGTTCAGATGTTGGATCCCATATCCCAAATCAGATTAGAAAAGATGGGATTGTTTGTTTTCTCACTGCTCTGAAAAAATCGCATCTGTCACATGCAGAAAAAATCTGATTTGGGCCTTTTTCACCATGTACTGTGAACATTACACCAAGGTTATGAGCATCCTCAGGGCTGAAGATGGCCAGTAATTATATCCGGGGCAGCATGTCAGTATCTGAAACATCCCCTTATGGCCAGACCACCCTGGATTGAGACAATCAGATTCCCTCTGGGCTTCTCACTGACCTACAGTGGCTAGAGTGTTAGTTAATTGCATTGCATGTATTTTCTACTTTAGAATGGCTGTATGTTTAAGCTAAACTATTCATTTTGTAGCAATTATTTATTTATGCCTTTCCATATTTTAGAAATGTTTGGTCATACTGTATAATTGATACTGTCATTCAGCTATTCTACATTCTCATGACCCATGTTCCTAAAACTTGCCTTGCCCTCGTGCCACACAAATTTGAGACCCTCATACCACTTGTCATTTCATCATCTTAATTTCTCCCACCCTTGCAGGATGAAAATAATATCAGCTGGTATCATGAAATACCCCTAGTGCAGCCGCCCAAGAGCACACTGTGAAATGCATGCATTTTTCTCTGTTGGACATGCATAACAAATATTATCTGATCTAAAGCAGCCAGCCATTGAAACCCCGAGCTAGAGACACCCAGCAGATGGGACCCTTAGAGACAGGAGGAACTACCATAGGAGACCCCCACCTTTCCCCGAAGTGTCAAGTCAAGTCAAGTCACCTTTATTTATATAGCGCTTTAAACTAAATACATTGCGTCAAAGCAACTGAACAACATTCATTAGGAAAACAGTGTTTCAATAATGCAAAAGACAGTTAAAGGCAGTTCATCATTGAATTCAGTGATGTCATCTCTGTTCAGTTTAAATAGTGTTAGGAACCATAACTCCATCGGTGACAGAATGGAGAAAAAACCTTGCGAGAGACCAGGTTCAGTTCGGGGGCCAGTTCTCCTCTGACCAGATGAAACCAGCAGTTCAATTCCAGGCTGCAGCAAAGTCAGATTGTGCATAAGAATCATCTGTTTCCTGTGGTCTTGTCCTAGTGATCATCTGAGACAAGGTCTTTACAGGGGATCTGTATCTGGGGCTCTAGTTGTCCTGGTCTCCGCTGTCTTTCAGGGATGTAGAGGTCCTTTCTAGGTGCCGATCCACCATCTGGTCTGGATACGTACTGGATCCGGGTGACTGCAGTGACCCTCTGATCTGGATACAGACTGGATCTGGTGGCTACGGTGACCTCGGAATAAGAGAGAAACAGACTAATATCAGCGTAGATGCCATTCTTCTAATGATGTAGCAAGTACATCGGGTGTTACGGGAATTGTCTAAAAATCCTTTAACAGATTTGGATATTAGAAGCATATTAGTGTGTTATGTGTAAACCAGATTAAAGAGATGGGTCTTTAATCTAGATTTAAACTGAAAGAGTGTGTCTGCCTCCCAAACAATGTTAGGTAGGTTATTGCAGAGTTTAGGCGCCAAATAGGAAAAGGATCTGCCGCCTGCAGTTGATTTTGATATTCTAGGTATTATCAAATTGCCTGAGTTTTGAGAACGCAGCGGACGTGGAGGATTATAATGTAACAAGATCTCATTCAAATACTGAGGTGCTAAACCATTCAGGGCTTCATAAGTAATAAGAAAAATTTTAAAATCTATACGATGTTTGATAGGGAGCCAGTGCAGTGTTGACAAGACCGGGCTAATATGGTCATAATTCCTGGTTCTAGTAAGAACTCTTGCTGCTGCATTTTGGACTAGCTGTAGTTTGTTTACTAAGCGTGCAGAACAACCACCCAATAAAGCATTACAATAATCTAACCTTGAGGTCATAAATGCATGGATTAACATTTCTGTAAGAAATTAACATTTATATAAGTACGATTTAAACCATGCTAATGCACTTCCATTAATGCCAACAAAGTATTCTAGTCTATGCAAACGAATGTTTTGGTCAATAGTGTCAAACGCAGCACTAAGATCCAATAAAACTAATAGAGAGATACAACCACGATCAGATGATAAGAGCAGGTCATTTGTAACTCTAAGGAGAGCAGTCTCAGTATTATGATACGGCCTAACTGGAAATCCAATAAAACTTATAGAGAGATACAACCACGATCAGATGATAAGAGCAGGTCATTTGTAACTCGAAGGAGAGCAGTCTCAGTACTATGAATCCTAACTGGAAATCCTCAGAGATACCATTTTTCTCTAAGAAGGAATATAATTGTGAGGATACTACCTTTTCTAGTATCTTGGACAGAAAAGGGAGATTCGAGATTGGTCTATAATTAACTAGTTCGTTGGGGTCAAGTTGTGTTTTTTTTTTTTTTTAGTTAGTTAGAGGCTTAATAACAGCCAGTTTGAAGGTTTTGGGGACATATCCTAATGACAATGAGGAATTAATAATAGTCAGAAGAGGATCTATGACTTCTGGGAGCACCTCTTTTAGGAGCTTAGATGGAATAGGGTCTTACATACAGTACATGTTGTTGGTTTAGATGATTTAACAAGTTTATACAATTCTTCCTCTCCTATAGTAGAGAATCTGTTGAACTGTTCCTCAGGGGATCTATAGTGCACTGTCTGATGCGATACTGTAGCTGATGGCTGAATGGTTACAATTTTATCTCTAATAGTATCGATTTTAGAAGTAAAGTAGTTCATAAAGTCATTACTGCTGTGATGTTGGGAAATGTCAACACTTGTTGAGGCTTTATTTTTCTTTAATTTAGCCACTGTATTAAATAAATACCTGGGATTATGTTTGTTTTCTTCTAAAAGAGACGAAAAGTAATTGGACCTAGCAGTTTTTAATGCTTTTCTGTAGAATAGGTTACTTTCCGCCCAAGCAATAAAAATACCTCTAGTTTTGTCCTGGAGTGGGCCAGCGTAGACATCTGTCATGGTTCCCAGACAGGTGACCAACAACACTCATGCAGACTATAAAATATGTATGAAAAGAGGATGTTATGTCTTAAAGAGGAGGGCGAGAAAAGGGACACAGAAAGGAGAAATGCCATAACCACTGATCAATGAACTGATTCTCCTCTGCATTGAAATATTTCATAAGCAGTCAGATTCTATCCACTGGCAGGACACCTGAAATTAGTATATATATATATACACACACACACACACACACACACATACACATGCATATAGTGGCATAATTTATTTTCAGATTTAAATTTTCCAAAAAAAAAAAAATGGAGTCAATAGTATTGTTTTTGTTTAGCAGTTTTGTTTGTGATATAATTAGGACCAATTGTTGGAGGTGCCTGTGCCAAAATAATCATTAATGGAATTGTTAAGGATCCGAAATTATTCAATGGAGTCTAAATTTATCACCATAATCATCATATCCATAACAATTCTCATTTCACTCATAATGACTTTCACTCTTATCCAGAACACAATATGATTTATCTGATTATTTATTTATTTTTTTTCTCTCCGGATGGTCTTGGCTGCTATGAACTGTCTAATTAAGAGAATGTACCTGACTTGGTGTAGCAGATAATTGACCTCAACTGGAGCTGAAGCAGAGGGGCACTGTCAGCTAATGGAAGGCAAATCCGCTACCTGGGGAAATGGCTGTGTTCCCACTAATCCTCTGGCCTGCAGGCTCGGGCCTGATTTAATAGGGGATAGGGCATTGTCCACACTGACTGTCAAGAGTACAGCAAAGAGTGAGACAGGCTGTGCTGTCTTGTCTCTCCATCTCTATTACCAGCAGCACCCTATTTGTTTTATTTATGAGCACAACTGTATAGTGAGGCAGTGATACTGTCGGTTACGCAGTGGTCTTGTTAAGTTTTGGTGAAAAAAAAAAAATCTTAAAGAAGACACATACAGTACATACATACGTATATAAATATATATATATTTTAATTTTGGTTGGTTGCGGAGCACAATAAATTGCTCTACATCAAACATTTACATCTAGCATCTGTCTTTCACATTGGACCACAGGCAGGACGTCACTGCATGTTATTAAAAGTAACAAGCTGATAAAAGTTTATGCATGAATGCATGAACGTTTAAATGTACACCACATTCTAAAGTACTCAGAATATAGTTTAAATAAATAAATAAATACATTAATTAATAAATATTTTGTAGGTTATTATTTTTATATTTATGTGCATATATATATATATAATTTTTTTTATTTATTTTTTTTCATCAGAAATGAATGGTTAACTGTTGTATCTGGTATTTCTTTATCTACTAAAGCAAATTGCTGATAAAACACTAAAATACGATGCAACAGATTACAATGCACAAAACACATCTTCTGTGTTTGTGCCATCAAGTCCCTGGAGACAAGCGACAATACAGTGATTATACAATGACTGAAAGCAAGGATGAATGTAAACATTTACATTTGCAGTGGCTCAAGTTAGCCAGAGTGTTAATCATTAAGAAGGCTAATTCAGTTAATTCAGATACATTTAAAATCTCCTGGATCTTGTTTGAGTCAATGCTTATTTTGTGCGTGTACACAGCTGCCAATATAAACGTTAACTGAACCGGAACATCCTAATGAACAGTCTCATGCCTGTAATTAGTATTTGATTGGGGGAAAAATGTAAAATCATGACTTAATTAGTGGCCATGTTAAAAAAAAGCAGACAATGACATGTTTCAGCAATCAACCACCAATCATTCTACAGTACACACGAGTGGGTATGGCTTGTCTGCTTACTGCATAGTGTGACAGCTAAAAAAAAAAAACAGATTCTAGAATACTATGGGTATTTTATAAGCCAAATTTGTACAGACATAATTTTACATAACCAGTTTAATAAAAAATGTAAAAAACACAGCGGACAGCCATCACTCTATGGGTAAATAAGCAACATTTCATTCCATGCCCGCTCATGTGTGACCTCAGCAATGTGCCCAGCATTAAACACTGGAATGAAGGGGTCAGCATCACAATTAACCTCACTCATTTAGGAGACAGCATTCCTCTAACTCATCATTCCCTTTAACAGTCAAGTCCACTTGCATGAGAGACAAACATCGACAGACTCTGTCAATGATGAGCTTAAATCCAAGTTTATAACAACAGTCTTGTAATCTGGTTGTTTTATTAACCTAATTTGCAGTATGCCATCCAAGCTTTTAATCTACTTAAACGGTTTACCTTCAGACAGGTGTGTGTCACGGTTGGTAAACCGTGATCTCAGGGTTTTGCACTTTGTGGGTGAAGTCTGTGTGGTACGCGTCAGCACTGATTAGTTTGTGGGCGTCTCCATTAATTGTCATCAGCAACCGCTGTCACTCATTACTCATCCTATATATTGGCTTGTCTAGCATCTTGTGTTTGTGAGAGCATTGTTTCATGTTTGTGACCTATGGTTTGCTTTCTTGTGTCTTTCTGCGTCGGATGTCCGTGTCTCCCCGGAACCCCGTCCACTCTACCCAACCCACCACCAAGCAACACTACTTACCTTCGGCTCGCTTCCCCGCAGTTCCTGTGTCACCCTCTCCTGCAGCCAACTCACCTCCACCTTCCGGATTCATCACTCATCGACACCATCCTGGACTGTGCATTCCTCCCAGCGTCATTTGTGTTTCAGTATTGTCTTGTATCATTGTCTTCATTAAATTGTATTAACCTCGCACTTGCTTCCTGCCACTCCCTCACCCAGTCGTTACAGTGTGCTATTACTTTTTCCAAGCAATCAGACAATGTTTTGTCATAAAACAAGTGAAAAAAGGAACCAAGCTATGTTTACAATGGCGGCAGTGGCTCAGTGGTTCATGTAGGTTGTCTACAAACCGGAAGGTTGGTGGTTCAATCCCCAGCTCCACCTGACCAAGTGTCGAGGTGTCCTTGAGCAAGACACCTAACCTAACAATTTTAGAAGAGTAGTTCACCCAAAAATAACTGATAAAATAACTGAAAGGCTGATAAAAACCTCACAAGCTGTGTGTTTGTAAGAAATAAATCCATCAAGATATTTTTAACCCCAAACTGTTATAATACGAGAAGTCCTCTATCCAAAAATTTGTAAATGATAATAATAAAAGTTGTCTTGTCTGAATCAAGAGAGAAATATGCACAGATACAGCACTGTTCATAAGCGAAAACGGTAACACCCGCTATTAGGTCATCGTGATTTTGCCAAGTAAGACATGTTCCTGGATCAACATCTTTTGATGATCCTGGATCAACATTATTGTCCAAAAATATAAACTTAACCCAATCCCTAACCCTAAATCTAACCCTACCCATAATTTATTCCTAAAATCAGTGGGAAATGATGGCTGATTAACAAGGGTGTAGAAGCCCCTAACCCTGATTTTAAGCCTAAAACAGATATTTCTTGAAAAGTTATATCTCAATTCTGATTGGTTGATTGAAATGTTGTTCCAGGATCAACAAGGATGTTGATCCATGAACATGTTGTACTTGGTGAAATCACGCTCACCCCCGCTATTAACAAGCCATTAACTACAACTTTTGCCTCAGTAAGCTCCTAATATGGAAAACTTATTAATAGTTAGTAAGGTAGTTGTTAAATTTAGATATTGGGTAGGGTTAGGGATGTAGAATATGGTCATGCATGATATGTGTTTTATAAGTACTAATAAACGGCCAATAAGTTAATAATAGGCATGCTAATAAGCAAATAGTGAGAATTGGTCCCTGTACTAAAGTGTTAAAGTGAAAACAGTCCAAAACAGTTCTAATCAAATATGTTGGTGGATTCTGATGTGAGTGGACAACAGGGGATGGACTTTTTCACTGGAAGAAGTGGTATTATGGAGTTTTTCTACAGACAACCATTCACATTTTATTCAGAAAATGAATCCAGTTAATCAAAAAGACTACAACGGACATTGAGGACTGCTGAAAAGATTATTGGCACTGTTGGAGTGTAAGTTACACGTAACAGTGTTACGTAACTGAATTACAAATGAAATGTAATTGTAATGAGTTACAGTTACTAATAAAAACAATTGTGATTAAATTACAGTTACTTATGAAAATGTTAATGATTACAAAGGGGATTACATTTGAATATTTACCCACATCCACATACAGATTTAATGTATTTCTTTCCCAAATTGCACTGACTATTCATCTGCTATGCAGAAAACAGATTGGTTCATAGAATCCAGTAATAAAAACGGAGTTCCTATAGCCCAACGCTGATGGAATATGCCACATTTTGGATGAATAAATCAAAAGTAGGTCAGTACACTTGAATCAAAAGGAGACATGAACTAGTGTCTGTGAATATTAAGCCGCAAAAAGACTATATGAATCCGGCACGTTCTGCGTGTCTCTGGAAATCAGAGGCGTTGATTGACAGATGAAGGATTTTGAAAGTCTGACAGTGTTGAGCACTACTGTAAGCTTAACCCTGCATGGTGTAAATGTTTGAAAAATGATTAAAAGTTGAAACAAAAATTATTAGAAATTTTGAAAACTAATCAATAAGTATTCAAAAAACTTTAATGAAGTAATTGAAAAGGTTACACTGCTATTACATTTTATATAGGGTAACTTTTAATCTGTAACCTGTTACATTTCCAAAGAATGGTTGTCTTCTGGTCAGCGCAACAGAGCACTGAAAACCTGAACAGCCAGGCAGAAAAACATTTTTATTTTATTTAATTTTTTTCCAATCTGACATATTTATATTCAACTGCACACTTTGAAAATAACATATCTGCACACTAGTAACATACCTGTACGTTTATCTAAGCAATTATTATTTTTTCCCTATACTTCTATTTCTGTATATATAGTACATTATTTAGGCTAATTTTTTACATTAGTGTTATAGGCTATTACATCCCTACTGTGTTATTCCTATGCATGTCTGCACTATGTCTGTACTTTCTTCTACACTGCAGCTCCTGACATCAAGTCAAATTAATTTTGTGTGTAAACATACTTGGTAATAAATCTCTTTGGATTCTGATTCTAATATTCCTATACAGAGTCTTTCAGCCTTTAATCAGACAGACAGGCAGCTAGTTAGTCGCATTTTGCAGAATCTGTGGTGGATGTCTGGACCGCAATCTGTGATCAACTCCAATCGTCTCCTGCCTGTTTATTTGAAGGCAGAAGTGAGTTTATTTTCTTTTTCGCAGACAGACAGGCGTGTGTAATTATTTCAGCTCTCATCCAGTCTGTCTGTCAGCTCCAGTAAGACATCCACTGCTGCCGGGATACATGGATGAAAGAACGGAGATCTGGACAGAGGAAAAACTGGAGGTCAGAATGGAGAGAGTGAAGGAGGCAATCGCTCCTCTTGCCACGGTGAACCTGATTTGCTGCCTGCCTCTTCATGCTCTCTCCTTCCATCAGTGCTGTTGGGTGAATGTCACAAATAACTCTTAGGCTTACATATATTGACCCCAAAAACAAAAGTTATATACTGCAGAAAGAAAAGTACTTTATTAACATTAAGATTTTTTTTTTTTTTCTTTGTATTGTGACATTGTTTTGAGAAGTTACTGTAATACACAGTTGTGCTCAAAATGATTAATACCCTTGGTAAAAATGATCAAAGAAGGCTGTGAAAATTAATCTGTATCAAGAGTCCTCACATATTTTATTTAAAAAAATTGACTAAAATCTAAACTTTCATTGGAGGATAAGAATGTAAAATGTGAGATAAATCTTATTATGAAATGTTCTCTCTCTCTCTCTCTCTCTCTCTCTCTCTCTCTCTCTCTAATACACATTGGTCATAATTAATCATGCCCTTTTATCAAATACTTTTTGCAACCTCATTTTACCTATGATGCCTGAAGAGTTCAGAGAACATCTGACAGGAGATCAGATACCACTTCATACAGACTCTCCAGACCCTTCAGATTTCCAGCTGTGGAAATCACTAGTGAAATCACTAGTGCTTCTCCTCTTCAGTTCACCACACTCATTTTCTATAGAGTTCAGCTCAGGGGACGGGGCTGGCCAAAACTATAAAATACCAATGGATATTAAGTTTAAACTTTTTTGTCCATTGGCATTTTATAGAATCCATTATGGCTTCTATCTGAACAAGATATCCAGGATCTCTGGCAGAATAAATAGGCCCACAACATTAAAGATCCAGCAGTATATTTCATTGTACACATGGCATCCCTGTGTGCTGGTAAAAATTTTATTTTGTTTTTTATCTGACCATTGAACCCAGTCCCGGTTAAAGATCCAATCATGTCTAGCAAATAAATATGCTAGAGTTTTCTTTTCTAGGTTTTTATTATTAATAATTGTATTATTATTATTATTATTATTATTATTATTATTATTATTATTATTATTATTATTATTATTATTATTATTATTATTATATTTTTTAGGCTTTTGTCTGACCCCAAGACTCAACTATTATCTGCAGTTCTACAGCTGTGATCCTTGGACTCTTTGCCCACTCAAACTCTCCTCCTCGCTATGCATTCAGACAATATAGACATATATAAACATATATCATTCTCATTACTTGAACCTTCTCAACTTACTACTTGGCTACTTACCAATGCTGTATTTGAGGGAAAGAGTCTGTTTGACGATTGCTTATATAATGATAATTGCAATCCAATGTGATTCAAACATCTTGTGCTTTGTGCTCATCGCTTCAAAAATTTGTGTGTTACTGTTTAAAAAACAGCTGAGCAAAAATTCCTCCAAAATTTATGTAAGAGGAACCTAATATTCAAGATCTGGGGGGAAATGCCTATGGTGGCTGAGAGAAACCAATGTGCAGCAAATGAAAAACACATTAAAAAAGCAAAAAACACCTGCAAATTAAGAAAACATCACCATAAAACTGACAACACATGCGCTGCAAATACTCACAATACAAACAAATACAGAAACTAGGGATGGGCGATATCACTCATTTTGTTTTCGATACAATACCGATACCTTTAAATGCCAGTATCGTCAATTTCGATACCGAAACGATACTTCTAAACTGAACTTTTGCCCGGTGATCTCAACCGTCTGGCTGAGGCCAGCCTAAAAAGACGATCAGGACAGTTGACAGGCCACTTCTGCGTGTCGTCACGAAAGCTTATCATTTTCATGTGTTTTTAAGCCTGACCACTTTCCAATTTAAACATTCAAAAGAGTTTAAATCATTCAAACACAAGATGCGGAAAAGCTGAACTGGTTACTCGCGCGCTGTGTTCGGTGCGCACTCATCTCAAAGTCTCAGAGCCGCGTCTCACAGACAGCGACACTGAACCGAGCTCTCTTTTGCGAAGTTCTCCTCGAACTTCCTCCTACACCTGAATGAACAAATACAAATCAAAGTTTAAACAAACAGAAAAGCATGTGAAAAAAACCCATTTCAGCACCACGGTGTTCTGGTGTTCAGGGCTCACGCAGGGAGAGGCGTCTCAAAACACTTGAACACAGAATTTGCCTCTTTTTGCTCTTGTACCGACAAAAACATACAAAATATGTCAAAATATCCATCTTGGAAAGTATGTTCGAAAAAACTGTCGGTTATGTTTTAAGTGAAAGTAAATAGTTAAGAAAAATATCGGATGTGTATTATATTGGATGCTTCATCGTCTCTTAAAGTGACCGTGCCTAATTTAGCTACTAGCTGCTGTAATGTTTAATCCAAGAAAATGGATTTAATTTGCAGGTGTTTTTTTTAATTATTATTATTTGCAGCATGTTGAGCTCTCCGCCGTAAATGCGCATTTATGATTTCATGCAAAAATCACATGAGCAAGACCTGATTAATGTTTTTCCTGAATATCAGCACAATTGCAAATGTGATGTAATGTTAACTGAAATGTTATAAATCTGTGCGACTAGAAGTTAATATTAAGTGACTTAAGTTTTATATGCAATACTGTTTTTGAATTATTTACACTTTTGTTCCATTACTTAATAAATCAGTTGCCTGATTCAATGACCCATTCATAAAGACACTTTTTTTTCCCTAAATGTAGGTGCAAATACAGATGCAAATATTGTATTTTAATAAAAAAAAAAAAAAAAAAAATATATATATATATATATATATATATATATATATATATATATATATATATATATATATATATATATATATATATGCACACATGCACGCACACACACACACAAACACGTAACACACGCGTGTGTTTTTTGTAGACGTCAGTTCCCGTAGTGAGATTTTTTACCAGTTTCACTGTGGGCTTGACTACATATTTTATTATAATTTTATTATCATTTTATTTTATTAATTATTTTAAATCGGAATAAAACAAGTTCAAAACATATACAGCGTATGCTCTGTTTTAATTATCTTAAGAATTTAATTCACATTACAGTAATAAAAAATTGTCAAGTGTTTTAAACTAGTATGCCTCTTTATGTTGTGGTGAAATATATCCCATACTGTCACACCCCTGGACTGTCTGTGTGTGTGTTTTGCTCCCCATATGCTCCCCGTTACCCAGTTTTTCCCATGATTGATAAAGTTAATTTGGTTCAGGTGTATCTTGTCTACTCCCCTCGTTTAGCCCTGTTTTTTATAGTGTTGTCTGTCCCGTATTCCCTGTCTGGTATTGTTCGTCTTCTGATGGTGCTACAGTATGTGTGTCTCCTGCCTACACTGTGTAACTCTTGGTTAGTCTATTAAAGACTGTTACTCCTGCAACTCCTATGTCTCCGTGTTCCTTACTCCTACACTGTAGCAACCGTGACAGAATATTGAACCCACAAACAATTTAACTGCGTGTTTTCCCTCCATTTTATTACCATAAAACAGTGTTTTGTTTTGTTTTCTTTCGTGTTTTTCACCATGGATCCCCTCTCAGCTTTGTTCACCTCCCTAGGCCATAATAACCTGCCCTTCTAGGAGTATGTGGTTGAGTTCAGCCAGCTCGTTGTTTTAACGGCGTTCGATGACGCTGCGCTGAACTCACTGTTCTGGATCAGGGCTAATTACTATGCCCCCGTCGACCTGGAGAGCCATCGATGAACAGAGCAACACAGCTGAGGATAGCTGCAAAGCAGTAGCTGCAAGTAAATTCAGACCAGGCCATGGACAGTGAGAGCACAGAGAGACACTCCGCCCACTACACCATGTCTGAGGGTGAGCTTACAAGGGACCTGGGTCTGCTAGATTTTGAAGGAGACCTGGGAGGAAAATATATGAGGACATGCCCACTCTCCTCCCACCTTCCTCGGACTTACCATTCTGCCCTGAACTGTCTTCCAGCCCGGACAAACCCCTGTCTGACATGCGCCCGGTGCTGGGAGTCATGATTTGGTGTGTTTGGGCAGCACACACCAGCCCTGAGATCCTGGAGGCTCACAAATGCAAAACCACCCTCCCGCTCTTGCCTCTTCCACTGCTGTCATACGGCAGCCCCTCAGCCCACCATTTGTTTGGTGTGAAAACCACAGGTCTGCCAGTCTCTATCGTTGGTGTTCCTGGATAATCTAAATCTGTGGGGCTCCTCCTTCCCTTTGGCTTCTCCTCGTCTTCTGCCACTCCAGATCCACCACGGCCTCTCAAATCCCCGCCTACTCCTTGGACACCTGAGCCATCTGCTCGGCCTTGGCCCTCAGAATCCTCCCCGTCGCTCTTACCCTCCGTGCTCCGTCGCTGTTGGCCTCCTGGAGTCGTCAGACCTTCCTCCACCATGGCTCCTCCCTTTGTTGGCTCCACCGTGGGTCACATTCATGGCTGTGGCCTGGGTTCCACCTGGCTACGCCTGCTCAAAATTCCTCCTGTCTCCTCCCTCCATTGTCTACTCCCTAGACTCTGCTTGCTGTTCTTCTCCCGGGTTTCCGTCTTCCACCTGGACCTCCTCCTGAATTCCCCTCCATTGCTCCCTTTCTTGTTCCTGCGGCATAAGGACGCGGGACTTCCTGGACTTCCTGGAGGGGAGCAAAATGTCACACCCCTGGACTGTATGTGTTTTTTGTTCCCCATGTGCTCCCATGACCCAGTTTCTCCCTCATTTGATTATGTTCATTTGGTGCAGGTGTGTCTCGTCTAGTATACCCCTCGTTTAGCCCTGTATTTATAGTGTTTTCTGCCCCGTGTTCCCTGTCCGGTATTGTTCGACTACTGATGGTGCTATGTGTGTCTCATGCCTAACCTGTGTAACCCTTGGTTAGTCTATTAAAGACTGTTACTTCTACATTAGTGTTCATCGCTTATCGAGTTTCTAAACATAGCTTGTTTTGGCGCAATAGCACGTTCAGTCCTGGAGCCTTCTGATGTTTTGTTACACCATGTGGCAATTAGTATGTCAAATCAAACACCATACACTGGTGTTTGGACAGTGTTTTCTCTACTTCCTGTTGGCCTTCTGTAGCAAATTGTAGCTCCGTGTAGCTGTTTTTATTTTATTTTTTTTTTCTCTAGAATCTTTATCTTACTATCACTCTCTGTTTTTTAAAGTGGTAAAATATAACTTAATTCACACCATTCTGATTCACATTTCATAATTCACATTTCTGATATTATCGATCAATCTTATCAGATTAACTTTGATCGTTCACTTTTATTTTATTTCCGTGAGTGCAGTACACCTGCAAAGCATTAGCACTCGTTAGCTTGTCATTAGCGTTTCATTCGAAACTATCGCTGTTTTCTTTTCTCCTCTCCCTCGCTCCAGTTTTTCACAAGTTCATCAAACAACCGCAGTAAGAATTTTCATCAAGCACGGTGAGTAATGGCTTCTCCTATCATTGTTTCTTGCACCTCTTGCCACATGTACAGTTTATCTATCTCTGTCGCTGATGAGGGATTCACATGTGATAAATGTAGGAAAATAGTTAGGCTGACAGAGAAGATTTCAGAATTAGAGACACGCATCCAAACTTTAATTGAGGACAGTAAGAATGTTAGGGCTCTAGATACGGCTTTGGATGCGTCTAGCTCAGGGATTCCTGTACATTGTTCGGTTCCGGAAACAGAGCCCCAGCAGCAGGGCAACTGTGTGACGGTGAGGCAGCATAGTCGTGGGTCAAAACACCGCTCTTCTGTTCCGATCAAAACATTAAACAGGTTCTCCCCACTCAGTGATGCACCCACTGAGAAACCTGATGAAAGTGCTCTAGTTATTGGTGATTCTATTGTACGGAACGTGAATATAGAGACACCAGCCACCATAGTCAAATGTTTACCGGGAGCCAGAGCGCCTGACATCTTGGCAAATTTAAAAGTGCTGGCTAATGCTAAACGTAAATACAGTAAGATTGTTATTCATGCCGGCGCTAATGATGTTCGACTTCGCCAGTCGGAGATCACTAAAAATAACATTAAAGAGGTGTGTGAACTTGCAAGCACGATGTCAGACACTGTAATATGCTCTGGTCCCCTCCCTGCTTACCGTGGTGATGAGATGCATAGCAGATTGTCATCACTCAATGGCTGGATGTCTAAGTGGTGCCCACAGAATAACATAGGTTTCATAGACAATTGGACGAGCTTTTGGGGCAGACCTGACCTGTTTAAAAGAGATGGTCTTCATCCCTCCTGGGGTGGTGCCACTCTTCTCTCTAGAAATATGGCAAATAGTCTTAGTGTTTATACTTGACTAACTGGGGCCCAGGTCAGGAAGCAGACAGACTGGCTAAACCGACCGTCTGCTAGCTGCCTCCCGTCACAGAGGTCAGTTAATTCTCAGCACATAGAGACTCTTTCACCTAGATATCACACTATAGAGACTGTGTCTGTTCCCCGAACTAGAAAATACAAAAAACGTCCAAACCAAGTTAAGATTAACAATTTAATTGAGGTTCAACAAATAAAAAACAGAAGCAATATGGATAAACAAATGATAAAGCTTGGCTTATTGAATATCAGATCCCTTTCTACGAAAAAACTTTTTGTAAATAATATGATCACTGATCATAATATAGATGTACTCTGTTTGACAGAAACCTGGCTAAAACCTGATGATTACATTATTTTAAATGAGTCCACCCCCCAAGATTACTGTTATAAACATGAGCCACGTCTAAAAGGCAAAGGTGGAGGTGTTGCTTCAATTTATAACAACGTTTTCAGGATTTCTCAGAGGGCAGGCTACAAGTATAACTCGTTTGAAGTAATGGTACTTCATATAACATTATCCAAAGAAACAAATGTTAATGATAAATCCCCGGTTATGTTTGTACTGGCTACTGTATACAGGCCACCAGGGCACCATACAGACTTTATTAAAGAGTTTGGTGATTTTACATCCGAGTTAGTTCTGGCTGCAGATAAAGTTTTAATAGTTGGTGATTTTAATATCCATGTTGATAATGAAAACGATGCATTGGGATCAGCATTTATAGACATTCTGAACTCTATTGGTGTTAGACAACACGTTTCAGGACCTACTCATTGTCGAAATAATACTCTAGATTTAATACTGTCACATGGAATTGATGTTGATGGTATTGAAATTATTCAGCCAAGTGATGATATCTCAGATCATTATTTAGTTCTTTGCAAAATTCATATAGCCAAAATTGTAAATTCTACTTCTTGTTACAAGTATGGAAGAACCATCACTTCTAACACAAAAGACTGCTTTTTAAGTTATCTTCCTGATGTATCCAAATTCCTTAGCATATCCAAAACCTCAGAACAACTTGATGATGTAACAGAAACTATGGACTCTCTCTTTTCTAGCACTTTAAATAAAGTTGCTCCTTTACGCTTAAGGAAGGTTAAGGAAAACAGTTTGACACCATGGTATAATGAGCATACTCGCACCCTAAAGAGAGCAGCCCGAAAAATGGAGCGCAGCTGGAGGAAAACAAAACTAGAGGTATTTCGTATTGCTTGGCGGGAAAGTAACATATCCTACAGAAAAGCATTAAAAACTGCTAGATCCGATTACTTTTCTTCTCTTTTAGAAGAAAACAAACATAACCCCAGGTATTTATTCAATACAGTGGCTAAATTAACGAAAAATAAAGCCTCAACAAGTGTTGACATTTCCCAACACCACAGCAGTAATGACTTTATGAACTACTTTACTTCTAAAATCGATACTATTAGAGATAAAATTGCAACCATTCAGCCGTCAGCTACAGTATCACATCAGACAGTGCACTATAGACCCCCTGAGGAACAGTTCCACTCATTCTCTACCATAGGAGAGGAAGAATTGTATAAACTTGTTAAATCATCTAAACCAACAACATGTATGTTAGACCCTATACCATCTAAGCTCCTGAAAGAGGTGCTTCCAGAAGTCATAGATCCTCTTCTGACTATTATTAATTCCTCATTGTCATTAGGACATGTCCCCAAAACCTTCAAACTGGCTGTTATTAAGCCTCTCATCAAAAAACCACAACTTGACCCCAAAGAACTAGTTAATTATAGACCAATCTCGAATCTCCCTTTTCTGTCCAAGATACTAGAAAAGGTGGTATCCACACAATTATATTCCTTCTTAGAGAAAAATGGTATATGTGAGGATTTCCAGTCAGGATTTAGACCGTATCATAGTACTGAGACTGCTCTTCTTAGAGTTACAAATGATCTGCTCTTATCATCTGATCGTGGGTGTATCTCTCTATTAGTTTTATTGGATCTTAGTGCTGCGTTTGACACAATTGACCACAACATTCTTTTGCATAGACTTGAATACTTTGTTGGCATCAGTGGAAGTGCATTGGCATGGTTTAAATCATACTTATATGACCGCCATCAGTTCATAGCAGTGAATGAAGATGTATCCTATCGATCACAAGTGCAGTATGGAGTACCTCAAGGCTCAGTACTAGGGCCGCTACTCTTCACGCTTTATATGTTACCCTTGGGAGATATCATCAGGAAACATGGTGTTAGCTTTCACTGTTATGCTGATGATACTCAGCTCTATATTTCTTCGCAGCCCGGTGAAACACACCAATTTGAAAAACTAATGGATTGCATAGTCGATATAAAAAACTGGATGACGAGTAATTTCTTACTGCTAAATTCTGAAAAAACAGAGGTGTTAATTATAGGACCTAAAAACTCTGCTTGTAATAACCTAGAACACTGTCTAAGACTTGATGGTTGCTCTGTCAATTCTTCGTCATCAGTTAGGAACCTAGGTGTGCTATTTGATCGCAATCTTTCCTTAGAAAGCCACGTTTCTAGCATTTGTAAAACTGCATTTTTCCATCTCAAAAATATATCTAAATTACGGCCTATGCTCTCAATGTCAAATGCAGAAATGTTAATCCATGCATTTATGACCTCAAGGTTAGATTATTGTAATGCTTTATTGGGTGGTTGTTCTGCACGCTTAGTAAACAAACTACAGCTAGTCCAAAATGCAGCAGCAAGAGTTCTTACTAGAACCAGGAAGTATGACCATATTAGCCCGGTCCTGTCAACACTGCACTGGCTCCCTATCAAGCATCGCATAGATTTTAAAATATTGCTTATTACTTATAAAGCCCTGAATGGTTTAGCACCTCAGTATTTGAATGAGCTCCTTTTACATTATAATCCTCTACGTCCGCTACGTTCTTAAAACTCAGGCAATTTGATAATACCTAGAATATCAAAATCAACTGCAGGCGGCAGATCCTTTTCCTATTTGGCGCCCAAACTCTGGAATAACCTACCTAACATTGTTCGGGAGGCAGACACACTCTTGCAGTTTAAATCTAGATTAAAGACCCATCTCTTTAACCTGGCATACACATAACATACTAATATGCTTTTATTATCCAAATCCGTTAAAGGATTTTTGGGCTGCATTAATTAGGTAAACCGGAACCGGAAACACTTCCCATAACAACCTATGTACTTGCTACATCATTAGAAGAATGGCATCTACGCTAATATTTGTCTGTTTCTCTCTTGTTCCGAGGTCACCGTGGCCACCAGATCCAGTCTGTGTCCAGATCAGAGGGTCACTGCAGTCACCCGGATCCAGTACGTATCCAGACCAGATGGTGGATCAGTCCCTAGAAAGGACCTCCCTGAAAGACAGTGGAGACCAGGACAACTAGAGCCCCAGATACAGATCCCCTGTAAAGACCTTGTCTCAGAGGAGCACCAGGACAAGACCACAGGAAACAGATGATTCTTCTGCACAATCTGACTTTGCTGCAGCCTGGAACTGAACTACTGGTTTCGTCTGGTCAGAGGAGAACTGGCCCCCCAACTGAGCCTGGTTTCTCCCAAGGTTTTTTTCTCCATTCTGTCACCGATGGAGTTTCGGTTCCTTGCCGCTGTCGCCTCTGGCTTGCTTAGTTGGGGACACTTCATCTACAGCGATATCGTTGACTTGATTGCAAATGATTGCACAGACACTATTTAACTGAACAGAGATGACATAACTGAATCCAATGATGAACTGCCTTTAACTATCATTTTTGCATTATTGACACTGTTTTCCTAATGAATGTTGTTCAGTTGCTTTGACACAATGTATTTTGTTTAAAGCGCTATATAAATAAAGGTGACATTGACATTGACATTGACCATAAAAGCACATAGCAAAACAAATTATGTTTCTATTTCAAGCCCAGTGCATTTTTCACAAGACCCTAGAGCAGGATTTGTGGAGACATACACACAATCAAACAGGCCATTCCTTTCTCACAATGCTATGGAAATTACCCAAAGTGCACACCAACGTTTAAACCCTGACCTCGAGACTGTGGCAGTATAAATTTCCCCAGTCAAGCCTGTGTCACCCTTGTGACCTTCCACACTAGGCCATGCCGCTATCAATCAGCCTGCGCCTGTCCCTCCCTCTGACCTCTGGGGGCTTCACACCCACACACCCTATTCAACACACTTTAAACACATATATCAGTAATTTATGACTTATGAGACCTACAATAACCACTGGCTGGCTAAGGAATAACCAAAGTACCAGATTATCTTTAAACACTTGTGTGGGGCTGGTTAGATGAGATTAAACACAAAGGAAAATAAAACTTTTACAAAAAAATATTTTGGTTGCCAAAAAAAAAAAAAAAAAAGATTCTGAGCTTTTTATCCTTAATTTTGTTGTCTTTATGTGTTTGTCATTTTGTCTCATTTTTAGAGGTTGTATGTCTCATTTTTATGTATTTCATTTCTATTTTGTACTAATTTTTATCTAATTTCATGTCTTATCTACATATACTTATTTCACCTTATGTCATGTCTTAATTGAATATATCTTATTGTTGTGTAATTTCAATGTTCAATTTCAATGTACATTTTTATATATTTTATTCATATTTTAATTATTTTAGTCTTTTGTCTCATTTCGTGTCTCATTTTCTGAGTTTGTGTCTTATTTGTATGTATTAGTTTTTCATTTGGTCTCATTTTATGTATTTATATATATATATATATATATATATATATATATATATATATATATATATATACAGTACAGACCAAAAGTTTTGAAACATTACTATTTTTAATGTTTTTGAAAGAAGTTTCTTCTGCTCATCAAGCCTGCATTTATTTGATCAAAAATACAGAAAAAAAATGTAATATTGTGATATATTATTACAATTTAAAATAATTGTTTTTAAATGTATTATATCTTTATATCTTTATATCTTTTATCATTTATTTTTGTGATGCAAAGCTGAATTTTTAGGATCATTATCACATGATCCTTTAGAAATCATTCTAATATGATGATTTATTATCAAAGTTGGAAACAGTTTTGCTGCTTAATATTTTTTCATAACATGTGATACTTTTTTAGGATACTTTGATGAATAAAAAGTAAAAAAAAAAAAAGAAGAAGCTATGTTTTTAAAATATAAATATTTTGTAATAACAATATACACTACTGGTCAGTAATTTGGGGTCAGGATTTTTTTTTTTCTTTCTTTTTTTAAATAAAATCAATACTTTTATTCAGCAAAGATGTGTTAAATTGATAAAAAGTGATAGTAAAGAAAATATATTATTAGAATATATATTATTAGAATTTTTTATTCTTATTTTGAAAAAATGCAGTTCTTTTTAACCTTTTATTCATCAAATATATTAGACAGCAGAACTGTTTCCAGCACTCATAATAAATCAGAATATTAGAATGATTTCTAAATGATCATGTGATAGACTGGATGTTACATGTGACACTGAAGGCTGGAGTAATGATGCTGAAAATTCAGCTTTGCATCACAGGAATAAATTATTTTTTAAAGTATATTCAAATAGAAAACTATTATTTTAAGTTGTAATAATATTTCACAATATTAAATTTTATTCTGTATTTTTGATCAAATAAATGCAGGCTTGATGAACAGAAGAAACTTCTTTCAAAAACATAAAAAATAGTAATGTTTCCAAACATTTGGTCTGTACTATATATATATATATATATATATATATTGTCTCATTTGAATATATTTTCCTACCAATATTGTCTTATTTTATGTCTTCTTTGAATAAATGAAAGAAAAAAAATACTAAATAAAGAATTTTAAATGAAACATCTGAGACAGAGCTGATACTTTCAAAATATATAAATATGAAGCATAATTATATCACTAAGAACTATGAAGGAGCAGTAAGTACATCTTCTGTACATGTACATAGACCAAAAAAAAACATTAATAATCATTTGGTTTATTAAATATTACAAATAAAAATACACAAAGACAGATAAAATGCATATAAATGAAACATTGTTGACATAATTTTTCAGATAAAAGGTGTTCCATTAGAGGATGACGTAAGTATCTAACTGACCTGATGAAGATCCTCTCTAATGAATGTAAATAATCTCTTCGATTAACACTTATGGATATGATTTTCTGAAGTACTCCAAGCTAAAAGTTTCCCTGCAGCTGGATCGAGTCGCTTTGTTTAGGGTTCACTCAGGGACATGTAGGAATTTGTTTAAGTTAGAGCAGGGCTAATGAATGACATACAACTTAATTATGGGTCACTTCCTCTGAGGTCATCTATCTGGGACTGGGACTCATCTTCCATTCTAATCAATCTAGTGCCCTCACCCCACAGCAGGTGTAGGCCTTGTGCGTCTCTGTTTGGTGGCAATATGAGAGAGTTCAGTTACAGCCACTGGAAGAACGACTGTGTCCTCAGATTCGGTGTTGTGTGAATGTACTGTAATGTCTGAATTCATGTTGTTTTCATACCTTGGCAGTCAGAGCACAGTTTGAGACATATTTGAGATCTCTAGGATACACATGTGAGATTATTTGGGTTCTGTTTAGTAGGAGAAACATGAGAAGCAAGAGACTACAGCAAAAACTGTATGTGTGTGTGTGTCTGTGTGTGTGAAGAGTATGGCTGGCCTCCTAAAGACACCTCCTGATGTGATGACAAGTTCTGAAGGCCTCCTGCACAGCGTGAAGACCCCAGCCCTTAGACATCTGAGGCATCTCCTGCCCTGCCTGAGCAAAAAATAAATAAAAAAATCTTTCGGTGAAATTTTTACCTCTCATTCCCATTACTATATTACAAAAAAAGTATTATTTATTTATTATGATTATGAAGAAATAACTAATATATATATATATATATATATATATATATATATATATATATATATATATATATATATATATATATATATATATATATATATATATATATATATATATATATATATACAGTACAGACCAAAAGTTTGGACACACCTTCTCATTCAAAGAGTTTTCTTTATTTTCATGACTATGAAAATTGTAGATTCACACTGAAGGCATCAAAACTATGAATTAACACATGTGGAATTATATATGGAATTATATACATAACAAAAAAAGTGTGAAACAACTGAAAATATGTCAAATTCTAGGTTCTTCAAAGTAGCCACATTTTGCTTTGATTACTGCTTTGCACACTCTTGGCATTCTCTTGATGAGCTTCAAGAGGTAGTCACCTGAAATGGTCTTCCAACAGTCTTGAAGGAGTTCCCCGAGAGATGCTTAGCACTTGTTGGCCCTTTTGCCTTCTGTCTGCGGTCCAGCTCACCCCTAAACCATCTGGATTGGGTTCAGGTCCGGTGACTGTGGAGGCCAGGTCATCTGGCGCAGCACCCCATCACTCTCATTCTTGGTCAAATAGCCCTTGATGCCTTCAGTGTGACTCTACAATTTTCATAGTCATGAATATCAAGAAAACTCTTTGAATGAGAAGGTGTGTCCAAACTTTTGGTCTGTACTGTATATTTGTCAAATTCTCACATAAAGTATATATACACATATATACACATAATTTGACTGTATTTTGCCTCGTCAATTTCTGATAAGTGATGCAGTCCCTGCAGCAGGGGAAAACCCATAACTGGACATCACCATCACCATTTGGATGGTGAGCTGGATTGAATTTCTGCCAGATATATTGCTTGTTGTTGAGGCCAGATAATTCAATTTTGGTCTCATCTGCCTCAGAATCTTCAAGGTGTGTTTTGGTAAAGCGCAGTCATAAATCAATGTGGCCTTTCTTGTGGAGTGGCTTTTTTCTTGCAACCCTCCCATACAAGCAACATTTGTGGAGAGCCTGTGATATTGTTGTCATGCATACAATAACCACTCTGTCATAAATTCCTGCAACTGCTTCAGAGTTGCTGTAAGCCTATTCGTCGCCTCTCTGACCAGTTTCCTCCTGACTCTTTCATCCAGTTTGAAGCGAGGTCCTGATCCAGGGAGGGTCTGTGTTTTACCAAATACATTTCAACTTCTTAATAATACACTTCACTGTGCTGTTATAGGCATTGATAAGGCAATTATGTTATAGGCAATTAGCATTGTTTTTTTTTTTTTTTTTTTTTTTGTACCTGTCAACAACTTTTCCCCAGAGATCTTTTGACAGTTCATTTCCTCCCATAGTTGATTGTTTGCTTCAGTTGCACTACCAAGGACTGAAATGCTTCAGGAAAGCTCTTTTCATGCTGAGCTGATCAAAATGAGCACAATTGATCACAGTTGAAAGTCAAATCACTTTGTGTGGCATTGAGAACGTGATTTGTTTGTTTTTGTTTTTTTCTGACTTGTTAGTATTATATCTTTCACTTGGATCTTATAAGTTGCACTGAGTAAATTCAGCTGGATGAAACATACACTGTGTCCGTCTTCATTTAAAAAAATGTGATTATTTTAAAGGGGATGATTATTTTCTAAACCCACTGTAAACATGACTGTAAAGGCAAGAGAAAGCAATGTAGATGTTGTCGGGAAAACAAATTTTACGAAATTTACAGTACTGAAGCTCTTTCCGCCATGTTTCCACCCACACGGCTTAAAACCCATCTCTTCCATCTTTATTTGAACCTCTAACTTTAGCAATCACTATTCTAATTCTATTCTTAAAAATATATAACTGCCTTCCTAATCTTTTTGTATTCTATTTTATTTTCATTTATTATACAATTATAAAAAAGACCTCTAACACTAGCTTGCTCTATTCTTTTTCTATTCTGTTTTCTTTTTAATTATTATATTATTTAAAAGCCCTTGCTACATGTACTGTGTTTAAGCTAACTGAGACTTGTTATAGCACTTATATATTATTGCTCTTTTGTTGATTTTTATTGCTTCCATTGTCCTAATGTGTAAGTCGCTTTGGAGTGTCTGCTAAATCACTAAATGTAAATGTAAAGAAACATCTGCATGCCTATATGCTGAGCTTTAAAACCCCATTTCCAATTGTTTGCATTTTCATGCTGTTGCTTTGTAAACGAATGGCCAAAATGCATAAACAATTTTAAATTTTTAGTTGAAAATTGTGTCATATAATTGCCCCCGAGTTTCAAAATTGTCAACACAACTTGAAGAGGCTGTTCATGCCAACTTTCCAACTACATTTACATTTACATTTAATTTAATTAATAATTATAATAATTCTGATAGCTGGTGAAGGCGGCATAATTGGTGCAGTATCCAAACACCTTTGTACCTTATTTATGTCTAAAGGATGTATATTAGTACCTCAAAGGTACATAATAGTACCTTTTGAAAAGGTATTGCCCCAGTGACAGCTTTTGTAACAGTTCTGATAGTTGTGAGTTGTTCACCATCTGAATTTTAATGATGACAGAAAACTGTTTAGTGCCAAGCTTTAGGACAAACTGTTGAACTTCAGTACAGATCATATCTCTTTAATCATCCTTTAATGGCCTTTTGCACCAGACTTCCTCTATTGCGTCTCATCTCCTGGAGCAGCATTCGTTCAGAAACTCTATCTCAATCATGGCGTCTTAATCAGTAAATGGAGGCTGGTCCTCAAACCTGGCCGACCCTTCTCACACCTCCTCTCTCTTGGCCCTTTGAATGGAAATGGTGCGTAAACAAATTCAATCTATCCTACATTGTGCACAACAGGGGGAGTCAAAGCCGAGCAGTGCAAATCACATGGCAATATTGGTTTTAGGTGCAAAAGTTGGTGCAGAGGCCGGCTTTTGGTAGCAATCCAGGTTTATTTGTGTTTAGAGTGGATTACAGTCATTCTTAGGGAGACTGACTGACTGGAGTCGCTTGGTGTAAAACGCCCAGGCCACCAGGATAGAGGCAAGATCTTACATCTGATGATTCATAGGTCTGAAAAATGATGATAAAGCACTTGCAATTGTTGATATGCCTGAGGACCTTTAAAGGAGTCATTCACCCAAGTTAAAATCATGTCATTAGTTTCTCACCCATATGTCACTAAAAACTAGCAATGGTAGTTGTAAGGAATTTAACTATAATTTTAGTTCCAATTCCGCTTGACACACAAGCCCTTCCTCTATGTTGTTTGTTGACATTAAGAATAAACGTTTGCATTTCTATGTGCGTGAGTTTGCATGGGAGCACATTTTGAGATTCAGATACAGTCAGGAGAGGAAATTACCTATTAACATCAACACAACACAGAAAAAGAAACATTGAGCATTGCAAAGCAGTCAAAATAGTGCTTTATGTTTGCCATTAGCCATTTACATTTATTGCAACAAACTCGCTGTTTATTTTAAGTCCATACTTTCATACTTTGGATTTAGTTAATTCTTGTGAGATGTGACATGCACCACATCTGTAATCATGCATATACAGATTTTATTTTTTATTTTTTGTAAAATACATTTATAAAGACCTGTTAATGTCAATTAATCATGCACTCAAAAGCTGATTGTTGATTCACATGCACAGTTGACAGAAAATAAGATGATAATGACTCTAAATCTTAAATAAATCTTGTATTGCCTCTAAATCTTATATAGTCTACATTAATGGAAGAATACGACTTATTAGAATTATTATAGCAAACATTAATATAATTTGGTTCTTTTATTTCATTATAACAAAAAAATACAACTACTTAAATTGCATTCACATAAATAAATAAATCACTTCATAAATAAATCACTTTTTACAATCAGTTCATTTCTAATGGATAAAAAAAAAAATCACTAATATTTTATTTTTCACTTATTATTGTTACAGATCACTCGGGAGGCTGAGGAGTAACAGACAGAAGGTTTTATTAATAGACACAAGCAGAGGAGCAGGTAGTGTTGGGTAGAGTGATGAATGGATCCGTGAGAGATGGGTGAAGACGTCAGAGGAGGGAGGTGAACCACACACACTCTAAGTGGTGCCCACAGAATAACATAGGTTTCATAGACAATTGGACGAGCTTTTGGGGCAGACCTGACCTGTTGAAAAGAGATGGTCTTCATCCCTCCTGGGGTGGCGCCACTCTTCTCTCTAGAAATATGGCTAATAGTCTTAGTGTTTATACTTGACTAACTGGGGCCCAGGTCAGGAAGCAGACAGACTGGCTAAAACGACCGTCTGCTAGCTGCCTCCCGTCACGGAGGTCAGTTAATTCTCAGCACATAGAGACTTTTTCACCTAGATATCACACTATAGAGACTGTGTCTGTTCCCCGAACTAGAAAATACAAAAAATGTCCAAACCAACTTAAGATTAAAAATTTAATTGAGGTTCAACACATAAAAAACAGAAGCAATATGGATAAACAAATGATAAAGCTTGGCTTATTGAATATCAGATCCCTTTCTTACGAAAACACTTTTTGTAAATAATATGATCACTGATCATAATATAGATGTACTGTACTCAGTTTGACAGAAACCTGGCTAAAACCTGATGATTACATTATTTTAAATGAGTCTCCCCCCAAGATTACTGTTATAAACATGAGCCGCGTCTAAAAGGCAAAGGTGGAGGTGTTGCTTCAATTTATAACAACGTTTTCAGGATTTCTCAGAGGGCAGGCTTCAAGTATAACTCGTTTGAAGTAATGGTGCTTCATATAACATTATCCAGAGAAACAAATGTTAATGATAAATCCCCTGTTATGTTTGTACTGGCTACTGTATACAGGCCACCAGGGCACCATACAGACTTTATTAAGGAGTTTGGTGATTTTACATCCGAGTAAGTTCTGGCTGCAGATAAAGTTTTAATAGTTGGTGATTTTAATATCCATGTTGATAATGAAAAAGATGCATTGGGATCAGCATTTATAGACATTCTGAACTCTAGACAACACGTTTCAGGACTTACTCATTGTCGAAATCATACTCTAGATATAATACTGTCACATGGAATTGATGTTGATAGTGTTGAAATTATTCAGCCAAGTGATGATATCTCAGATCATTATTTAGTTCTGTGCAAACTTCCTATAGCCAAAATTGTAAATTCTACTTCTTGTTACAAGTATGGAAGAACCATCACTTCTACCACAAAAGACTGCTTTTTAAGTTATCTTCCTAATGTGATGAATCCAAATTCCTTAGCATATCCAAAACCTCAGAACAACTTGATGATGTAACAGAAACTATGGACTCTCTCTTTTCTAGCACTTTAAATACAGTTGATCCTTTACGCTTAAGGAAGGTTGAGGAAAACAGTTTGACACCATGGTATAATGAGCATACTCGCACCCTAAAGAGAGCAGCCCGAAAAATGGAGCACAGCTGGAGGAAAACCAAACTAGAGTTCCTTTTCAGGAACTCGAGCTGCGTCAAGCGCTTTGGGGAACGTCCCTGACGAGACCGACTCTGAATATCGTATGCAATCAGTCCATCGGAAAGGCGTGACGTCACGGGCGGGGTGACATAGCGACCAGGAAGCTATAAAAGCACGTGCCGTGCAGCTGGCCTCAGCTTTGCGTCTGTCAGCAAGCGCTCTGTGTGTGTGCATGTCAAAAGTCTGTCCCGTTGGTCCTATTTATTGTTGTCTGTCCCTTAGCCATTAAAAGATCGCTAAAACAGCTCAATATGCCAAAACAAAAGCAAAAGACCAAACATTTGAAGGGCGATTCCAAGCCGCGTTATAGATTGTGTGTTCCTCCCTGCCCTCGCTACATTACGAGCGGGGATACACACAGTCTGTGCGTGGCTTGCCTGGGATCGAAGCACGCTGAGTCGGCTCTCGAGGGGGCCGACTGTCCGCATTGCGAGCGATTGCCAATGCGGACGCTTCGATCCCGGAGGGCTCTCTTCGAGGAGGGAGCCTTCACCAGCGTTCCTCGCGGTGCTGGCCCCGCTTCTGCCGAGGCAGAGCGGCTGCTGCACTCGTGGGGTTCGCAGGTGGATCTGTCAGAGGGAGACGGGCCAGTCCTTATCTCCTTCCTCATCTGCCAGATCCGGCGCCCAAACCCTGGGTTCGGAAGCACGCTCGTCGATTTCTTCCCCCCAGGGTGAGGGATCAGCTCTTCACCTCTCATCCTCCGAGGAGGTGGATGTGGAGACTGTTGCTGGGGATTCGCCACCCCTGTCGCCCCAGTATGAGGAGCTATTGGAGGTGGTCACGCGAGCAGTAAATAAATTAAAAATCGACTGGCCTGCTGAGAAACAAACTGAGCCGCAGAGAAGCAAGCTAGATGAACGCTTTCTGCGGCCGAGGCAACCACCTCCACATAGGAGCCTACCGTATTTTCCAGATCTCCATGATGAGTTATCGAGATCGTGGAACCATCCTTATTTGACCCGCCTCTTTGGCCCCGATTCACTATATTATGGCAACGTGATGGGGCTGGGAGAGCTTGGTTATAGAGCAATGCCACGGGTCGAACAGACGCTCGCGGGCTATCTGTCGCCCGGCTCAGCATCGTCTCTAAAGGCTCCGACATTGCCCACTAAGCCTCTTCGAGTTACATCTTCGCTAGTGGGCAAAGGTTATGTGGCAGCAGGTCAGGCTGGGGCGTGCCTTCATACTATGGCAGTCCTGCAAGCTTATCAAGCCGACCTGCTGAGAGATATTGATGAGGGAGAGGGGATCAAGTCTGAAGATGTAGAAGAACTAAGAAAGACCGCTGATCTCTCCCTCCGCGCCACTAAGGAGACCGCTCTATGGTAGCCTTAGTGGCCGCGGAGAGGCATTTGTGGCTGACCCTGTCAGAAATAAAAGAACGAGACAGGGTCTGCCTCCTGGACGCCCCACTTCAAGCCTCGGGCCTGTTTGGCGACACAGTCAACACTGTCGTCGACAGGTTCCAGGAGGCACACAAACAGGCAGCGGCGTTCCAGAGTTTCATCCCTCTTCGCTCTCGTGGTGCATCTGGGTGGGAGATGACCACGCCAAATACCGGCTCCTCACACCGGGAAGCGCAAAAACAGAGCGTCGCCGCTCGTGCTCCCCCACGTCGGGACCGAGGGCAACGACGCTCTGAGTCGGGGGCTTCTAGGGCTAAAACCGATTTAAGATCTGTCATCGAAGCCCGGAAGTCCTCGACGAAAAGATCCTGACGCCAGGATCCAGAGGGTAGCCCCTGCTGGGGTAGAGCGCGGTCCACCTCATTATACGGTGCCCGTCTCACCTCAGTGCCCTCAGGAGGTTGGTCTGCCAACCCTGCCAGAGTTTCAGGGCGCAGCGGCCTCCAGCAAGCGCCACTCCCAGTTACTTCCGCCCGTGAGCGTTGCGGAGCTGGGATGCTCGCTGCCCCTTCGGGGGCCTCTTACACCAGAGATCAGTCTCGAGAGACTGATTCCCTTAGTAGATTATTTAGCAGCGTGGAAACTACTGCCAAATGTATCTCAGTGGGTCCTGCGTACAATAGAAAGAGGCTATTGCATTCAGTTCGGTCATCCACCACCGAAGTTCAACGGGGTTATACCGACTGTGGTCGGCCCCCAGCAGGCTCTGGTTATGGAACAAGAAGTGAATACACTTTTAAGGAAGGAGGCCATCGAGGTGGTCCCTCCTCTAGACAGGGAATCCGGATTTTACAGCCGGTATTTCATAGTTCCAAAGAAGGATGGGGGTTGCGTCCGATCTTAGATTTACGTCACCTGAACCGCTAAGTTATGTCACTGAAGTTCAAAATGCTCACTGTCAACCAGGTTGTAGCTCAAATCAGATCCGAGGACTGGTTTGTCACAATAGATCTCAAAGACGCATACTGCCACATATCCATCCTTCAACAACACAGGAAGTTTCTGAGGTTCGCTTTCGGGGGCAAAGCTTATCAATATCGAGTACTTCCCTTTGGCCTCGCACTCTCACCCCGCACATTTATGAAATGTATGGATGCGGCTCTGGTATCCCTCCGTATGCAGGGCATCCGCATTTTAAATTATATCGACGATTGGTTGATCCTAGCTCAATCAGAGCAGATGGCGGCTCGACATCGAGATGTCGTTCTCGCACACATGGGGGAGCTGGGTTTGAGACTAAACGCCAAGAAGAGTGTACTTTCTCCAGTTCAGAGAACCACCTATCTAGGCGTAGTGTGGAATTCGACCATAATGCAGGCACGTTTGTCTCCTGCTCGGATCGAGTCAATCCTCACATCAGTCGAGAGAGTCAAAGAAGGCCAGTCACTCACTGTCAAACAATTCCAGAGATTGTTAGGGCTGATGGCAGCTGCGTCCAACGTGATACATTTTGGCCTGCTGCACATGAGACCCCTACAGTGGTGGCTCAAGTCCAAGGGCTTTTCCCCGAGGGGAAATCCACTTCGAGTTATCAAGGTCACGTGGCGGTGCCTTCGTGCCTTAGACATGTGGAGGAAATCTTGGTTCTTGAATCAGGGCCCGGTGCTGGGAGTTCCTTGTCGCCGTGTAACGCTAGCGACAGATGCGTCTCTCACCGGTTGGGGTGCGGTCATGAGTGGCCACCCTGCCCGCGGTTTGTGGAGTGGTCGCCATTTGACATGGCACATCAATTGCCTAGAGATACTAGCAGTCTATCGAGCATTGAAATATTTCCTCCCAGACCTGAGAGGTCACCATGTGTTGGTGCGCACTGACAACACATCAGTGGTCTCTTATATCAATCACCAGGGGGTCTGCGTTCGCACCCCTTGTACAAGCTGGCACACCAGATCCTTCTGTGGTCCCAGGGCATACTGCAGTGTATATTCCTGGGAGATTGAATGTGGGAGCAGACATACTGTCGAGACAGGGGCCGAGGCCCGGGGAATGGATGCTTCACCCCGAGGTGAAGATATCTCCCAGATATGGAGAGTATTTGGCACAGCCCAGGTGGACCTCTTTGCGACTCAGGAGACATCGCAATGTCCCCTCTGGTTCTCTCTAGTTCATCCAGCTCCTCTGGGACTGGACGCTATGGTACAGACCTGGCCGAGGCTTTGTCTGTACGCTTTTCCCCCTATCGCTCTGCTCCCGGGAGTTCTGGCGAGAGTACGCCGGGACGGGGCCCGTCTACTACTAGTAGCCCCATTCTGGCCGGGCCGAGTATGGTTCTCAGATCTAGTCTCGCTCCTCGACGGCTCTCCGTGGGAGATACCGATCAGGACAGACCTACTCTCACAGGCGCAGGGCACGATAATTCACCCTCGCCCGGAGTTGTGGAAGCTGTGGGTGTGGCCCCTGAGGGGGCGCAGCTGTTAGCAGCTGGTCTCTCAACCGAGGTTGTTGAGACCCTACTCCAATCCAGAGCTCCCTCTACGAGGAAACTGTACGCCCTGAAGTGGAAGCTCTTCACTTCATGGTGCAGAGACCGCCAGCTTGACCCAGCAGACTGCCCAGTTGGTACAGTTCTGGAGTTTTTACAAGCCAGGCTCTCTGCGGGGTTATCCCACTCCACCTTAAAGGTTTACGTGGTGGCCATAGCTGCTTTCCATGTCCCTTTCAATGATCAGTCAGTGGGTAGACACCCCCTAGTTACACGTTTCCTCCGCGGTGCGCTGAGGCTGAGACCTCCAGTACGATCCCGTGTTCCCCCCTGGGATTTGGTTGTGGTTTTAGAGGCTCTTTGTAAAGCTCCATTCGAGCCAATACAAGATATCTCAGATAGACATCTGACACTTTAAACTGCCCTGTTACTGGCAATCACCTCACTAAAGAGAGTTGGAGATCTTCAGGCCCTTTCGGTGGCCCCTACCTATCTAGACTTTGCCCCTGGTATGGCCAAAGCATTCTTATACCCTCGAGCGGGTTATGTTCCGAAGGTTCCCTCTGTTACACCACAACCTATCGTACTGCAGGCCTTCTGTCTTCCTCCCTTTCGGGAGCCAGACCAAGAGAAGCTAAAGTGTATGTGTCCAGTGCGAGCACTGGACGCCTACGTCCACAGAGCTGCCCTGTGGAGAAAATCCGACCAATTGCTTGTTTGCTTTGGTCCTTCTAACAAGGGTTCTCCTGCCACCAAGCAGACCCTTAGTCGTTGGATAGTCGAGGCTATCAACGTCTCCTATGAGTCCTCTGGTCTTCCCCCTCCTTTGGGGGCCAAGGCTCACTCTACTCGGGGTATGGCGGCCTCTAAGGCCTTCTCAGCAGGTGTGTCCCTCTTGGACATCTGCAACGCTGCAGGGTGGTCCACGCCCTCCACATTTGTCCGATTTTACGATCTTGACATGCGAGCCACGCCGGGCTCTTCTGTTCTCTCGTCCTAGCTGTGCTCTTCAGATACACACTAGGCAGAGATTTGGAAGTCTGGCAGCGTGGGCACATCGTTCCCCAAAGCACTTGACGCAGCTCGAGTTCCTGAAAAGAAACGTCCCAAGGTTACGAATGTAACCCTAGTTCCTTGAAGGAACGAGACGCTGCATCGCAGAGCCATACTCCCGGCACCCCTGCCGGCGCTTGCTTCCCTACTCGAAGCTGAGGCCAGCTGCACGGCACGTGCTTTTATAGCTTCCTGGTCGCTACGTCACCCCGCCCGTGATGTCACGCCTTTCCGATGGACTGATTGCATACGATATTCAGAGTCGGTCTCGTCAGGGACGTTCCCCAAAGTGCTTGACGCAGCGTCTCGTTCCTTCAAGGAACTAGGGTTACATTCGTAACCTTGGGACGGTATTTCGTATTGCTTGGCGGGAAAGTAACCTATCCTACAGAAAAGCATTAAAATCTGCTAGATCCGATTACTTTTCTTCTATTTTAGAAGAAAACAAACATAACCCCAGATATTTATTCAATACAGTGGCTAAATTAACGAAAAATACAGCCTCAACAAGTGTTGACATTTCCCAACACCACAGCAGTAATCACTTTATGAACTACTTTACTTTTAAAATCGACACTATTAGAGATAAAATTGCAACCATTCAGCCGTCAGCTACAGTATCGCATCAGACAGTGCACTATAGACCCCCTGAGGAACAGTTCCACTCATTCTCTACTATAGGAGAGGAAGAATTGTATAAACTTGTTAAATCATCTAATCCAACAACATGTATGTTAGACCCTATACCATCTAAGCTCCTAAAAGAGGTGCTTCCAGAAGTCATAGATCCTCTTCTGACTATTATTAATTCCTCATTGTCATTAGGATATGTCCCCAAAACCTTCAAACTGGCTGTTGTTAAGCCTCTCATCAAAAAACCACAACTTGATCCCAAAGAACTAGTTAATTATAGACCAATCTCGAATCTCCCTTTTCTATCCAAGATACTAGAAAAGGTGGTATACTCACAATTATATTCCTTCTTAGAGAAAAATGGTATATGTGAGGATTTCCAGTCAGGATTTAGACCGTATCATAGTACTGAGCCTGCTCTTCTTAGAGTTACAAATGATCTGCTCTTATCATCTGATCGTGGGTGTATCTCTCTATTAGTTTTATTGGATCTTAGTGCTGCGTTTGACACAATTGACCACAACATTCTTTTGCATAGACTTGAACACTGTGTTGGCATCAGTGAAAGTGCATTAGCATGGTTTAAATCGTACTTATATGACCGCCATCAGTTAGTAGCAGTGAATGAAGATGTATCATATCGATCACAAGTGCAGTATGGAGTACCTCAAGGCTCAGTACTAGGGCCGCTACTCTTCACGCTTTATATGTTACCCTTGGGAGATATCATCAGAAAACATGGTGTTATGCTGATGATACTCAGCTCTATATTTCTTCGTGGCCCGGTGAAACACACCAATTTGAAAAATTAATGGAATGCATAGTCAATATAAAAAACTGGATGACTAGTAATTTCTTACTGCTAAATTCTGAAAAAACAGAGGTGTTAATTATAGGACCCAAAAACTCCGCTTGTAATAACGTACTCGGTTACTAAACGTAACCTCGGTTCTCTCTAGAAGAGCGAACGAGTACTGCGTCTTAGCTAAGACGCTACGGGAAAAGTCTCTTTTCACGAAATACTGAAGCAAAAAATTATCCTTAATTTTGTATTTTTGTAAAGCGCATTTGCAGCAGTACACAGCCATAGGCGAGACGGCTCGTTCGCTCATTGGCTTGTTCTGCGGCAACTGCACAGCCTATCGAGCGCGGGCTGATGCAACATCAGACCAATAAGGGCGCTTCGCGCCCTTCTTGCCACTTGCCGCCGAAACGGGTGTGGCCCAACCTATAAAAGGAGCTCGAAAAGGCTGACTCACCCGATTTATTTCATCGCCGAAGCGAACCAGAGTGAATCGTGCGCACGGCAGAGAACACAGTACTCGTTCGCTCTTCTAGAGAGAACCGAGGTTACGTTTAGTAACCGAGTACGTTCTCTTACGAGAGCTCTCTCGTACTGCGTCTTAGCTAAGACGCTACGGGAACCCAATGCAAAACGCCGTGCGCACAGGGATCACACACCAATAAACCTGAAGCAACGCCCAGGATTTACAGTGCACAGTCACCTGAGGGACTCACAGAGAGTCCAGGACAGAAAAGGGGGAAAGCCCTCCGTCCCATATCTAGCAGCATCTGTAGATGCGGCAATATGACATCACACAGCCGAGGCAAGCCTGACCAATGTGGCAATGCGGTTCTTACGCAATACTGCCCATATAACAGTCGGCAGCGCATAGCGCTCATGAACTCAGAATTCTCCTCAGGGCCCTGATTCGACTATAACGACAGCAGCCTTGCTTGCAAGGCGGGAACCTCCAGGTTATAGAACCTGATAAATGTAGACGGCGAGGCCCAACCTGCTGCCATACATATATCCTGCAAGGAGATCCCAGTAGACCACGCCCACGACGTGGCGACGCCTCTTGTGGAGTGTGCTCTGACGCCCAACGGGCACTGATGGCCCCTGGAAGCATAAGCTAACGCTATGGCATCAACTATCCATCTGGATAGAGTCTGTCTCGAAACAGCCATTCCCTTGGAACGTCCACCGAACGAGACAAACAGCTGCTCCGTCTGCCGAAAGGCAGCAGAGCGAGACACATAAGCTCTTAAAACCCTGACAGGGCAAAGAAGACTCGAGTCTCTATCCTCTCCTGACAACGGCAGGGCTGACAGGGCAATAACCTGAGCCCGAAACGGCGTGTTGAGGGATTTCAGCACATAACCGTGCCTAGGTTTGAGTATGACCCTTGAGTCATTAGGCCCAAACTCCAAGCACGACTGGCTCACCGAGAGCGCATGCAAATCACCCACATGCTTCACCGAAGCGAGAGCCAACAAGAATACTGTCTTGAACGACAGATGCTGAAGGCTAACTGATTGTATAGGCTCAAAAGGGGGACCCTTCATGGCCTCCAAAACCGCCGCGAGGTCCCACATAGGGACTGACGGAGGTCTGGGAGGATTCAGCCTCCTAGCTCCTCTGAGGAACCGGATGACCAAATCATTCCTTCCTATTGACTGACCGAGCGATGTTTCAGAAAACGCTGCGATGGCCGCCACATAAACTTTGAGCGTGGATGGGGCTCTGCCCTTATCCAACAGCTCCTGTAGGAAGGAGAGAACCTCCGTCACCTCACAACTAAAGGGTGAATATCCTCCAGCTGTGCACCAGCTGGAGAACACCGACCACTTCGAGGCATACAGACGTCGTGTCGACGGAGCTCTAGCCTGAGTGATGGTATTCAGCACTCCCACTGCGAGATCAGCGGGTAACCGTTGAGCGCCCACACATGGAGGGACCACAACTCCGGTTGAGGGTGCCAAATCGAGCCCCTGGCCTGCGAGAGGAGGTCACTCCTCAACGGTACTGGCCACGGGGCGACATCTGCTAACTGCATCAAATCTGGGAACCATGGTTGGTTCCTCAAAAGAGGTGCTACAAGCAGTATTGAACATCTCGTTTCTCTCACCCGTTCTATCACCTGCGGAAGGAGGGAGACGGGAGGGAAAGCATAAAGCGGGCAGCACGGCCATTCCCGTGACAGCACACTTTCGTTCTTGGAAAAGAACGCAGCGCGTTCTCCACTGCCAGCATTTCCAGACAGTTGATATGATGGAGCTTTTCCTGTTCTGACCATAGGCCAAAGGACGGTCTGCCCTCGAGCAGCGCTCCCCATCCCGAAGTGGAGGCGTCCGTCGACACCATCTTCACATTCGGGGAAGTCCCCAGGCTTACACCTGATCGGTACCAACCGTTCGCTGTCCAAGGTGCCAGAGCTGTGACACAGCTCTGATTGACCTTGAGATGCAGCCGGCCAGACGCCCACGCTCTGCGCGGCACCCGCGTCTTCAGCCAGAACTGCAGGGGGCGCATGTGGAGCAGGCCCAGCTGCAGAGCCGGAGATGCTGAGGCCATGAGGCCCAGCATCTTCTGACAGTGTTTGAGCGACACGGTTCAGCGAACTCTTCGCCCAATTGACACTGAGGCCGAGCTTCTTGAGGTGATCGAGTAAAACGGCCCTGTGGTCCATGAGCTCCGCTCGTGATCGGGCCAGAACCAGCCAGTCGTCCAAATAATCCAGCACTCGCATGTCTCTGAGTCTGAGAGGAGAGAGCGCTGCATCCATGCACCTCGTAAACGTACGAGGAGCCACGGAGGACTGTAAACTGGTATGCCTGGCCCTCGAAGGCGAATCTCAAATATCGCCTGTGGTTTGACACTATCTGTATTTGAAAATACGCGTCCCTCAGATCTATTGACATGAACCAGTCCCCTCTGCGAATCTGCACGAGGAGTTTCCTGGTCGTAAGCATTTTGAAAACTGCGTTTCATCAATGCCTTGTTCAGCTGTCTTAGATCCAGTATGGGCCTGAGACCCCCGTCTCTCTTGGGCACCAGAAAGTATCTGCTGTACAGCCCCCCCCCCCCCCCCCCCCCTCGCTTTGAGCTTGAGACACAGGCTCTACAGCCCCTTTGCTCAACAGTTTTGATATTTCGGCCCGAAGTATGTGTGCTACTTCTGTTTCGACCGTAGTTTTCGACGCGCGCTGAAAAGGGCTGGATGCGAAGCGCGCTCTGTTGACCAGGCAACGGCGGCGTTCGGGTGTGCTGCGCATTTGAGGCGGGGAGCGCGCTGATCACAGCGGGCAGATCGCTTCTCCTCGACCCCGTCCCGGCGCTTAACCGACTGGGGGAAGGCTGAGCAGGTCCCGTGGGACTCGATATGTCTGCGAGTAACTGTGGGCTGCATATGTGCACATTTACCACTTTCAACTCGCTGTCTGCCTGTGCAGAGCGTACGTGCACGGGCCTCGTTTTTACAGAAGCCACGCGCCGTATGTGACATAATGTATGTGGGCACTGGGGAGTGTGGGCACGTTTACTATGCGGCGCGCTCGACCGCTCTGTGTCGATCTTATGTGCTCGAGCCCTGTGTGCAGGGCTGTGCTTACATGTGGAGATGGGCACTGAGGAGTGGGCATCATCACTGCATTTATAGCACCATCGGCCGTGGCCGGACGAGCGTGCACGGGTTTTGTTTTTACAGAAACCACATGACGCGTGTGACATAGTAATTGTGGGCACTGAGGGCTGGGCACGCTTACTATGCAGTGTGCGCGATCGACTTGAGTCGCTTTTATGGGCGCAGGCCTTGTGTGCAGGGCTGTGCTTACATGTGGAGATGGGCACTGAGGAGTGGGCATCATCACTGCATTTATAGCACCATCGGCCGTGGCCGGACGAGCGTGCACGGGTTTTGTTTTTACAGAAACCACATGACGCGTGTGACATAGTAATTGTGGGCACTGAGGGCTGGGCACGTCTACTATGTAGTGCGCGTGATCGACTTGAGTCGCTTTTATGGGCGCGAGCCCTGTGTGAAGGGCTGTGCTTACATGTGGAGATGGGCACTGAGGAGTGGGCATCGTCACTACATTTATAGCACCATCGGCCGTGGCCGGACGAACGTGCACGGGTTTCGTTTTTACAGAAACCACATGACGCGTGTGACATAGTGATTGTGGGCACTGAGGAGTGGGCACATCTACTATGTAGTGCGCGTGATCGACTTGAGTCGCTTTTATGGGCGCGAGCCCTGTGTGAAGGGCTGTGCTTATATGTGGAGATGGGCACCGAGCAGTGGGCATCGTCACTACATTTATAGCACCATCGGCCGTGGCCGGGACACCAGAAATTACACCTTTTTCGGGAAATATCTGGGTAGCCGTGATAACGGTTTTTGTGTGCAGGCAAGCGGGCAACCGTACAGGCTTGCGCATTGCAAAAAACGATGAAACAGTCACAATCTCTGGAACTGAAACAGCGGCACGTTTAGGTGAGAGCCCGGCCACAGTGGAACTCGTACACTGGCACTTCGAGTTCGCGCTGAATATGGAGTGTTCCAAGCCTTCGCCGCCTCTTCGTGAAGCTCAGGAAGAAATGAGGCGGGCTTTGAGAAGTACGCTCAACCGAAAGGGAAATACCATCCAGCCGGGAACGAGAGGGGGGGCGCTGGTGCAAACCACTCGCGGCCGAGACTCATCGCGGCCAACACGAGCATTCGCCCCGGCTCCTTCTCGATGTCAGCTCGTCTGCTGGGCTTCTGAGCAGAAGGCGCGAGATCCTCGGAGCACACCTGTTTCGGCGGGAAGTGGCAAGAATTGGTCTGATGTTGCATCTTATTGGTCTGATGTTGCATCAGCCCGCGCTCGATAGGCTGTGCAGTTGCCGCAGAACAAGCCAATGAGCGAACGAGCCGTCTCGCCTATGGCTGTGTACTGCTGCAAATGCGCTTTACAAAAATACAAAATTAAGGATAATTTTTTGCTTCAGTATTTCGTGAAAAGAGACTTTTCCCGTAGCGTCTTAGCTAAGACGCAGTACGAGAGAGCTCTCGTAAGAGAACCTAGAACACTGTCTAAGACTTGATGGTTGCTCTGTCAATTCTTCGTCATCAGTTAGGAACCTAGGTGTGCTATTTGATCACAATCTTTCCTTAGAAAGCCACATTTCTAGCATTTGTAAAACTGCATATTTCCATCTCAAAAATATATCTAAATTATGGCCTATGCTCTCAATGTCAAATGCAGAAATGTTAATCCATGCATTTATGACCTCAAGGTTAGATTGTTGTAATGCTTTATTGGGTGGTTGTTCTGCACGCTTAGTAAACAAACTACAGCTAGTCCAAAATGCAGCAGCAATAGTTCTTACTAGAACCAGGAAGTATGACCATATTAGCCCAGTCCTGTCAACACTGCACTGGCTCCCTATCAAACATCATATAGATTTTAAAATATTGCTTATTACTTATAAAGCCCTGAATGGTTTAGCACCTCAGTATTTGAATGAACTCCTTTTACATTATAATCCTCTACGTCCGCTACGTTCTCAAAACTCAGGCATTTTGATAATACCTAGAATATCAAAATCAACTGCGGGCGGCAGATCCTTTTCCTATTTGGCGCCTAAACTCTGGAATAACCTACCTAACATTGTTCGGGAGGCAGACACACTCTTGCAGTTTAAGTCTAGATTAAAGACCCATCTCTTTAACCTGGCTTACACATAACATACTAATATGCTTTTAATATTAAAATTCGTTAAAGGATTTTTAGGCTGCATTAATTAGGTAAACCGGCACCGGAAACACCTCCCATAACACTCTATGTACTTGCTACATCATTAGAAGAATGGCATCTACGCTAATATTTGTCTGTTTCTCTCTTATTCCGAGGTCACCGTAGCCACCAGATCCAGTCTGTATCCAGATCAGAGGGTTACTGCAGTCACCCGGATCCAGTACGAATCCAGACCAGATGGTGGATCAGCACCTATAAAGGACCTCTATTGCCCTGGAAGACAGCAGAGACCAGGACAACTAGAGCCCCAGATACAGATCCCCTGTAAAGACCTTGTCTCAGAGGACCACCAGGACAAGACCACAGGAAACAGATGTTTCTTCTGCACAATCTGACTTTGCTGCAGCCTGGAATTTAACTACTGGTTTCGTCTGGTCAGAGGAGAACTGGCCCCCCAACTGAGCCTGGTTTCTCCCAAGGTTTTTTTTCTCCATTCTGTCACCGATGGAGTTTCATTTCCTTGCCGCTGTCGCCTCTGGCTTGCTTAGTTGGGGTCACTTCATCTACAGCGATATAGTTGACTTTATTGCAAATAAATGCACAGACACTATTTAACTGAACAGAGATGACATCACTGAATTCAATGATGAACTGCCTTTAACTATCATTTTGCATCATTGACACACTGTTTTCCTAATGAATGTTGTTCAGTTGCTTTGACGCAATGCATTTTGTTTAAAGCGCTATATAAATAAAGGTGACTTGACTTGACTTGACTTGACACACGCACACTGGGGATCTTGATCTTCGAAGAATCGCTGGAGAGAGGTAAGTAGAGGAAGAATTAGCCCTTTGAGTTAGCATACAGGTAAGACCTTTTCGCGAACGAGACCGGAACCTGATTTAGTGCGTGTGTGTGGTATTTATGGTGCCGAGGTGATTGGGTAATGATGAGGGTCAGGTGGAAGTGCTCAGTACTCAGGTGAGGGCGTGCATTGTGAATGAGTGGAGGTGGAACCTGGCGTGTTTAACAGTAACAGTACCCCCCTCCCCACGGCCCACTCCTGAGGGCCGAGGACCCCGACGACGTGGTGGACATCCTCTTCCCCTGGGAGCTGGTCGGTCAGGATGATTGGAGTGGAAGGTGTCCAGTAAGTTAGGATCCAGGATATCATTGCGTGGGACCCAGGAACGTTCCTCTGGACCGAATCCTTCCCAGTCCACTAGATATTCCAGTTGTCCACCACACCGCCGGGAGTCCAGGATGTCACTAACTTCATAGGCCGCGCCGTCGTCTATGAGGAGTGGAGGGGGGGCCTCGTTTTCGCCAGGTTCTGTGGCGGGAGAGACAGAAAGATGGGGAGGTTTAAGGTGAATCCGGTACTCAGGGGGTAATTGGAGTTTGTAAGTGACCGGATTGATCTGCTGGAGGATGGTGAATGGGCCAATGAATCTGAGACTTAGCTTGCGGCAGGGCAGGGACAGGCGGATGTCCCGGGTGGACAGCCAGACCTTCTGACTGGGTTCGTATGTTGGAGCCTCAGATCGGCGAAGGTCAGGTGTCGTTCTGCGTCTGCGTAAGGCCCGCTGGAGTTGGTGGTGTGCTGTGTCCCAGACCCTCTCGCTCTCCCTGAACCAGTAGTCGATGGCGGAGACATCCGAGGGTTCACCTGACCAGGGGAAGAGTGGAGGTTGGTAGCCGAGTTCACACTAGAATGGAGTGAGTCTGGTGGTAGGTTGACAAAGGGAGTTTTGTGCGTACTCGGCGCACCCAAGGAACTGGTACCAGGAGTTCTGGTGGCCGTGACAGAAGGTACGGAGGAAGCGTCCAATCTCCTGGACCTTCCTCTCTATCTGCCCATTCGACTGGGGATGGTATCCGGAGGACAGGTTGATGGCCACACCTAGGAGTGAGTGGAAAGCCTTCCATACCCGGGAGAGGAACTGGGGACCTCTGTCCGTGACGATATCCTCTGGGATGCCGAAGTACCTGAAGACATGGTTAAATAACAGCTCGGCCGTTTCCATGGCCGTGTGCAGACCCTTCAGGGGCAGAAGACGACAGGATTTAGAAAATCTATCCACTATGACAAGAATGCAGGTATTATTATCTGAAGGAGGAAGATCGTGATGAAATCCACCCCTAGGTGTGACCACGGGCGATTGGGAACAGGCAGAGGATGGAGCTTGCCTGATGGAAGATGGCAAGGGCTCTTGGATATGGCGCAGCTTGTGCATCCGTTCACGTACCTCCTGACATCCGAGGCCATGTTGGGCCACCAGAAGCATTCCTTAAGCATTGAGAGGGTTTCATTGACCCCCGGGTGACCAGTGCCAAGAGATGTGTGAGCGGAGTGAATGAGTGGAGTGTGCCGTGTCCTGGGAATATACTGATGTCCCGGTGGGCAACCCGGCGGGGTGTTCGTAGTAGGATCGGTAGGAGGAAGGGTCTCTGCGGACCAGGTAATAGGAGAGACGATGACCTTTTCCGGAGGAATGGTTTCTGGTTCTTTGAGATTCTCTTCGGGGGCGTTACACCGGGACAGGGTGTCAGCCTTTACGTTTTTCACCCCTGGGCGATATGAGATGGTGAAGTGGAAGCGGGTGAAGAATAACACCCAGCAGCCTTGTCTTGGATTTAATATTTTGGCCACTCGAAGATACTCCAGGTTTTTATGATCTGTGAGGACTTGAAAGGGGTGTTTGGCTCCCTCCAACCAATGCCTCCATTCTTCCAAAGGCCAACTTGATGGCCAACAACTCCCGGTTGCCGATATTATAGTTGACCTCCGGCGGGTTGAGATACAAACACCCAAATGTATGGAAGCACCCAAATGTATGGAAGCCTGCTTCCTGTTCAAATAATAATAATAATAATAATAATAATAACATTTTTAAAAAAATCTGATTTGCGAGAAATGAACTCAGAATTCTGACCTTTTTTCCTCACAGTTCTGAGCTATATCTCACAATACTAACTTTTTTGTTTGTTTGTTTCAGCTAGAATAAAAAGTAAAAAAGGGACTTGTGACGTTTTATCTCACAATTCAAATTTTTTTACATCACAATTCAGAAAATGTCGAATTCTGAGATGTAAATTGTGAGAAAAGAAGTAAAAAAATAAACACTGAGATAAAAAGTGGCAATTGTCTTTATTATTTTATTTTATTTTATTATTCACCCACGTGTTTTTTTCCCCTAACATGAGAGCAAAAAAAAAGATAAAAAGAAAAATTGAAAAAATGCAATTCTAAGAATTTGAAAAAAAAAAAAAAACTATAGAACAACATACTGATGTTCTGTCAACTGATTTACTATTATAAGGATGTTTATTCAGACCATTGCAGGTTAGTTCTGTTTCCTGGCTATCAAAGTTCCTATTCATGGATCAAGTCAAGTCAAGTCACCTTTATTTATATAGCGCTTTAAACAAAATACATTGCGTCAAAGCAACTGAACAACATTCATTAGGAAAACAGTGTGTCAATAATGCAAAATGATAGTTAAAGGCAGTTCATCATTGAATTCAGTGATGTCATCTCTGTTCAGTTAAATAGTGTCTGTGCATTTATTTGCAATAAAGTAAACGATATCACTGTAGATGAAGTGACCCCAACTAAGCAAGCCAGAGGCGACAGCGGCAAGGAACCGAAACTCCATCGGTGAGAGAATGGGGAAAAAATCCTTGGGAGAAACCAGGCTCAGTTGGGGGGCCAGTTCTCCTCTGACCAGACGAAACCAGTAGTTCAATTCCAGGCTGCAGCAAAGTCAGATTGTGCAGAAGAATCATCTGTGTCCTGTGGTCTTGTCCTGGTTATCCTCTGAGACAAGGTCTTTACAGGGGATCTGTATCTGGGGCTCTAGTTGTCCTGGTCTCCGCTGTCTTTCAGGGCAGTAGAGGTCCTTTCTAGGTGCTGATCCACCATCTGGTCTGGATACGTACTGGATCCGGGTGACTGCAGTGACCCTCTGATCTGGAAACAGACTGGATCTGGTGGCTACGGTGACCTCGGAATAAGAGAGAAACAGACAAATATTAGCGTAGATGCCATTCTTCTAATGATGTAGCAAGTACATAGGGTGTTATGGAAAGTGTTCCCGGTTCCGGTTTATCTAATTAATGCAGCCTAAAAATCCTTTAACGGATTTGGATATTAAAAGCATATAAGTATGTTATGTGTAAGCCAGGTTAAAGAGATGGGTCTTTAATCTAGATTTAAACTGCAAGAGTGTGTCTCCCGAACAATGTTAGGTAGGTTATTTCAGAGTTTAGGCGCCAAATAGGTAAAGGATCTGCCGCCCGCAGTTGATTTTGATATTCTAGGTATTATCAAATTGCCTGAGTTTTGAGAACATAGTGGACGTAGAGGATTATAATGTAAAAGGAGCTCATTCAAATACTGAGGTGCTAAACCATTCAGGCCTTTATAAGTAATAAGCAATATTTGAAAATCTATACAAAGTTTGATAGGGAGCCAGAGCAGTGTTGACAGGACCGGGCTAAAATGGTCATACTTCCTGGTTCTAGTAAGATCTCTTGCTGCTGCATTTTGGACTAGCTGTAGTTTGTTAACTAAGCGTGCAGAAAAACCACCCAATAAAGCATCACAATAATCTAACCTTGAGGTCATAAATGCATGGATTAACATTTCTGCATTTGACATTGAGAGCATAGGCTGTAATTTAGATATATTTTTGAGATGGAAAAATGCAGTTTTACAAATGCTAGAAACGTGGCTTTCTAAGGAAAGATTGCGATCAAATAGCACACCTAGGTTCCTAACTGATGACAAAGAATTGACAGAGCAACCATCAAGTCTTAGACAGTGTTCTAGGTTATTACATGCAGAGTTTTAGAGTTTTTAGGTCCTATAATTAACGCCTCTGTTTTTTCAGAATTTAGCAGAAAGAAATTACTCGTCATCCAGTTTTTTATATCGACTATGCATTCCATTAGTTTTTCAAATTGGTGTGTTTCACCGGGCCGCGAAGAAATACAGAGCTGAGTATCATCAGCATAACAGTGAAAGCTAACACCATGTTCCCTGATGAGATCTCCCAAGGGTAACATGTAAAGCATGAAGAGTAGAGGCCCTAGTACTGAGCCTTGAGGTACTCCATACTGCACTTGTGATCGATATGATACATCTTCATTCACTGCTACGAACTGATGGCGGTCATATAAGTACGATTTAAACCATGCTAATGCACTTCCATTAATGCCAAAAAAAGTGTTCAAGTCTATGCAAAATAATGTTGTGGTCAATTGTGTCAAACGCAGCACTAAGATCCAATAAAACTAATAGAGAGATACACCCACGGTCAGATGATAAGAGCAGATCATTTGTAAATCTAAGGAGAGCAGTCTCAGTACTATGATACGGTCTAAATCCTGACTGGAAATCCTCACATATACCATTTTCTCTAAGAAGGAATACAATTGTGAGGATACCACCTTTTCTAGTATCTTGTACAGAAAAGGGAGATTCGAGATTGGTCTATAAATAACTAGTTCGTTGGGGTCAAGTTGTGGTTTTTTGATGAGAGGCTTAATAACAGCCAGTTTGAAGGTTTTGGGGACATACCCTAAAGACAATGAGGAATTTATAATAGTCAGAAGAGGATCTATGATTTCTGGAAGCACCTCTTTTAGGAGCTTAGATGGTATAGGGTCTAACATACATGTTGTTGGTTTAGATGATTTAACAAGTTTATACAATTCTTCCTCTCCTATAGTAGAGAATGAGTGGAACTGTTCCTCAGGGGGTCTATAGTGCACTGTCTGATGCGATACTGTAGCTGACGGCTGAATGGTTGCAATTTTATCTCTAATAGTATCGATTTTAGAAGTAAAGTAGTTCATAAAGTCATTACTGCTGTGGTGTTGGGAAATGTCAACACTTGTTGAGGCTTTATTTTTCGTTAATTTAGCCTCTGTATTCAATAAATACCTGGGGTTGTGTTTATTTTCTTCTAAAAGAGAATCTAAAGGGAATCTAAAATCTAAAAGGATCTAGCAGATTGTAATGCTTTTCTGTAGGATAGGTTACTTTCCCGCCAAGCAATACGAAATACCTCTAGCTTTGTTTTCCTCCAGCTGCGCTCCATTTTTCGGGCTGCTCTCTTTAGGGTGCGAGTATGCTCATTATACCATGGTGTCAAAATGTTTTCCTTAACCTTCCTTAAGCGTAAAGGAGCAACTGTATTTAAAGTGCTAGAAAAGAGAGAGTCCATAGTTTTTGTTACATCATCAAGTTGTTCTGAGGTTTTGGATATGCTAAGGAATTTGGATACATCAGGAAGATAACTTAAAAAGCAGTCTTTTGTGGTAGAAGTAGAATTTACAATTTTGGCTATATGAAGTTTGCACAAAACTAAATAATGATCTGAGATATCATCACTTGGCTGCATAATTTCAACACTATCAACATCAATTCCATGTGACAGTATTAAATCTAGAGTATGATTTTGACAATGAGTAGGCCCTGAAACGTGTTGTCTAACCCCAATAGAGTTCAGAATGTCTATAAATGCTAATCCCAATGCATCTTTTTCATTATCAACATGGATATTAAAATCACCAACTATTAAAAATGTATCTGCAGCCAGAACTAACTCGGATGTAAAATCACCAAACTCTTTAATAAAGTCTGTATGGTGCCCTGGTGGCCTGTATACAGTAGCCAGTACAAACATAACAGGGGATTAATCATTACCATTTGTTTCTCTGGATAATGTTATATGAAGCACCATTACTTCAAACGAGTTATACTTGAAGCCTGCCTTCTGAGAAATCCTGAAAACGTTGTTATGAATTGAAGCAACACCTCCCCCTTTGCCTTTTAGATGCGGCTCATGTTTATAACAGTAATCTTGGGGGGTGGACTCATTTAAAATAATGTAATCATCAGGTTTTAGCCAGCTTTCTGTCAAACAGAGCACATCTATATTATGATCAGTGATCATATTATTTACAAAAAGTGTTTTCGTAGAAAGGGATCTGATATTCAATAAGCCAAGCTTTATCATTTGTTTAACCATATTGCATCTGTTTTTTATTTTTTGAACCTCAATTAAATTGTTAATTTTAACTTGTGATGTTTTTTGTATTTTCTAGTTCGGGAACAGACACAGTCTCTATAGTGTGATATCTAGGTGAAAGAGTCTCTATGTGCTGAGAATTAGCTGACCTCTGTGATGTGAGGCAGCTAGCAGACAGTTGGTTTAGCCAGTCTGTCTGCTTCCTGACCTGGGCCCCAGTTAGTCAAGTATAAACGCTAAGACTATTTGCCATATTTCTAGAGAGAAGAGTGGCGCCACCCCAGGAGGGATGAAGACCATCTCTTTAGAAACAGGTCAGGTCTGCCCCAAAAGCTCGTCCAATTGTCTATGAAACCGATGTTATTCTGTGGTCACCACTTAGACATCAAGCCATTGAGTGATGACAATCTGCTATGCATCTCGTCACCACGGTAAGCAGGGAGGGGACCAGAGCATATTACAGTGTCTGACATCGTGCTTGCAAGTTCACACACCTCTTTAATGTTATTTTTAGTGATCTCCGACTGGCGAAGTCGAACATCATTAGCGCTGGCATGAATAACAATCTTACTGTATTTACGTTTAGCATTAGCCAGCACTTTTAAATTTGCCAAGATGTCAGGCGCTCTGGCCCCGGTAAACATTTGACTGGTGGCTGGTGTCTCTATATTCACGTTCCATACAATAGAATCACCAATAACTAGAGCACTTTCATCCGGTTTCTCAGTGGGTGCATCACTGAGTGGGGAGAACCTGTTTAATGTTTTGATCAGAACAAAAGAGCGGTGTTTTGACCCACGACTACGCTGCCTCACTGTCACACAGTTGCCCTGCTGCAGGGGCTCTGTTGCCGGAACCGGACAATGTACAGGAATCCCTGAGCTAGATACATCTAAAGCCGTATCTAGAGCCCTAACATTCTTACTGTCCTCAATTAAAGTTTGGATGCGTGTCTCTAATTCTGAAATCTTCTCTGTCAGCCTAACTATTTCCCTGCATTTATCACATGTGAATCCCTCATCTGCGACAGAGATAGATAAACTGTACATGTGGCAAGAGGTGCAAATAACAATAGCAGGAGAGGCCATTACTGACCGTGCTTGATGAAATATTCTCACTGCGGTTGTTTGATGAACTTGTGAAAAACTGGAGCTAGAGAGAGGAGAGGAGAAAAGAAAACAGCGATAGGTTCGAATGAAAACCGGCTGCTCTCACACTAAGCTAACAAATCACACTGACATTTGTACATGTTTCTATTATTCAGATGTTCATCAAGGCTTTTTTCTTGTCTTTTTTCAAAACCCTGCCATAAATACTCATTGTGAAAACTATGCAACGCTCTCAAACGTATGTGAGAGCCAATCTTGACGTGATGTGACATACAGAGAGAAAGTGCTGAACTCAGTTCAGTTGTTGAAGTTCTTTTTGATAGCCATGAAGAGAGAGAAGATTATTAAAGGGATCATATGATATTATTTTCAAAGCTCATTATTTTGTGTATTGGGTGAAATAGAAAAGGCATATGTTAGCATGCTTTAATGGTCAAAAAAAGACATAATTTTCAAGAATTGTTCATTATTGCAGATCCTCTATCTACAGTATTTCTAAAATGCAAGGATTTTTAGAAAGCCCCTCCTTCAAAAAGCACAGTGTGCTCTGATTGGCCAGACCTGTTGGAATGCTTTACGTCCTTTTATAACTTTATTCAGTAATGTTTTGCCCCACATTTCCACAATACCAATAAAATATAATAAATCAGGCAAATTTATATTAACTATTAATTAGAAAAGCAGAATTAATTTTAAACTTTATTTGAAAGAGTTAAAAACAGCTGGTCAAGGTTGATATGGGAATTGAAAGTAATTTATTTTATTTTTACCAATATATTTTCACTTTGCATTGTAATTTTGGTATTTTTTATTAAAAAGTCAATCACTCTTTTACTTTCAGTTTATGAAATAAGTTTTTATCATCCAAGAAAAAAAAACTTAAATTGTTAACTCTGTCCTCATTAAAAAAGTTAACAGCTTAATATCATTTGTGGATTAATGCTAATTGGAGACGGGAACAGTTTAAAACGATTCAGTTCGATTTGGTGAACCGGTTAAAAAAGATCCGGCTACATCGAATGATTCGTTCGTGAACCGGATATCACAAACTGCTTTGTTTTGAACTTTCTCACAACAGACACAGAAGAGAAGACAATGCTGAATAAAGTCGTAGTGTTTGCTATTTTTGGACCAAAATTTATTTTCGATGATTCAACAAATTCTAACTGACCCTTTGATGTCACATGGACTACTTTGATGATGTTTTTCTTACCTTTCTGGACATGGACAGTATACCATACACACAGATTCAATGGAGGGACAGAGAGCTCTCGGACTAAATCTAAAATATCTTAAACCGTGTTCCCAAGATAAACGGAGGTCTTACGGGTTTGGAACAACATGAGGGTAAGTTATTAATGACATAATTTTGCTATTTGGGTGAACTAACCCTTTAATCACTTCCGGGTTACTTCTTCCGGGGCAGGTTCACTCGTCAGCAGTCCTACTCTCTCTCACTTACTCCTGTTTCTCCTGGCGTTATATACTCTCTCCACGCCAATTACTGAAACAAGACACAGGTGTTGATTATTTCCATCCAACCCACTCACTCACCGTTCGTCTCCTGCTTCTCTCTCCCGCTTCTCTCTCCCGCTTCTCTCTCCCGCTGCAGACTTCACTAAACCACGCCCCCCACGGCAGTCCTGTGGGCGAAAATGCCTTGTTGATGCTAGAGGTCAGAGGAGAATTGGCCGACTGATTCAAGCTGATAGAAGAGCAACTTTGATTGAAATAACCACTCGTTACAACCGAGGTATGCAGCAAAGCATTTGTAAAGCCACAACACTCACAACCTTGAGGCGTTTGGGCTACAACAGCAGAAGACCCCACTGGGTACCACTCATCTCCACTACAAATAGGAAAAAGAGGCTAAAATTTGCACAAGCTCACCAAAATTGGACACTTGAAGACTGGAAAAATGTTGCCTGGTCTTATGAGTCTGGATTTCTGTTGAGACATTCAGATGGTAGAGTCAGAATTTGGCGTAAACAGAATTAGAACATGGATCCATCATGTCTTGTTACCACGGTGCAGGCTGGTGGTTGTGGTGTAATGGTGTGGGGGATGTTTTCTTGGCACACTTTAGGCCCCTTAGTGCCAATTGGGCATCATTTAAATGCCACGGCCTACCTGAGCATTGTTTCTGACCATGTCCATCCCTTTATGACCACCATGTACCCATCCTCTGATGGCTACTTCCAGCAGGATAATGCACCATGTCACAAAGCTCGAATCATTTCAAATTGGTTTATTTAACATGACAATGAGTTCACTGTACTAAAATGGCCCCCACAGTCACCAGATCTCAACCCAATTGAGCATCTTTGGGATGTGGTGGAACGGGAGCTTCGTGCCCTGGATGTGCATCCCACAAATCTCCATCAACTGCAAGATGCTATCCTATCAATATGGGCCAAGATCTCTAAAGAATGCTTTCAGCACCTTGTTGAATCAATGCCATGTAGAATTAAGGCAGTTCTGAAGGTGAAAGGGGGTCAAACACAGTATTAGTATGGTGTTCCTAATAATCCTTTAGGTGAGTGTATATATATATATATATATATATATATATATATATATATATATATATATATATATATATATATATATATATATACAGTACAGACCAAAAGTTTGGACACACCTTCTCATTCAAAGAGTTTTCTTTATTTTTACGACTATGAAAATTGTAGAGTCACACTGAAGGCATCAAGGGCTATTTGACCAAGAAGGAGAGTGATGGGGTGCTGCGCCAGATGACCTGGCCTCCACAGTCACCGGACCTGAACCCAATCGAGATGGTTTAGGGGTGAGCTGGACCGCAGACAGAAGGCAAAAGGGCCAACAAGTGCTAAGCATCTCTCGGGAACTCCTTCAAGACTGTTGGAAGACCATTTCAGGTGACTACCTCTTGAAGCTCATCAAGAGAATGCCAAGAGTGTGCAAAGCAGTAATCAAAGCAAAAGGTGGCTACTTTGAAGAACCTAGAATATGACATATTTTCAGTTGTTTCACACTTTTTTGTTATGTATATAATTCCATATATAATTCCACATGTGTTAATTCATAGTTTTTGATGCCTTCAGTGTGAATCTACAATTTTCATAGTCATGAAAATAAAGAAAACTCTTTGAATGAGAAGGTGTGTCTAAAATTTTGGTCTGTACTGTATATAGATTGATTCCTATTACAAAACGTTTTGTATCTATGAATGGGTGACTCTATGAATTAATTGAATCACTCTGTATGATTCAATTAATTCCTGACTGTGATTACCAAAAAAAAATTCTCACTGAATGACCTGTTTTTATTTTTTAATTTTTTCTTGTTTTTACATATAAGCCATGAATGAATGAATGAATGAATGAATGACTTTATATGATTCAGTTAATTCATGATTCCGATTACCAACACTTTTTTTCTCACTGAATATCCTTTTTCCTGTTTACACATCCTAGATGAATGAATCGCTGATTGAGTTAAATCATTTTTTAATTAATTTATCAATTAATTCATTATTCATTTATTTATTTTCTAAGTCAATATCCTCTATATCTTGATTATTGACTGGCTGATTAAATACATACATACATATATACATACAAACAAACATAACTCACTTTATATGGTCCAGTTACTTCCTGATGAACAAAATCAAGTGTTCAATATATTTTTTTTCTTAATGAATATCCTGTTTTACTTAAATGTCATAAATCAGTCAATCAATAAATAAACATCAGCAAATAAGTAGCTGATTAATGACTAGATTATTCATATAATAATGAAAAAACAAATCACGGATAAACAAATTAGAAAACACACATAGTGGTTTTATATTTTAAAAGTAAATAAGCAAACAAATAAATAAATACAATAACTCTTATTTAAACTCCTCAAAAAATTGCCTTGAACAACTTATAGAGCCAGATTTGATGAATTGGATACTTCTTTAAAGTGACCTCCTCATGAGGATCATACTGTGACAGGCAGGTGCAGTCCTGAAAGCTCCTCACACACACACACACTGTAAACGTAGCACACACTCATGTCGGCCCATCCCTGAAAAGCCTGTTTAATGTTCTTTTAAACTCACCACAATGGGGCTCAGACCAGATGGCAAATTAGTGGCAATTGTTTTTTCAAACAACATCTTTTCCATTCTGTTTCCAGCTCTTGAGCTGCTCCTCTTACTGCAATAATATCTTCACCTCAGAGATTTTACCATAGTTGTTTAAACAGGAGCATTTACTCAGCTTATATTAGCTTTGAGGTCATCTAGTGCAAGTAATAAAAAATATAATTTGAAGATAAAAATTGACAGTCTTTCTATTCCAGCAAAATGAAATAAAAGATTGAAAAATAATATATTTTTTTTTCTTTTATATATATATATATAAATTACTCTATAATAAGTCTCCTTCTCTCCTGTCACAAGTTACTAAATAAGTAGCAAATTGTGGTTTTGTCTGCTACATTGAAAATCTAAATTGCCAAATTCCAGCTTGAAAAAGTACAATAGAGTCTAGAACTCTGAGATACAAGTGTGTGATGTAATGCAAACAGAGATCTACAGAGCTAATGGTAAATCGGTTGAGAAAACCTGCCTAAACCGGTGAAAGTTTGCTGGTCTTAGCTGGTTTATACTGGCCTGACTATTTTTATTTTATTTCAGCTAGTTGCTAATTCATTTCAAATGTTTTAATTTCTAGTTTATTATTATAATAATTATTATTATTATTATCATCATTATTATTATTATTATTATTATTTCAGCTTAATTTCAGTTGACAAAAACAAGTTTTATGTTTATTTATTTTTTTGCAAATGATTATCTTTTTTTGATAATCTTGCAACTGAAAAACTATTGCAAGCATTTCATAGCATTGCTTATACTCTGCAATTTGGAATCTTCTTTAATGACAATAAAATACTTGCAAAGTTAATTTTAGCATTGCTATTTTGTTTCTTTACACCTAGTAAATGAAAACCTATGTGCTGTTTGCCTCCTCTCTGGATCTAGATCAGAGCCAGATTGTTTGGAGTGTGCTGTTGTCTTACAGCCACAGATTCTGATGAGGTACTTCATTTGAGCTTAAATTTAGTGCTAACATGATCTATCAAACCACATAATGGCAACATCTGCAGCCTTAACAAACCATGACTTATTTCAGCTTCTCCACTAAGAGGTTTTGGGAACGTGGGTCTGAGCCGAGCACACTGGTACTTATCATCGCCACAATTTATTCCAGTTGATGCCAGATGCACTATAAGGCACATTTATTTTTTAAATAATACAAAATAATAATATTAATGCAGTTTCATTCGCGCTTGGAATGGGAATCGGAATCATACTGAGGTTTGAGATGATAACAGAGTGATTCTGAAATATAAAACTTAACATATGCTGGGACGGACCAAAATCACACCACGATGACCATCTTAAAGGCCGCGGTTCCATTTAAAGGTCTGGCGAGAGAGTAGTATGCTGCTTTCAGTCATAGGAAAACCCTGAAACAGGGTATAATGGAGAGACCACACAGCCAGGCAATGAGGTGGAGGAGTTTCTGGGCTTTTTTTCAGCAAACATTAGCAAGGCCAATTCGCCCATGAAAACCTCAATTGTGTCACACCCCCTCCACTTTCAAGGCTGTTACAGCTAATCATCTCACAATTTATTTAAAGAGGGATTCATTTCCACATGCTTCTGCACATACTGTACGTTTAAATCTTCACATGGTCTTCTTAGCCAAGGACATTTGCGTTTATTTGGTGGCAAGTGAATATATGCACTCTGTTGCATTTCGTAGCTACTGAAAGATTGTTTGGAAACACTGTTGAAACGTTCCTCATGTAACATGAACAATCTGGGATTTTTGAACCCAGTTTACAGACAGGACAAGCGTGGAGGTACCAGGAAATGGAAGAGGGAAGGGAGTCAGACTCAAACTCAGTTTGTATATGCACCACCGGACAACGTGTCCGACCAAGTGCACTACCCACCGGACCACGTCTCTAATGGTAGATGCACTTGATCAGTTAATCCATGCATTTATGACCTCAAGGTTAGATTATTGTAATGCTTTATTGAGTGGTTGTTCTGCACGCTTAGTAAACAAACTACAGCTAGTCCAAAAGCAAGCAGCAAGAGTTCTTACTAGAACCAGGAAGTATGACCATATTAGCCCGGTCCTGTCAACACTGCACTGGCTCCCTATCAAGCATCGCATAGATTTTAAAATATTGCTTATTACTTATAAAGCCCTGAATGGTTTAGCACCTCAGTATTTGAATGAGCTCCTTTTACATTAAAATCCTCTACGTCCGCTACGTTCTGAAAACTCAGGCAATTTGATAATACCTAGAATATCAAAATCAACTGCAGGCGGCAGATCCTTTTCCTATTTGGCGCCCAAACTCTGGAATAACCTACCTAACATTGTTCGGGAGGCAGACACACTCTTGCAGTTTAAATCTAGATTAAAGACCCATCTCTTTAACCTGGCTTACACATAACATACTAATATGCTTTTAATATCCAAATCCGTTAAAGGATTTTTAGGCTGCATTAATTAGGTAAACCGGAACCGGAAACACTTCCCATAACAACCTATGTACTTGCTACATCATTAGAAGAATGGCATCTACGCTCATATTTGTCTGTTTCTCTCTTATTCCGAGGTCACCGTAGCCACCAGATCCAGTCTGTATCCAGATCAGAGGGTTACTGCAGTCACCCGGATCCAGTACGTATCCAGACCAGATGGTGGATCAGCACCTAGAAAGGACCTCTACTGCCCTGAAAGACAGCGGAGACCAGGACAACTAGAGGCAACTTGTCTCAGAGGACCATCAGGACAAGACCACAGGAAACAGATGTTTCTTCTGCACAATCTGACTTTGCTGCAGCCTGGAATTGAACTACTGGTTTCGTCTGGTCAGAGGAGAACTGGCCCCCGAACTGAGCCTGGTTTCTCCCAAGGTTTTTTTCTCCATTCTGTCACTGATGGAGTTTTGGTTTCTTGCCGCTGTCGCCTCTGGCTTGCTTAGTTGGGGTCACTTCATCTACAGCGATATCGTTGACTTGATTGCAAATGAATGCACAGACACTATTTAACTGAACAGAGATGACATCACTGAATTCAATGATGAACTGCCTTTAACTATCATTTTGCATTATTGACACACTGTTTTACTAATGAATGTTGTTCAGTTGCTTTGACGCAATGTATTTTGTTTAAAGCGCTATATAAATAAAGGTGACTTGACTTGACTTGAGCTTTTGTGTTGCCATTTGTTTTGCGAGGGGGGGGAGGGTGAGCCTTAATTAAGGGTCAGGACTCGTGAATGCTACGTATTCTGTTTTTCGTGTTGAATCACAGAGCTGACTGAGAAAAATTCTCAGGTTTTTCTAAAGCCTCCAGCTAATTCCTGACTGACAGAATACTTATTATGTGACAGAAACTGTGGATGAGGCCATATCTAGAGAAAGACTCAAGCTTCATTCACTCACTCTCTCAACCCAAACACCTTTCTAAGGAAGGCAAAAAATTAAGGGCTGCTTCCCTCAAAAGGATACAGAAGGGGGCTTGAAACTTTGGAATTTTTTTTTTTTTGGAAATGGGTCATTGAAAAGAAGTCCTTCCCCTTCAGAAATGGTTGTTTGTCTCCACAGGGGGTCAAACTAATTAGAAATGAACTGTTTTATTTTCTACTTGGTTTGTCTGAGTTTTTTTAATTTTTTTTTTTCTCTTTTTTTTTAACCAAGTTACTTAAATTCAGGATTTGTCTAAAAGCAGTACAAAGCTAATTAGTGTGATTTTTATTATTTTCTAGGAATAAACGATAAATATAAATAAATATTTATAACATTTGTCAATTTTTTTTAAGGGTTTATAAAATGAATGAAAAATATCCCAAATGGGTATCCCAATAAAGGATAAATATTTACCCTAAATGAAACTGTCAACCAGTTGTTATTTGTAATTACTGATAACCTTATGTTTCCAATGCAAAAAGGAATATATATATATATATATATATATATTTACTTTTTTTCTGATAATAACATTGTTGAAAGATTAAGGAATGCATCGAACACTATTTGTTTAAAATTTACAGATAATTTGCCATCTTAGATGGGCCCAAATGATACTTTTTTACACAAGCTTTTCTACTTATTATATATAGGTGTGCAAATAATTTCAACCCTTTTACTTTAATGCAGGACCTGTCTAAATACAGTTTAAAACCTGTTTACTTGTATTATTTTATATAAAATAGTAAATAAGCACAAGAATAAATAACATGTATAAAAGGTATAAACTCCATAAAATGTATAAAAAATAAAAATAAAAAAATGCAAGAATGGAGTTGCATATTTATCTATCATTTAGTTCTGGCTGAAATTATATATATATATATATATATATATATAAACATTCATTTGAAATATTATAAATATATTATTTATTTATTTATTATTTGTTGTTGTTGTTTATTTGTTTCCTATTATAACAGGCTTAAAATATTGAGCTTGTGAAATGCATTCATTAATGTAAAATTGAAATGTGATCATTTGTCTTCTTTTAAGTTGGTCCAAATGATGAATTTGAATCAAGTGCATTTTAAAAACTATGCAATAATTGGGAAACAGAATTGCACATTTACCCTAAAAGCTTTCATTTAGTTCTGGCTTCTTTGTAGTTACTGATAACTTTATTTTTCCTATGAATTAAAGAAACATTAGTTTGACCAGTTTTTCGTATGATACCAGGATTTAATTTTTGAGCTTGAAAAATGCACTCAGCACTACATATGTAAAACCAAAATAATTACTGATGACTTGATATTTCCTATAAATTAAATAATATATTTGTTTGACTGACTTTTCTATGATAACATTGTTGAAATGTTGAGCATGACAAATGCTCTTACGTGTAAAATCAACATGAGATCATTTGTCATCTCAAAGATGGGCCCAAATTATATTTTTTGGGGTCAAAATATTATGGTCAAATTTTTAAACTGGATAAAATAATGCAATAACAGGGATGAATATGTATTAAAAAGGTTTTTTTCTTTTCTTTTTTTTTCATTTTAACACTATAAATGTAAATCAAAATACTCAATGCTTCATGGTTTGTGACCCAGTATCAAGAACAGCTGATACCTGCTGGTGAATCATGTAAAAGCAGATTTCAGTAGCTCTTATTCCTCAGACCCCAATGACTCACAAGCTATAACTGCATATAAAACTCCATAGAAGGAGAGACCAGCAAATGATCTGCTGAACCCCCCCCCCCCCCCTCTTCAGGAGAGCAAGGAGAAAAGCCCTTCTGAAAGAACATGTTATACACTACATGATGTGGAGCGTACTTGCTGGCTGACATTCTCTACAATTATGCAGCTTTTTCCCCTTTTATAATGTGACTAAGTATGGGTGGCTGGATGTGTGTCAATTTTCCTTAACTACCTGTGTCTCTTTGGCCTCCTTGGTAACAGAGCGAGAAACAGAGCAAGACGCCCTTCCGTTGGACCTAATGAAAGCCTGCAGGGTGAGAACTACTATCCAGGCCTGACGATGATGCTTTCTCGATTTACATGAAAATCAGCATTTGTAAATCTAAACCACACTAAATCTAAGTCATTTGAGTGGAATTTGAGGCTATTATGGCAGCTAAATGGAAGATGAGAGCAGTCTTCCCCTCACTCAGGCTTAGCAGAGATGTTAAAGTGTATAACATCTTGTTTTCTGTCTGTAAGTCATCAGGTCTTGTTATGTTCTTGGTCTGGGCGCTGCTAGAGAAGACATCTCTGACAAGTGCTGACTAACGCATGATATTTCCTGTTGGCTTTGCTGTGCTGTCACGTCATTTTGACTAAGCGCAGATAATTCACAGAGATATCAAATAGAAGGCATCTTTTTGTGACAATGTGTGATAATAACAAAGCTCATGTGATATGTTCCAGTCAGCCAAGATCTGACGCACTCACTTAGGAAAACGTGGGAAGAGCCAGTCTGGTGGTACTGCTGAGAGTATATTTGAGTGTTTGGATCTGAGTTGGACTGAATGTATCTGCTGCGAAAGGAACTTCCTGCAACATGTCAGGCATCATTTATTCATGGCTGGAGGGAAAGTCCTGTGTGGAGACAGATATGCATACAATCTGGCTGTGGGACAGACAGGCAGCAAAGACAGATGGGTACACGGAAAGACAGGCTGTACAAATTACTTTAGGTTTAAATATATAAACAGTTCAACTGTACTTTGTGTTTTCTAAAATGCGTGAGTGCTGTTTGTCAGTGCAAATCTTGCCATAACAATGCTAGGGTGTTCTGGATCAGGGGTTTCCAAAGTTTTTGATGCCATGAGACCCTAAATATAATGATTACTTTGTGTACTTTGTGAATACTTTGTGTGGCTTCTAAAGGGCAGTACTAAATTGAATTATATATATATATATATATATATATATATATATATATATATATATATATATATATATATATATATATATACTGACTTCACTGCAAACTCCTACTTCACATTCTTGTGTTCAAGACATTACATTTACAAACTCAGTGTTAGCAGTTTAATGAAATCCCAGGTAATGAATAGCACAGGTAAGGAAGGGTTACAAACCCTCTGAATGAGCTGTCGACAGACAAGCTGTCTTCTTGTGTTAACAAACCTGTGCTAGTCTGCTTTGCCTGGGGATACATTGTCATTCATGACTGTGCACCTGTCCTGGTTAACTGACAGCTTTAAACATCAGTGCTAGTTTCATTATCTCATGCTTTCATAGCCTCGCGCTACATTATAACTAAGGCAAACTGCAAAGAATGTTGTTCAACTTATCCAGTGGCCACAATTTTTCAAAACACCTATGTACGCTCTACAAGAAGCTATTAATGGATTTGAAACAAGCTACCTGGAATGGTCAATGTACCAAGTTCCTGTCAAAATTATTATATATTTAGTTTTTTTTCTAAGAGGAGGGGCTGCCGGAAGGAAATGGCATTGGTGTGTTTGTCAGCTTGAGCGCTCACAGTGGCAGCAAACACTGGAAGTGGCTTTAGGAGGTGTTCTCAGGTTTGGCTGAGCTTTTCCCGTTAAGTGGAAAAACATGAATGGAAGCTGGTTCGCTCTTGTTCTCTTCCCCCTTCTCAGCGACGGTCACCACATGATTCCTGCACACTGACATATGCTTCCTGTCAAGGATTGGATGGATATCATGAGGAGAGACCTTGCTCAGCTTGGCGGGAATTGGTCACTAAAACGGGAAAATAATTAAAAATGTACTGCAAAGGCTTCTTCTGGCTCACAAAATGCATTTTCTTGGCTTGTAGGAGTTGGGATAGTTAAACCGGTTAAGATATCCATGGTAAGAATGTCTACTCCAACACTTGGGACAATGGTCTTCAGCGGCTTTATTATTTAGAACTTTGTGAGTGACTAAATAACCTCAATAAAAGAATGAAACATCATATTAAATAAACGTCTATTCATAATGTTAATCAAGGTTTCTTGCACCAAAGTCATAATTTAGGTTTATACAACCATTTCTACCCTCTCTCTGACCCTTGAAGGAACAGTATTCTCAAAAATGAAAATTCTGGCATTTATATTCACCATTACTCATGTTGTTCCAAGCTCGTATAAATTTCCTTCTTCTGTGGAACACAAAATGAGATCTTTAGAAGAATGTTCATGCTGCTCTCATCCATATAATAATGCAATAAAAAAATGCATGAATAATTTTTTTGGACTGCAAACTTTCTTTACATATAAACTGGCAGCAGTATCACCAAGATTTGTTGAGTATAACTAGTATCTGAGTCTTTGGACTAGCTATCATTATGGGTTTCTTTCACCATGAGAGCAGAAACTCACTGGCATTTTGGGAAAAGGCTTTCTCCATCAAGCTTGAAGAAAGGTTTGTGTGTTTGCGGAGAGCTGAGTGATTGAGGCCGCATTTTGTTATTTTTTCTTTCCAGACAAATCAAAGCATATGAGTGTGTGCACATGCACCTTCAGCCAATTGCATGTTTTTACATGTGCTCTGTAAAGAAGTGAGAGCATATATATGACAGCCTGCCAAAGAGAAGGAAATAAAGTCTTTAAAATAAAGAAGTCAACTACTTCATTCCATCTTTCACTATTTCTCTCCCTCCCTTCCTTAAGGATAACTTTGGCTCTGTTCACTTCCTTCTAATCATTTGAAGATTTCATGGATGACATGCACAGACCAAATACACACAGGGAGCACATCTGCTAAAAGTGTGCGCATGTGTGTTCGTGGCCTATAAGAATGGCTTCTGTGAGAGACACAAAGGCACTATTTTATGATCCCCACCCGTCAGAGGTGAACGCATTTGGAAAATAAATGTCTTGGTGCAGTAATGATCCAGGAATTCTAGCATCCATGCTTTATGCATTAAGCATACATTGCTTGCCCATCTAAAAACCCTAAGATTTGTTAGATTTAGCTGGATTAAGATGGACTAGCTGGTCTCCCAGCCTGGCCAAAAGACAAGTGCCCCTAAACCTATTCTGGGAGACCACCGACCTTATTCAGTCTAGTTTAAGAGGTTTTTCAGCAGTCTGTATATAAAGTACCTTAGATTTATTTGATCAAAAATTACAGTAAAATGTATATATATATATATATATATATATATATATATATATATATATATATATATATATATACATTTTCTTTGAAATATTACTACAATTTGAAAAGTTAAAAAAATATTTCTAAGTATCAGTCACAATATACACAATACAGTTTTGTTTATACTGTAAAACCACATTTCCATATAGTACAATGCAAGAAACTTTCAGAATCTTTCATAAATGTTCTCTTATTTTGTCTTGATGACTGTTGTTGCCTAGTTACCATAGTTTTATTGTCTATTATAGTGGCAATTTACAATGGTAAAGTTAATACTTTTTTTCATTTTGTGAACACACTGCAACTACAGGCCTTATGCAGAAAGTATATTAAGTTAATGTCTATTTTTTTCTAATAGTGGTATTGGTCTAATAGCCAGTCCTAAAATCTGGGAGAGCTACTGCTTTCATAGCATGGTTTCCTCAGTTTATGATTCTGTTATACACATTAGTCTGAATCAGGGTGGCTTGAGAGGTTCGAGAGAGAACCTGAGATTGAAAGGACTGGTTTAATGTCAGTGTACTGACAGTTTTACTAAACACAAGTACAATAATGCCATTCACAACATATTTCATACAGGTCCACTACTCTATCCTTCCCAGAGGTTTGAAACCCACTCTGTATTCTCTGTATTGCTCTCTGGACACGGGCCATATCTAGAGGAAAGGCTTTGGCAGGTTTATTTTAGTCAAGCTATGGCTCCATCCATGGTACATTGCAGCTGGCAGTAAAAAAAAAGAAAAAAAAAGAAACAGACTAAGCATGCTGTTTTCTACACCAACCCCCAAGCCATAGATCTGTCTGAGACACGTACATCCCAACATACAGATGTACAGATGACAGCTTGCACACCTACACCTATTTTTTCATGAACACTGATAAGAGTGACTTTTAATTACCAGAAAGTGTGTCTTAATATGTTTGACATGTCACAAGCTATACTGATGAAAACCTGTCCTACTTTACTTCGCCTCCACTCCAAGAAAAAATTATCTTTATGAGAGCACTGCTGTTTGGTTAGACCCACTCCATACTGCAGGCAGGACCAGGGGGTCTGAGAGAGAGGAAAATGAAATGAAAATACTGGATTAATAAAGTGAACAAAAAAGATTTATGTATTTATTTTCTGCTGAAACCAAAAAAATGTAAAATTCTGTCATTGTGTAATCACCCTCATGTTGTTCCAAAAACGTGTGCTTTTGTTTTATCAGTGGAAAAAACAAAATATATATATATTGAATAATCATCACATTCACAATTAGGGTTGGGTATCGATTGGGTTTTATTCGATACCGGTGCCATTTCGATGCTTTTAAAACGGTACCGGTGCCTAAACGGTGCCTGAATCGATACTTCTATAAAAATAAATAAATAAAATAAAAAAAGTCTAAAAAGGCTAACATTAAAGAAAATTTAAAATATTTAAAATAAATCCATAGCATTCACACACTCCTTGGATGCTCTCATTTCCCAAGCTTACCTTAATCTAAGGCTAATAAATGTATTTCACGATCTGGGACATTACAACACCAAACACAATGTTTCTACCAGAGGCGGACAGAGTACACAGCTTCATTACTTGAGTAAAAGTACAGATACCCCTTGCAAAATTTTACTCAAGTACAAGTAAAAGTACTACAGTGAGATGTCTACTTAAGTAAAAGTACTGAAGTACTTGTTTTTAAAAGTACTTGAGTACAAGGGTACAAGAGTACATTTTCTAAATATTGCATTACTACTGCCACAGTGCTTACATTTATGTACAGAAACGTCCTACATGGAGTTATGAACAATGTCAATACCTTGGAGAATGTAAAAGGAATTGAAAGTAAAATCAAGTCATTGTCATATTTTTACCATGTTGCTTTATTTAACATTTCTCACTTGCCCACAAGGCAATAGCATGGCAACGCTCTGACAAACCACTGCTACAGTTTTAATTGACTTTTTGCACCCACATTTGAACCTGACTGTGTTAAACACACCGCATACTCAAAAACATCATAGCAAATGCTCAGCTTACATTAATGTGTAATATCAGAACAATTGTGTGTACATGTGAGTTTCTATGTTTTTTTCATCAATCAAATAAATAAACCTAAATCAGCAAAGAAGGCAATATAGCAATGTTCTGACACACCTCTGAACCTGACCATGTTATACATGCAGCATAGAAGAGAAAATAATAATGATTAAAGAAGACGTTTAGGTCAGCGTACAATGAAGGAAAAATAAAATTCAGCTTATTTGAGTGACAGTATTAATCCCCTTTCTCTCACACTGACATACAGGCAAAAGGCAGGAGAAAATACTTTCAGCTGAAAAACACCAATCTCACACACACAATCTATGTGTAACAACTCTGTGTATGTGTGTGTGTGTGTGTGTGTGTGTGTGTCCTGAAGTCGTCTTCTTTTCTTTTTTCCTTTTTTTTCGTCCACACGGAGACGCGTTTCTGTGAATACGCACACATTTTTTATCGGATAGGAGTTTCGTCCACACAGAATCCAGCGTAAAACTGATGTTTTTTGAAACCGGTTCCAAGATTGGATAAATTTGAAAACGCCGCCTTTGCGTTTTCGTTTGGACGGCGAATATATTTTCGAATACATTTTCTGAAACGATTACATCATCAGCCCACATCTCACCCCTAGTCAGACACCGCTATGTCACGTAACAGCAACAAAAACATGAACAAACACTGAACGATTGTCTTTTTATTAAGTACCATTAACACGGATTAATAAATGTATTGTTCCATGTTCATTTGTGTACCACGCATAAGGTTTATGAGCAAGTCCATGTCTTCTTCTCCGTTTTAAGTGTATCTGTGTGGCAGAATTACAGCGCCACATGCTGGTCTGGCATGTATACTACATCGTTTTGTGGTTTTTGTGGATGCGGATATTTCTTGAGACGAGGGGGAACAAAAGATCGGATTGGGGTTATGGATAGAAATGTAGCGGAGTAAAGAGTACAATATTTGCCTCTCAAATGTACTAGAGTAAAGTCATGAGTACTCCCCAAAAATGATACTCGAGTAAAGTACAGATCCCTCAAAATTGTACTTAAGTACTGTACTCAAGTAAATGTACTCCATTACTGTCTGGCTCTGGTTTCTACTGTATCTCTGTCAATCTCTCTGATATTTAGTTAAAATAAGTACTGTCTGTCACTGTCTTTAATCAGTTCTGTGAATGACTGTATGGTCATTATTTATAAAGTAGCAACAATGTCGTTTGTAAAGTACATTCTTAGGCACATTAGTATTTTCACCCCAAAAAAGGGTTTTGAGCCAGTAATTTATATCTTTTGCTGTAGTATCTCAGAAGGAAATATCAATTTACATTCCAAACATTAATTTTGCCATTAATTTTAATAATAATCTAGTGAGATTGTTGAATGCACAAGCAGTCTGACAACACACTGCCTAAGACTATTGCACAGTAGTGTATATATAAAGTATGTATAATTAAATTAAGTTTTTTTTAAATAAGTGAGGCGAACGCGAATTTGAGTACAGTTTATGAAGCTAAATGCTATAGCCCCGCTAAAAAAGCCTAGCAACGCCCATGCGTCTTGTGTACATTTCAGAGAACCAGGACAAATATTTCAATTGATCGCTCAGGCATTTAAGAGGTACCAAAATAATGCACCAAAATCTGCGTTCTTATTCGGTTGGTGCATACCGGTTCCATAGGTACCATTGCCATATTGATACCGGATTTTGGTACCCAACCCTATTCACAATACATCAACAGTTCTTATAACAACTTGTTTCAAATTTAACATAGGGCAAAAATACCCTAAAATAAGGTCCATGGACCCCCAAATCATCATCCTTCAACCTTGTTTGAGGGACCTCATCCCAAAATGTAAATGCCTAAAATTAACTTAAAAAATTATATTATCTAAAAATTAATTGGTAAATTATTGTAAAATATTTGTCCCTACTTGTTATAGTATTCATTATATATATATATATATATATATATATATATATATATATATATATATATATATATACAGATTAAACATAAAATACAGCTATACAAATAGGGCATGTTAAAAATAAAAATAAAAATACAGTTAAATAAAGCAGCACAAGGCACACGGCAAATAGATTGCAAACCAGTGAAGTAAACAAACAGTGCAGCTAAAATGATTGTAGTGGAAACAAGCTTATTTAAACTGATTTAAAGTGACAAAAAGCTCAGAGAGCAGTTCTTTATTTAAACTGACTGAAGAGGTAGTAAGGGCCAATCTCATTTCTCTGTCTTACCCCTTCCCCTTCCCCTTACCACTTTGTCTGCGTCTTCCCCTTGCTTCTCGATACCGAGTGAAGAGGGGTAGGGGTAGAGCGTTCCACTAAGAAATGAGATGCCACTCGATTGCCGTTTGCGTCATCTTCCCTTGCCACTATCTGGCTGCTACGTCAACAGAGGCGACAAGCATTGACATAAACAAACGAAGATGCCGTCGTCTCAGGTTGTGATGTCGATTTCCTGGGCTCTCTTTATCTTTGCACGCTTGTGTGCCATCAATCAAAGACACCGTAGAAGAAGATTGTGTCCACCGGTCAAATCAATCAAGGAATAACGAGTAATGTCACGAAAATTCACTTCACACTAATTTCACCTAAAAAACATAATATGAAGTGTCATGTCAAGGATACAGATAAAAATTAACGTTAGCTTAGCTCGACAAATATAGCTGCTAGCTAGCGGTTAACTAGCGATTCAAAACAAAAACATTACAATTAAAATCGCTTAAACATTGTATTAAAGTATCCTAAAACACGAGTGTCATAATTATAATGTCAATTAAACTGATGAAAATACTTACATTTGTGCGACTCCTTCACAGTACGACGCTCAGCCATAAAAAAGCTTGATGTTGGCACTTCTTGAAAAAATTATACGTTGTTACCCCTCTCTTTCAAGTGTGGTCCTCCGCAAACTTCGTTTCAAGGGCTATGTAGCCCTTCGCCTTGGCCCTAGCCCTTGATCAGAATGAGAATTGAGACGCCACTTCCCCTCACATGAACGCGCAAAACCGAGGGGGAGGGGTAAGGGTAAGGGCTAAGACAGAGAAATGAGACGCAGCTTAAATGAGGTAGTAAGCAGACCAATGGTGCACAAAGTAACTGGTGCAGGTCACAGTTTGTTAGTGAGAGGGGAGAGTGTAAGGACATGGGGATGTGGGAGCTGGGGGTAATTCAGAGTTCAGTGGGGCCTGGGGCAAAAGAGGGGAGGGAGTTGGAGATGCTGCTGTGCTTTATTGGCCAGAAAATAAATAAATAATAAATAATAATAAAATAAATATTTTATTTCTTTATTTTTAGTCTTATATTTATTTATTTTATTAAAAAGTGTTGTATACCTTTTTACACTTTCTCCTTTTATTTATTTATTTTCTCATTCATTTTTAAATTACTTATACTTTTTCTCTTAAGGTTTTTTAACGGGCCCCATGGTGGTCCACAGATGCAACAGAAGTTGAAAACCCCCTGCCCTAAGCATAAACTGTGTGACTCATTTGTATATTTAATTGCTTTCTTAAGATTTGAGAACTCTAGTGGAAGAGAATTTTCTCTGTCTATATTTCACATGACTTCTAATAAAGTCATATGGACTACTTTTATGCTCTTTGTTCTTTTTTTAAAAAAATAGGTTGCCATAATTGCCGCAAACTATCATTGTAGGTAAGGCCTTGTTTACACCTGGAATTAAGATGTGTTTTGGTCGATCGAATCCCAAGTTCACAAGAGAGACACATTCCAGTTTACACCTGCTGTTTTTATCCATCCGTTTTGTCCACTTTCCACAACTTTACTGATTTATTTGAGGGGAGGATGTACATATGGGCCTTTTCTCATCTTTTCATACACACTGTGAACACACACCTGGAGCAGTGAGCAACCATTTATGCTGCGGTGCCCGGGGAACAGTTGGGGGTTCAGTGCCTTGCTCAAGGGCACCTAAGTATTGCCAGCCCGAGACTTGAACCCACAACCCTAGGGTTAAGAGTCAAACTCTGTAACCACTAGGCCACGACTTCACCAAATACATTTTATTCATAAGTGGGCAAGCTCAAAAACCGGCCAACCGGCCCCAGGTGTAAACAGGGCCTAAAAGTGCATTGTGAACATTTCTCAAAACATCTCCTTTTGTGTTCCACAGAACAAAGAAACACAAACGGTTTTGAAATGACATGAAAATTAGGTAAATAAGTTTGAATAAGTCCACTAACCAGGATGCTGCTCAGCTTGCTGCATGATTAAGTTATATCGAGCCACATGGGCTCACCCTGGACACATTTTGGAATCGTTTGCATGTCCCACTGCGAGGTGAGTTGATCCACTCTGCCATTATGTATTTGAGTAAATACATAAACACACAGGCTAGCATCTCTCCTAGCTGATGTCAGATAGGAGTTATGCTGACAGTGTTCTCAGGTGTCCCAGACCACGGTTGAGTTTATGGCGAGCCAGCACGGTGTCAGTTTTTTAAGGGCTGGGTTCTCCTTCAAGACTCAATACCAATAACTCTATTAGTTTCACCACTAAAGCTTTTCCATGTTCTGTGTGAGGAAAAACAAACACACAAGCAAAGGTCTGTATAAACATATCTATATTTAACAAGTCCTTCCTGTCTCGGTCAAGTTGTTTTCTTCTTTATTTACACATTTCTTCTCTTTCCTCTGCCCTGCTTTTCTCTTTCACATGCTTTTAGAGTGAGGTGCACTAAAAGCGCTCTTAGTTGCCACAGTCTACAGCATCTGAATAGTGCCAAACAAATGGCCCTGTCCACTGAGCACTGCAGAAGAGGTTTTGGAAAGAATTCCTCCCCTGACTTCTCCTTCATGAGCCCCACAATGACAGACTACACTTTTCTCTCCATGCTCCCACTAATGGATAAGACAATATTTGACTGTGAGGTGGGGGTCTCTTTTGCTTGAAAATTCAGACTCCGTCCATGCCAACCAAACCACATGCATCCCACCCTCTCCGATAAACACTTTGCCCATTTCCCTCAGATTTTCTTTAGTGCTCTTGTTTCCCCGGCGCTCCGTTTGTTTCTTGCAAAAAAAAATAAAAAATCAAAGGCGGCAGAGAAAAAGCCAATCCAGACTCAATCCAGACTGAGCCAAAGGGAGCTTTTTGTGCTTCATGCTCAAGTAAACTTTTGAATGTTAGTAAAATGAGCTGTTGAAATGGAAAACACAAACATACTGATTTAACATAGCTTTTGTATAAACCACAGAAGTGATTGTTTTACATTTGAAATGGCCTGAGGATATGAAAACAATTTCAACAGCATAATTAAGTGATATAATTAACAATGGTTTTAAGTAAACTGTGAAAGATTTTAGTAGAACAATACTTTTATGGCTAAATAGTGCAATCATTATAACTGACATTAGAGTTGTGCAATATATTTTTGCATACAGGAAGTTCACTCAAATATCAGAACTCTTATATTTTTTTTTTTGTTTCTCCAATCGTTTTTTTGTTTTTTGGACCAGATGTTATAATGAGTATCCAAGCTGCTCCTTTCCAAAAAAATATAATCTCAAAAGTATAATCTCAGGGGCGGCAGTGGCTCAGTGGTTCATGTAGGTTGTCTACAAACCAGAAGGTTGGTGGTTCGATCCCCGGCTCCACCTGACCAAGTGTCGAGGTGTGCTTGAGCAAGACACCTAACCCCAGCTGCTCCCGACGAGCTGGATGGCGCCTTGAATGGCTGACACCGCAGTTGATGGGTGAATGTGAGTTTTTTTTTTAGGGGAAGTCGTGGCCTAATGGTTAGAGAGTCGGACTCGCAATCGAAAGATTGTGAGTTCGAGTCTCGGGCCGGCAGGAATTGTAGGTGGGGGGAGTGCATGTACAGTGCTCTCTCCACCCTCAATACCACGACTTAGGTGCCCTTGAGCAAGGCATTGAACCCCCAACTGCTCCCCGGGCGCCGCAGCATAAATGGCTGCCCACTGCTCCGGGTGTGTGTTCACAGTGTGTGTGTGTGTGTTCACTGCTCTGTGTGTGTGCACTTCGGATGGGTTAAATGCAGAGCACGAATTCTGAGTATGGGTCACTATACTTGGCTGAATGTCACGTCACTCACTCACTATCAAAAAGCACCATAAAATTATTCTATATTCCTATATTCAAAGGTTTTCTGATGTTAAAGCATTTGCTTGTGAGTAACAAGCCAGTGTACATTTAATGACTTAACCACCAAGTAAAAAAGTAATAATATATTTTCCTCATAGCTTGACTACCCTGGATGTACTGTACACACCTCAATATATATATATATATATATATATATATATCATTCAATTCAAGTTTATTTGTATAGCGCTTTTTACGATACAATCATTGCAAAGCAAGTTGACAGTAAATTAAGTTTCTACAATATTTAGTAGTAGCTTATCAGTGGTGACTGTCAGTTTATGTGCATATGGCTGAAATTTCCTGAAAAATCACTACAACATGTAGTCAACCAGATGATGAACACTATTAACAGCAATTATTATACAATGCAATCACACTTGTAGCAATATTTGGTAGTTCTGTATGTTTTAGGGATAGCATCATCTGAGGTCCTCTGAGGGGTTGCCATCATCTCTTCTCAGGTGTTCTGGATCCAAACTGGAGCTTATGTAAATCCTAGAGACATAATTAGCATAGCTGCTGTTCCAACCAAGTAAAATGTATTAGTTTAACCCAAGCTAAAGAATAATAATGCACATTTGATCAGATACAATTGCAGTCACAAATTATGACATGCATTATTTGAAAGAGATGCGTTTTTAATCTAGATTTAAACAGAGAGATTGTGTCTGAACCCGAACATTATCAGGAAGGCTTTTCCAGAGTTTGGGAGCCAAATGCGAAAAAGCTCTACCTCCTTTAGTGGACTTTGCTATCCTACTAACTACCAAAAGTCCAGCGTTTTGTGACCTTAGGGAGTGTGATGGATTGTAGCATGGTAGAAGGCTAGTTAGGTATGCAGGAGCTAAACCATTAAGGGCCTTATAGGTAAGTAATAATAATTTGTAACTTATACGGAACTTAATAGGTAGCCAGTGCAGTGACTGTAAAATTGGGGTAATATGATCATATTTTCTTGACCTGGTAAGGACTCTAGCCGCTGCATTTTGGACTACTTGTAGCTTGTTTATGGAAGATGCAGGGCAACCACCTAGAAGTGCATTACAATAGTCCAGTCTAGAGGTTATGAATGCATAAACTAGCTTTTCTGGATAAGAAACAGGTAAGGTTTCATAGCTTGGCAATGTTTCTAAGATGGAAGAATGATGTTTTTGTAACATGGGAAATATGATTTTCAAAAGACAAGTTGCTGTCTAATACAAACCGATTCCAAAAAAGTTGGGACACTGTACAAATTGTGAGTAAAAAAGGAATGGAATAATTTACAAATCTCATAAACTTAGATTTTATTCACAATAGAATATAGATAACACATCAAAAGTTGAAAGTGAGACATTTTTAAATGTCATGCCAAATATTGGCTCATTTTGGATTTCACATTTCAAAAAAGTTGGGTCAGGTAGCAATAAGAAGCCGGAAAAGTTAAATGTACATATAAGGAACAGCTGGAGGATCAATTTGCAACTTAATTATTAGGTCAATTGGCAACATGATTGGGTATAAAAAGAGCCTCTCAGAGTGGCAGTGTCTCTCAGAAGTCAAGATGGGCAGAGGATCACCAATTTCCCAAATGCTGCGGTGAAAAATAGTGGAGTGATATAAGAAAGGAGTTTCTCAGAGAAAAATTGCAAAGAGTTTGAAGTTATCATCATTTACAGTGCATAATATAATCCAAAGATTAAGAGGATCTGGAACAATCTCTGTGCGTAAGGGTCAAGGCCGGAAAACCATAGTGGATGTCCTTGATCTTCGGGCCCTTAGACGGCACTGCATCACATAGGAATGCTACTGTAATGGAAATCACAACATGGGCTCAGGAATACTTCCAGAAAACATTGTAGGTCAACACAATCCACCGTGGCATTTGCCGTTGCCAGCTAAAACTCTATAGGTCAAAAAAAGAAGCCATATCTAAACATGATCCAGAAGCGCAGGCGTTTTCTCTGGACCAAGGCTCATTTAAAATGGACTGTGGCAAAGTGGAAAACTGTTATGTGGTCAAACGAATCAAAATGTGAAGTTCTTTTTGGAAAACTGGGACGCCATGTCATCCGGACTAAAGAGGACAAGGACAACCCAAGTTGTTATCAGCGCTCAGTTCAGAAGCCTGCATCTCTGATGGTATGGAGTTGCATTAGTGCATGTGGCATGGACAGCTTACACATCTGGAAAGGCACCATCAATACTGAAAGGTATATCCAAGTTCTAGAACAACATATGCTCCCATTCAGACATCGTCTCTTTCAGGGAAGACCTTGCATTTTCCAACATGAAAATGCCAGACCACATACTTCATAAATTACAACATCATAGCTGCATAGAAGAAGGATCCAGGTACTGAAATGGCCAGCCTGCAGTCCAGATCTTTCACCCATAGAAAACATTTGGTGCATCATAGAGAGGAATATGCAACAAAGAAGACCTAAGGCAGTTGAGCAACTAGAATGGGACAAGATTCCTATTCCTAAACTTGAGCAACTTGTCTCCTCAGTCCCCAGACGTTTGCAGACTGTTATAAATGAAAAGGGGATGCCACACAGTGATAAACATGGCCTTGTCCCAACTTTTTTGAGATGTGTTGATGCCATGAAATTTAAAATCATCTTATTTTTCCCTTAAAATTATACATTTTCCGTTTAAACATTTGATATGTCATCTACATTTTATTCTGAATAAAATATTGAAATTTGAAACTTCCACATCATTGCATTCTGTTTTTATTCACAATTTTTACAGTGTCCCAACATTTTTGGAATCGGGTTTGTATAACACCCAAATTTTTGACTGTAGAGGAAGTAACAGTACATCTGTGAGATTATGTGTACCGTTTTTGGTCCAACAAGTAATATCTCTGTCTTATCCAAATTTAATAGGAGAAAATTATTGGTCATCCAATCTTTTACATTTTTAACACACTCTGTTCACTTAGATAATTTAGAAGTTTCATCTGGTCTCGTTGAGATATATAGCTGAGTAACATCAGCGTAACAGTGGAAACTAATCCTGTATTTTCTAATAATTTTACTAGGGGGCAACATATATATTGAAAATAGCAGAGGACCTAGGACAGATCCTTGTTGCACTACATATTTTACTGGTGATAAATGAGATGACTCCCTATTTAAATAAACAAAGTGGTAGCAATCGGACACGTAGGATCTAAACCATCTTAGAGCCTGCCCTTGAATACCTGTATAGTTTTGTAATTGATCTATGAGTATATCATGATTTATGGTGTTGAACACAGAACTAAGATCAAGTAAAACTAGCAATGAGATGCAGCCTTGATCTGACACAAGAAGCAAGTCAATTGTAATTTTCACAAGTGCAGTTTCTGTGCTATGGTGGGGCCTGAAACCTGACTGAAATTCTTCATACAGATAATTATTTTGCAGGAAGGAGCACAATTGAGCAGACACAACTTTTTAATTTTTTTTAGACATAAATAGAAGATTTGAAATAGGTCTATAATTTGCCAGTTCACTGAGATCTAGTTTCCACCAGCTTGAATGGTTTTGGGACGTGACCTAAAGATAACAACAAGTTAATAATATTGAGAAGTGGTCCTTCGGCTACAGGTAACAACTCTTTCAGTAATTTAGTGAGTACAGGATCTTATAAACATGTTGTTGGTTTAGATGCAGTGATAAGTTTATTTAGCTCTTTCTGTCCTATATTTGTAAAGTACAGCAGTTTATCTTTGGGTGTGATGGATGAAACTGAAGTATTTACACACTGTAGAATCTATATTTGTTATTGTATTGCTGATGTTATCTATTTTATCAGTGAAGAAAATCATAAAGTCATTACTATTAAATGTTGATGGAATATTTTAATCAGGTGACATCTGGACATTTGTTAATCTAGCAACTGTGCTAAATGAAAACCTTGGATTGTTTTGGTTATTTTCAATGAGTTTGTGGATATGCTTGGCCCTGGCAGTTTTTAGAGCCTGTCTATAGCTGGACATACTGTTTCTCCATGCAGTTCAAAAAACTTCCAAGTTAGTTTTTCTCCATTTGCACTCAAGACTACGAGTTTCTTTCTTTAGAGAGTGGGTATTACTATTATACCAATCACAGTACATTTTTCTCTAACCTTTTTCAGTTTGATGGGGGCAACAGCTTCACGTCGATACGTGGGCAGTGGTCCTGACACGATGATCATCGACGCCAGCGTCGTGCTGCGCACCTTCTCGATCAGGCTCCTGTAGTCCATCTTCAGTTTCTCCGTCTACCACAGCGTGGTGTCATTAACCCCGGCATGAAGCACGACCGCTCTGGGGCTCTCGTCGGCCTTCAGGACCGCGGGTATCTGCGAAGAAACATCAAGAACACGAGCACCAGGGAAACAGTGAGTGTACACTGTACCTTCGGCTAGCGTAGCACAGACATGTCGGATGATGGAGTCTCCGACGATCACAGCAGAGGGGAGCGAGGCAAATACAAATATTCATTCAAAAACATTCATTCAAAATAAAATATTAAAATTTTTCAGGAGTCACAACATTTTTCATGGCACACTGAAAAAGAGAAACAGAGGCTCAGATCATTATGGTTTATTGGACATTTGCCAGTTGCCTTTAGTCTCCAAACAGACTTGTGGTCTCCGTCCACACACACACACACACACACACACACAGGAATATATATATTTAGTTTCCCGGGCAGATTTGTTGTGATCCAAGTCATTCATGGCAACTGCATAATTTATTTTCTCTTTAAATACAAAATCAAACTGATAAGTGATTAGCAGTGTTAAACTTTGGGATGTCAGAGGAGGATGTTTTATATCGTAATGAATATGAATTATGTCTGTTTTTATGGCGTCTTCATTGTTTATTTGTTATTTATATGGTCTGGGTTGAGCGGTAATGAACTGTGAATTGTGTCTTACACATTCTTTAGACTTTCAGGAAATTGCTCATCTGTGCGTCGCAATATACTGTTGACGTGCTTTAAGAATGACTGGGACATACATGAGAAGTAAGGGTGCTCTATTGGATTTGAGCTTTGTGACATGGTGCATTATCCTGCTGTAAGTATCCATCAGAAGATGATTACACTGTAGTCATAAAGGGATGGACATGGTCAGCAACGATGCTTAGGTAGACTGCGGCATTTAAACAATGCTCAGTTGGTAATAAGGGACCAAAATTGTGCCAAGAAAATATCCCCCACATCATTACACCACCACCAGCAGCCTGAACCGTTGAGACAAGGCAGAATGGAACCATGCTTGTATGTTCTTTACGCCAAATTCTGACCCTACCATCTGAATGTTGCAGCAGAAATCGAGACTCATCAGACCAGGCAATGTTTTTCCAATCTTCTATTGTCCAATTTTGGTGAGCCTCTGCCTCCATTTCCTGTTCTTAGTTGACAGGAGCAGCACCCGATGTGGTCTTCTGCAGCTGTAGCCCATCTGTTTCAGGGTTTGACGTGTTGTGCATTCAGAGATATTTTGGTTGTATCGAGTGGTTATTTGAGTTACTGTCGCCTTTCTTTCATCTCTAACCAGTCTGCCCATTCTCCTCTGACCTCTGACATCAACAAGGCATTTTCATCCACACAGCTGCCCCTCACTGGATATTTTTGTATTTTTTGGACCATTATCTGTAAACCCTAGAGATAGTTGTGCGTGTAAATCCCAGAAGATCAGCAGTTTTTTAAATATTCAGACTTGCCTGTCTGGCACCAACAACCATTCCACATTCAAAGTCATTTAAATCCTCTTTCTTTCCCATTCTGGTGCTCGGTTTGAACATCACCACATCTAGATGCCATGTAATTGGCTGATTAGCCATTTGTGTTACCAAGCAATTGAACAGTTGTACCTCGTAAAGTGGCCAATGAGTGAATACAAACACACACACACACACACACATAGTAGCATACTGTGCAAAAGTCTTAGGCCATTAGTATTTTCAAAAAAAAATTAAATAAAAAATGTAATAAATAAAAAATGGTTTATTCAGGTGTCTTGGAGACGTTGCTACAGTTCTTCAGGATTTAGTCTTATTTTTATTTCATGCCAGATAGACAGGATGATGGTACACTGTGTGGAGCACTGGCTGCTGTCAGACTCCTTATGCATACAAAAATCTCTGTGGAATATTACAATTAATGGGAAAAGGAATGATATTTTCTACTGATACACTACAGCAAAAGATAGAAATAACTGACTTGTTGGTGACAATACTAATGGCCTAAGACTTTTGCACAGTAGTATATGTATGTATATATAGTTTATTGTTGCAAAATGTAATCAAATTTGAGGGGGAAAACATACAATTAATAATGAATTTGAAACTACTGAGAGCCATACTATATTACAAGCACATACACATAAACCAATTAAATAGCAAACATCACAAGAAAAATGCTTCAACCAAGTTGACTCTTCCTGGGGCCATATAAATTGTGGTTATATTTTAGGCCTATAAAAATATAAATAAAGATGTGCTACGTGACACACCATGCAATTACCTTAAACTGTCCTCCGTTCCTAAATGATCAGACTCCAGGAATTCTTTCCCATAGCTGTTGTGAGTAGGTTTGTCATGGTTTAGATACACCTGCTTTAGTGTATACTTAGACTGTCAGAGACCCGCCCTGGGAGTAAATCCCTTCCACTCGCCTAAATGTATGTTCTGTGGGCCCTCGGACAATGAATTTAAAATGAGACAGTGTTTTTCTTGTGGAGTTCTTCTTGTAGGGGTTTGTTTTGCTGCTAAAATGTTGCATAAGTGCATGAGGGTCTGTGTGCACATGACCTCTAGGGCAAAGGTTATCATGGTAATCAGGTCAGAGGGGATGTGGCTTCAATTTTCCACTAGCAAAAGGGCCGAGCCGGTGTCCATCTGTCATACAAACCTTACACACATTCACACGGATACTACTATTCACGCGCACACACTCATTCACTCCCACACATCAACCTACTGACTTCCATTAAAGGCAGTTTAGTGCGATAAAGTATCTCTAACAATCAAGTGAAAATTTTAATATAATACATTTTGTTACATTTAACTTATATAATCATCATATTTCAATCATCCTAAGTGAGATAAATAATAAAATAAGTGACGTGACATTCAGCCAAGTATGGTGACCCATACTAAGAATTCGTGCTCTGCATTTAACCTATCCAAAGTGCACACACACACAGCAGTGAACACACACACACACCATGAACACACACCCGGAGCAGTGGGCAGCCATTTATGCTGCGGCGCCTGGGGAGCAGTTGGGGGTTCGATGCTTTGCTCAAGGGGAGCTAAGTCGTGGTATTGCCGGCCCGGGATTCGAACCACAACCCTAGGGTTAGGAGTCAAACTCTCTAACCACTACGCCATGACTTCCCTGAAAAAAAGTGAAATTTTTACATATATATATATATATATTACATTTGACATTATAAATAAAGTAAGGTGAATATGCCTAAAATAACCTGACACTGAAACTAATTGAAAAAAAAAGAATAAAATATGTATTTTATTATATTTGTACATTTAAAATACAGTATATAATCCTTGAAATACGAATGAGTCCACCGAAAATTACTTGATACTAAATGAGACAACTGAAATAAATGTTAAATAATTAAATATAATTATTTTTTTATTCAAATTTTTTTTTCAATATCAGTAAATCAAACAATCACCCAAAGAAAACTGGACATTAAATGATAAAATAATAAATTATTAAATATACATAATTTTATCAAATTTTATCTTTTTTTTCATTTTGTATATAATATAAACAACATAACTTGATAATTGAAGTTTAATTGATTAATGAAATATTAAATTTATAATATTCTTAATTTTATCAAATGTCTATCTGTGATCATCAGATAATACATTTCAGGCTGTTGCAAGGTAAAATCCTATGAGTTGTTTAGAATTTCTAATAGAACATTAAGCCATTTCAAAGGCTTGTCTGAATTCTCTCGCATCCCGTTTCATCCCAGAATGAGCGTCCAATCAGATAGCAAAGCCCTGCTTGATTCTGCAGAGGAAGCATTGAACACCCTCATCAGTCTCCCTTGTTCTAGAATTGAAAACACTCACTCGCTGAGACAAGGCCCAGTGAGGGTCTTTCTGTTTGTGTGGATGTTGAGGAGCATGGTGGTCCTGGCCCACAGACAATGGGTCCCTCCTATTAGCGTTGTGTAAGGAGGCCTGCTGGGAGAGGACACGCTGAATTAGCCCCACCATGTTCACCTCATCTGTCACTGCTGCCAGGCCATACGACATGTAGGACACAGTTGTAAAGTGACAATAGACATTACTTTTGCTGACCACCAGAGATTGACAGGGGTGGCGGTGTACTCTGTAGCCAAGCAGCTGGATGTTTGTTCAATGGCAAAATAAAATGTTCAAGATGGTGTTATTGACTATGGTTTTAACAACTTTGCCTTTGCCGTTCCTGAGATTGAATATTCAATGAATTCTGTGGTTAAACAGTAACATAATGCTTCCTCATTGCCAGGCACATTAATTTTTAACCTGTCGTGCTGAGATTCCACAGTGTTGTCTGAAATTGGTTTTGCATGAAGAATTAGGACATGACATGAAAACTGGGAATTAAAAAATTGATTGGGCATAACATGCACACTTTACACTGAGAGTTTAGGGCTCAGTTGGGACTCAAACCAGAGACCTTCTTGCTGTGAAGCCATTTTGTGACCCACTGAGCCACCACTTCTCCATTTAATAGGAATGTGTAGCTGAATTATAGGATTAAGGGATGTTTACACTGACACTGGCACCAAGAGTAACAGCAACTGTTGATGATGCAACCAACTTGAGCAGAGTTCAACTTCATGCACATGAGCTGACGCGGGGACCAGCAAGAAGTAAAAACACTGGAGCACCTATGATCTGCCCCCTGAGACCGTTGGATAATTCAGTTGAGGAAGAATTCTTATTAGCAGCCAACATTACAGGGACTTAACGACCTTCAGTGTTTTAATTTTGCTTGGCTTGAACACCCCTTCCCAAAGCTGAATTGTGGGTTGTGAGAGTACACTAAGCAAATATTTATGAGGTGTGCTGAGCTCAGAATTTCAAGGTGAACTCTGTAGATAACCTGTTTGGGAAGCAGTCCATGTCCATGGCTGGATCATGGTCCCGCCTGGGGCTCATGTCTTTGGGTTGAGGGGATCATGTGTTTTGGGTTCATATCATAACTTGCCAAGCAGGAGATCAGATGTATGTGTTGAGGGGGCCAGTGATCCTGGTGTTAAACTTGCACTGTGGGACTCTGGTGTTTAGCTTGCACTGCACTCTCTGAGGGGGAGTACTCTTTACGTTTGTGAGCCCTAATGTTCAGTTTGTACAGTATGTACTGAGGTGTTCAGGGTCCCTAGTGGTCAGCTCAGACTGTGTGCAACAGGAAGCCGAGGACCCAAATGGTCAGCTTATTATTTTTGCACCAAGAGGCCTGGGAGACCTAGTTATCAACTTGTGTCACATATGCCAAAGGGCCCAGGGGTCCTAGTGGTCAACTTGTGATGTGTGTGCCTAAGGGTCATAGTGGTCAACTTGTGCTGTATATGCCAAAAGGTCTGGGGGTCCTAGTGATCAACTTGCAACATATGCACTGAGTCATATGCAGTCTGATTGCGATATGTGAACTGAAAGGCCTGAGGGCTCTAGCAGTCAACTTGCATTGTATGTGCCAAGGGGCCCTAGTGGTCAGCTTATATTTTGAATGCTCTGAATGCACCAAGCGTCTTGGTGGTGAGCTTCCTTTGGCTTTCTCGAACTGCTTGTTCTTAGGCTTTAAAGGCCCCTATCAATCTGACACCCCAGGGCGCTAGAACCAGTATCCAGGTTCATACCCCAACCTTTGCAATGATAGACACATACTGTAAGAGTCAATAGCACAGTGTGTATATATGTATTAAAGTGTGTGCGCATTTCTGTCATCAGTGTTTGAACACTGTTTGAACATTCTTAGACACAATTTGAGAGATAGTCAAGCTGGGACATGAGTGGAAAAATCTTGCTGTCCATCACATCATTACCAGAGAACATGTGATCAGAGACGTCCGCCATAGGCCTACATACCAGTGCACACAGAAAAACCACAGTACAGAATATAGGGCGCCAACACAAAGCACAGGAACCACACCAATAAGGCAATATAAGACACTTCCCTTGGTTTTATGAATTGGAGCTCTATGAGTTTGTCCTTCTATAGGAGCCAGGCAGCGTCAGGAATTATACCAACATTTGTTTTCTTAGCGAGACTGGACTAAAATCTTCAAGGTTTTAACAGATTGTCAGACCGTCATCCCAAACTAATTCATATTAGGGAGACAGCATGGAAGACTTCTAAAGAAGTAATTTATTTCCATCTCACAAATGAGCTGGTGTACTTAGTGGGCCACATAATCATTAGCACCTGCAGACAACAATAGAAGAGGTTGAAGGTCAACATAATGAGGACGAACAGTATCCCCTAATTCTCTGCTTTCAGAAACAAAACACACATGTGCATCCTTGAGGTGCATTTTTAGCTACTCCAATACACATTGCATTTGGAGTCTGCAACATTTGCATATCATCAATGGAACATTATATATATATATTAATAGATCACACTGCAAAAGACAACAATACAACCAATAAAATTTGGACATTTAGTGACATGCTCAGAGCCACTGCTGTTACATAAAACTACGACTTGTTGGTGCTTACAAGGAGACTATAATGCTGTGCGAATTGAGTGCTATCATAGTACTCCTGTATTTGGTGTTATCTGATAAACACAATAGTGATTACAATAATAAGAATGGCTGAAAACATTACTTTTTTTCTTCTCTGTGCCAAGAAGGTGTCAGAAATGGAAAGATATGCAAAGCTTCTTTGTGTACAGTAACTGGAGTATTTCTGCATTTCCATAAGCGCCACCATTTTCAGAGATTGAATATGCATTTTCATTCAGCCATCTGACTTTTTGTTTTTTTCTGCATTGAACTAAACAGAAAAAATAATGCAAAAATAGACAGAATTTCCATGCAGAATATTAATTAATTTGAGCTTAATAGTCAAGTATCAGCAAAAAGAAACCTACTGTACTTTTTAGTCATGAATCACTATTTGCTTGAACTAGCAACCACTACTAAGTACAATTTGATCGTGAAAGCAGTCTGAAAATGACACAAAGTAGTGAAAGATGTATTTATTAATCATATGGCTTGTTCTAAGATGTAGCGGAAATGGTCCAGATGTATGAGACCACCACAAAAGGGCACTGATATATCTGTTCAATGAGGCATGGAGCAGAGGCACTGGGAAACAGCTCCATGGTCACTCTCTGAAACTGGAGATCCTTCAGAGAGACGAGACATAATACTACTTTCTTTCAATCCAGATATTAGGCCAGCCAACAATGGAAAGGATGCTGGCTGTTCCTCTCACCTGTGTTTCTTTCTGCCAGGACAGGGAACAAAATGATGACAGATGTTGCTTCACAAAAAGAGTCTGAATTGAAGTTGGGAGGTTAAAGATTACTGAACCTAATCCCTCAATCAATGGTTTCTATGGCATGTATCTATCTGACACCTTCAAGAACATTTAAAACATTTTTACTTACCTTCATGATGCTCCAAACCTGTATCAAGATACAATTTTAAAACAACATGAATGTGCGTAAATAATATAGAAATGTAATGTTTTGGATGAGCTTTTACTTAAAGTGTGTCTCGCCTGCATATCATAGACATAAGTGGGTGATGGAAGTTTTGCTAAAGCTCTAAACACTTCCACCACTACCTTCCCAGTGTCTACAACCTACTTTCTGTGACAGGATGATGCCAGCACCACGGAATGTAGGTTACTAAAAATGATCTCTTATTACTCCCCATTAAATCGAAAGCCTGTCTGCAGACAATCAAAATAAAGTCAGGCAGACAGGAAGCTGCTGCTCCTAAAGTTTCCTGTAAACAAAACGAGATTACCAGGCAACTTCTGAATTTGATTTACTTAGGCTTAATATAAACAGCTTGTCAAACCACAGGTCTGTACAACTGAGAAAAACTGCATAAGTAAGAGGAATTAATCAGCAGGTTAGTATTCAGTGGAATTCAGCTTCAAGAGGAATTTGTCAGGGGAACTGACAACTGCAATGAAAACGCAGTCTTTTTCAGCATTGTGTGAGGTGGATTTATTGATAAACATATAACAATAAACATAAACAATATTGTCGTTGTACGGCAGCAAAGTTCCTCGATTATTACACCAAAATGAGAGAATAGTTCCTGGCCATGGTCTAGAAAATCGCAACTTTTCATTTTCTGTCGGTCTCAGTATACGATGTAACTACAGAAGAGTCAGGTTTTAAATAGGAAAAATATTGAAACTCTTTGGTCATTTTTGAGTGAGATGCTAACGGTCTAATCAGATTCAATGATCTATGCTAAGCTAAGCTAAACGTGCTATCACCAGACCCAGAGATCGGTTGAATGGATTTTGAAAACAGTAAAACTCAACTATTTAACTCTAGTGGAGTTGGATAATGAGCCTATTTTTAAAAATAGTTGAGTGTTCCTTTAAAAGTAAAATAACATCGTAAGCATATCAAGTTCCTTTTGTGATTTTTCTCTTGACAAATCAGTTTAGGAAAGAGTTTCCAATTTTTTGAAAAGCATTATCTCTGAACTGCATGAAAAAGAAGAAAGTTTGCTTAAGTAGGAGAGAGATTGGATTCTTGTCCTAAATGAAGGCACGTCTGCATGCATTCCTTATGTCCCTGACAATGGGCCGACATCCCCTGTGCCTAATGGCTGATGAGCTCTTGCCTTTGTCCCTTGATTAACTGCTTTATTCAGGGCTCAGCCTGCTAATTGCATAGCCTGTATAGCTCCCCTGCATTACTGTAAGAATTAATGAGACACAATTACTGCACCAAGCAAACCTCTGGCCAATCAATCCCAAAGCGCCTCCCTCAACCCAGACCTGTTTGCACTAGAGACTACAGAGCTGAGCCTCACTGGACCAAAAAACTGTGCTCGGCAGGGTTGTTTTGTAAAATAAATGTATTTATTTCAAGCTAGTTCATAATTAGGCCCTATAGTGATTGATAGACTGAGGAAGAGTAAAGAGAGTAAGTCAGAAGAGAAAATATGGAATAGTATTCTACAGCAAAAGAAACAGAGAAAAGAAAACAACAACAAAACTTCCATCTGAACTCACACAAGGCCCAACAAACTCATGCCTGTTGTAAGTAAAAGCCCATCAAGCTCAAACCTGGCTGCAAGGTATGTGAAGTTTAGACCACAACAAGATCACCTACCTGCCTGAGAATATGAATAACCTTCATACTGAGCAAAAAGCATAAACTGCTCAGAAACATTTCTGTAACATTAACTCATAGTTTTATTATATATATATATATATATATATATATATATATATATATATATATATATATATATATATATATATATATATATTAATAATAATAATCATGATGATGACAACTATCACTACTGATAGATTCTCACGATTAATAGATTCTCTATTTACTGTATTTCCATCATTTACTGACAAGTAATTGTGTCTTGAGCAAGTCATCGGAGAATTTAGAAAAATGTCTTACACAAATGAGAAATCTATGTATACGCTTTATTTCTGTAATATGAATTACATCACCATAGAATCTGAGAAAAAAACTATATCTACTTCATCTGCATTATACTGACTGAGCACTGGCCAACAGCACACAATCCACAAAAAAAATAAAAATAAATAATAATTATTGGGATTGTGTCTTCATCAGAACTTGGTATTACATCATTTTTGCCACTGAAGGATCCTCTGCAGTGAATGGGTGCCTCATGGCTAAAGTACCAGAAAACGTCCTTTATCCATAATATTGTTTCTCCAGTGAAAAAGTCATCCCGTCTGAATCAGGAGAGAAATATGCACAAATTAAGGACTGTTTACATGCAAGAAAAGAAAACTTTTTTTTTTACAAATATGTTGGTCTGAGAGGATAACAGGAGATGGATTTTTCAATGGAGGAAAGTGTTATTATCGATTACAGACTCCTATTTTGACCAGAAGCATTAGTTTAAAGTTTAAAATACCATAGTAGTGTGAACTGTGGATTATTGTGATGTTTTTATCAGCTCTTTTGACTCTCATTCTGACGGCACCCATTCACTGCAATGCTGCACTTCTCCAAATCTGTTCCAATGAACAAACATCTGCAAAATTTTCAGCAAATTTTCAGTTTTGTGTGAACTATTTGTAATGAATTAACACTTCCTAGTCATCGGGAAGAAGGAGGCGGGAACCGGCGGACAATCAAAATGAACATTTTAATAATTTCAAAATAAACACAAAACAGCGCACCAGCCCCTCACGGACGACTGGTGCGCGCAAATAAAACCAAAACACAACTAAAATCCCAGGCCTGGTCCTCTCTCGTCCTTCACTGTCGTCGCTCCAGTTTTATATCCTTCCATCTCCTCCATGGGCCTCGAGACCGGTGGGTCGAACAGGTGTAGTTCATCTCCAATCACTCCACCGGCCTCGCTCCCATGTCCCTCGGCCCCGCCCCACTCGTCACACTATTCCCATAAAAAGTTACAATATACGCATGGTTTATACAGACCCATCAAACTCATAGCAATGCTGGAAGAGTAAATATATAGTAAAGAAAACCTATGTCCCATCCTCAATGTCCCAGATCTGTGATTCAATATCAACACGGAAATAACTTTATGGTCTGCTACTGTACTTTAAACACTTTGTTTATATATACAAAGCACTTCCTTAACTTCAGTCGACATGATAACATGTCTCTCATAAGAACTGAAATCGTTATCATTTCAAAACAGCAGCGTCCCTGGCCCTCAAGCTTGGCTAGCATCACAGGATATTTTCCTGCAGACATTATGAGTGTTACTGGGTGCCGGCTGGAGCGACAGCAGGGCAGTTTTCCACCTGCATTCACCTGCATGAGAGTCGAAAACTCATTCCTCAATGTAAGTTTGAGAAACATTCCTCTGGCTCACACTGAAAAACGAATCTGTTTCTTTTGTGTAACTGGATATGTACAAAGTGGGTTTCTTTGACTACAGTCTAAGCACAAAACAAACTGCCACAAGCAAATCACAGCTCATCTATGCATTTAAAAATGCTCACCACAGTTTGTGCCGCTAATGCTAACTCTGTAAACAACAAGTTAGGATGCGGAATTATGTTGTTGAGGCCGAATTTGGTGTGTGTGTGTATGAAAGAGCGAAAGTGTGTGTGTATTTCTGAAAAGACTTCTGCAATCCTACTTGGTGAAAGGGTGAATTGTTGGGTGTTGTGAAGGAAAAGTGAATTAGCGTTAGCTTCGTAGACACAAAAGAGGATTATTGCTTCTGTTTATGGCATATTTTCAATACTGTTAGCAATTTCTGGAATGTGTATTCGGATTTGGAGTGTTTACGCACCTGTCAATCACCTCTGTTACCCTTTTTCCATTAACAGAAAAAGCCCATCGGCTCCATTCATCTATGTGCTCAGTGCTAACAATGCAAACTCTTGTACATTAGCCTCTTCGCCCTTCTTTTTAGAGCAGGAGAGCGTCTCGCTCTGTACCTGAATGCTCTTTGTTTCTCCGTGACCCCCTCTAGTGCAGGTCAATGCCTGCAGCCATTCCAGACTGGATTAGGCCATCATCAGGTTTCAGGCTCTCACACATAGAGCGGGTCGGGGGCCCCCGGGTGGATCCGTCGTGTTCGCTGTCAATCAAGTTTCTATTGCTCCGCTGACGGCTCGTGGTCCTGTGGTTTTGAACCCGAGTGCAGCAAGTATACACCGCATTTAGTTACTGATCACACTTTTTCCTGTCTGAGTGGAAGTGTAGAGCAAATCTCTTTAAAGCCAAAGTGAACTTGAATACTGAATTCTATTATATTCATTGAAACAGTAAGTGAAACAGAAGTCATTGGGCCCTATTTTAACGATCTGAAACGCAAGTGTCAAAGCGCGAAGCGCAAGTAACTTTGTGGGTGGGTCTCGGCGCTGTTGCTATTTTCCAAGCGGGATAAATGGCTCTTGCGCCCGGCGCAAATCTAAAATGGGTTGGTCTGAAGTAGCTTCATTATTCATAGGTGTGGTTTGGGCGTAACGTGAAATAAACCAATCAGAGCGTCATCCAACATTCCCTTAAAAAGCATGTGCACAAGTTCCATTGTGGATTGCTATTATTATGGCGTATTTACCAGGTGCGGTTCACAGCCGAGGAGACTGATGTTCTTGTAAGAGCAGTGAAAGACAGAGAAGTTGTGTTGTATGGGGATGGGAGAATTACAATTAGCCTGAATAATTTGTAAGATGAGTGAGTGAGTGAAGTGACATTCAGCCAAGTGACCCATACTCAGAATTTGTGCTCTGCATTTAACCCATCCGAAATGCATGCACGCGCGCGCACACACACACACACACACACACACACACACACACACACACACACACACACACACACAGAGGGCAGCCATTTATGCTGCGGCGCCCGGGGAGCAGTTGGGGGTTCGATGCCTTGCTCAAGGGCACCTAAGTCGTGGTATTGAAGGTGGAGAGAGAACTGTACATGCACTTTCATTTTTTCATCGGAACAGATTCAGAGACATTTATCATTCACTGTCTCAGCAGTGGATCCTCTGCGGTGAATGGGTGCCGTCAGAATGAGAGTCCAAACAGCTGATAAAAACATCACAATAATCCACAAGTAATCCACACCACTCCAGTCCATCAATTAAAATCTTGTGAAGTGAAAAGCTGCATGTTTATAAAGAGAGAAATCCATCAAGACACTTTAAACCATTGTTTCTGGAGAAATACAAGTCCATAATCCATAAAAACACTTTTCACTCCGGTGAAAAAGTCCATCCTTTGTTGTCCTCTCACATCAAAACCAACATATGTGTCTGGTTTAGTTTATAATCTGTGTATTGTCTGTGCATATTTCTCTCCTGATTCAGACAATTTTTTTTTTCTTGAGAAAGCAATAGTCTGGATAGATGCATATTATGACGTTTTAGCCAATTTAGATTTATACATCACCTGGAAGTTGAATAAACAGGCTTTCCATTGATGTATGGTTTGTTGGGATCGGATAATATTTGTGTGAGATACAACTATTTGAAAATCTGGAATCTGAGGGTACAAAAAAGAAAAGAAAAACTATTCTTTTGAATAAAAATAAAATAAAAGAAAGGCTGGCAAAGGGATGAAAGCTCAGGTGCTGAAGGAAATACCTTCAACCTTATATTAAATATTGCAACAGGCATTTATCACTCAGGTTAGTGATTTCAAATATAACTATTTATATGAATTAATAATAACAATTTATATAATTTTATATTTATTTATTATATTTACATGTATACTACCCAAATGTTTGGTAATTTATATTATATTTACTGACAGAATTCTATTAAGGCATCAAATCTTAAACTTCTCTAATATGCACTGTTCAAGTTTCATCTGTCTTAATATAGCTGTTACCACATCAAGCAATTGTTTAAGTTACCTGACAAGCATTGTTTTGTTTTTTAATGGAACCTGAATAAAAAAATAATAATAATAAATAATAATAATAATAAATTAATCATCCCCTCAGACTAGTTACTTTTTTGAGGTTTAGATTTAGCATGGGCTTATTACCAAACCCGTCTGCATACCACTTTTCTACTGGTGAAGTAAAGTGGTTATAAAATTTAATTATTTTATAATAATTATCTATTACCTATGTGCATTATTGAATTGAGACATTTTACCCTTCTCTTTCATTAGTTATTGTAAAAATACCAAAAAAGTTCCATGGTCAGGATCGAGGTTAATGTGTACCACACATAGACTGTAAAAAAAGATGGACGACTCGCCTTCGCTCTCTTCCATTGGTCAAAACTGAAGCCGCCAGTGTCCCGATATGGCGCTGACATCTTGGACTTGCGCCTGCGCAGATAGCGATCTAGGGACCAGTTCTGCGCAGTAGCTTTGCGCAGTAGCAAGCAGGAAGTAAAGCCTTAAAGCCGCGAAATCAACGGCCCCGCCCCTATGCGCCCCGCCCTCACTCTCCCTCGCAGAATGCACATACCGTAATCTGCACTGTTTTGGAAGTGGAGTCCTGCTCCTGTGAACTCTGTCTGCTCCGTTCCACTCCAATCTCATTAAAATAAGGTAAATACAATCTCCTCAGTCCTCCGAAGATCATGAAAAAAGCCTGTTGACGCTTCAGTGCCTCCTCCAGAGAGCTGTCAATCACAGCTGTCAATCACGACGTCACACCACCGTTTTTAGAGCATTAAATAACTATCTAAAAAACAACTTATTTTAAAAACGAACACTTGAATTTACATTAGCGTGATACAAACTACAGTAAATGACAAAAAAAAAGCTTCGGAAAAAAGATATTTGAAGGGTAATTTAATTGTTTAGTTGGTCTCGCGTCCCATTGAATAACACGGGGAGGCGGGGTTTATGACCTATACTAGGACCACTCACCAGGGGGCGATCGAGACGTTTTGGCTTCACTTTTCAGGGCTTGTGCGGCACGCTTGGTACCACACTGCCCTGTGTTGATCATGGAAAAGCAAAATGCTCTTTATATTTATGTATATATATATATATGACCTAATCATGGGTGTAGCACATAAATGAAACGGGAGGGTTCTGTAACTCGCTGGCGTAACTAGTGTACACTTTATTTGTTCTGGACATAGATCTGGTCAGATTGAAGAAGTCTTATTGGTGTATTACCAGTCTGGAACTGGGTTTGGACAGAAAAAAAAAACACTCTGTTTTGGCTAATATTTTACATATTGTGGTTTATGTAAGGCTCTTATACGCTTGGAATTATGTATTAAATATCTTTCATGAGGCAAAACAGTGAGTTTGAGGGTTTGATTTGATTCCTCAGCGCACCCACAGACACAGTTAACATAGCATTCCTTCAAGCAGACAGTCCTTCCCTTAGTTCAAGTCAATCAAACACAAAGAAATGACGTGTGACTGCTGAGGCCACATCTTATCTCTCCAAAAGATAAGATCTATTGTATGAAATGAGTCATTTAGTACTTTCTCTCCCCTGTTTGATGAAATCACACAATTTTAAATCACTCAAAGGAAGCCAAACACAGCATAAACCCCTCCTGTCGTTATGCAAATTGAAATGGCCTAATTATCATCTGCCAAATTACAACAGGGTGAAATTGAAGCAGTCTGCTTTAATCTTTTATGTTCTTGACTCTCTGTGTGTGTTTTGTACTCTCTCAGTGCAGAGTGGGGTGTGTTTCATTAATCTTGCATGATCACTGTGAAACTGAAATTAAGCTTTTATTAAAAAGGGTGTCCCTTGGTTGTATTAGTTCCCCGTGGTACATTCACTGGGTCAAATTCAGGGCCAGAACTGTAGATATGGTGGGGTTGGGGGTTGGGGGGTGGGGGGTAACCCTACAACATACACATTATATGGGTCAATATCTGTAGTTTCGAATTATAAAAGGAATATTATGACATCGTTTGGTCTTCCTCATTCCTCATTGACCTTTGGTACTTCCAGTTTTAAATATATGGGTACATTCATGGTCAAATGACATCATATGCATACATAAAAAGAAAAAAAAAAACAAAAGTGTAAACTCTGTAAATGTCATTCTAAATTACAATAGCATTGTTACAATTAATTAGAGAGTGTTAGGTGTATTATTGTACAGTTTCATGAAAAAATAGTTGTGTTCAAAGAGGCTATGCTTCCCTTCCATCATTACATCTTAACAAACACTCTTAAAAATAAAAGTTCTTTGTCATCTACTGTTCTATAAAGAACCTTTAATGTCCATGTCCAGTCTTTCTATTGCACTATTATGAAGAAAAGTTCTTTAGAATATTGAAAATGTCATTTAAAACTAAATGGTTTATTCAAGAACTGTTCTGTGGAATGTTGTTTGAGGAACCCAGAATGGTTCTTCTGTGACATCGCTGTGAAACCCCATTTTGGGAATCTTTATTTTTAGTAGTTCAGGACTCGCTTGATTGCTGCTCTCAGGTTGAATTAGTTACAAAATCTGTCACGCTTACTGAACCTGAAGGTGAACGTTTATTGTTCCTACTGTTCAAAGGTTGAGAAATACACTTAAAGTCGTAAACTTTCTCCGCCCTGGCAACTTTTATTTCTTCTTCTCTTCCTCCTTTCACACCTTTACTTAGTAACCCTCACTCACCAAGCAATAAGGTAGAGTAAATCTTAAAGGTGTCTTATCAGCACCCAAACTGTAAGATGCAACTACTGGCAATTAGCAAAAGATGAGAGCGAGACAGTCATATCAACAATACTCAAACAGGTCTTTGTGCTAGTTTTTATTCAGGGCATGTATTACTCAAAAGATGCCAGATGTATCAAAAAGCTTCCACTCGAGAAGATGTGAAACAGTAATCCAGAGGTGGCTTCATCTCCTGGGTGAAACGGTACAGGATCATAGGTGATTAGGGGTCTCCTAAGGATGGGTCTATCTTGACCCCCCTGCCTTTGCGACGCTGGAAAAGTTACTTTACTTCTATCACCCCGCAGCCAGGCGGCACCTCAATTCTCAGCAGATATCCCCATGCAGACTTCAAACACAGCATGCATACTCACATCAATTCCTTCTTCTCAAGTGCACTCTGTGTTAAGGGGAAATTCATAAATAAGCCCACTCACTCTTTTAGTGTGTAAATAAACATGTCGTAATTTTCTTGCTAATGAGCAATAGAGGGGGCTCAGGGTGGGTTTACTGGAGATTTCACAGAGCAGGAAAGCTTTGACAGAATGATGCAAGAAAACAAATACGCCTGCGTATGCTGTGCTCTGCGAGGTCGTCTTATTATTCGTCTGCTTCAAGTCTTCCGGATGTCTCTTGTGCTGCTTCTGGTGGTTTTTCCTCCTTAGCTTCCTTTTTTTCTATCTGTCCCTCCATGTGTTTCTCTTTGTCTTTCCTCAGATCAGCATGGACTTTCTTCCACCGTTCAGCTGTTGTGAAATGAAGACAGACAGAAAGAGTAAGTTGAGAATAGGGTTGGGTTATTTATGCTAGATGGTCAGCAAGTCAAGATTGTTGACTAGTCGTCCACCAACCATCTATTTATTAGTGATGTTGACTAGTGGGTTTCTTATCTCGGCTGCTCAGGCTAACAGATAATGTTTACTAATAGCTATTTGGACACAGTTTTACCATATTTACATTCAGATCTAGCTCCAGTCTGGAGTTAAGCACATATTCTGCAAGACCAACCAAATTCACAATGGATAAAACCAAGTCCCACCCTACGGTCTCAGTAAATATTGTGTTTTGCTCAGAAATGCATTACATTATGAAAGGTAAATGGTTTGTGAACCCCAGATAAACATTGAGTCCTTATTTGTATATTTGTATAGAAAGCAGAAGGAAAAGAAATATGTTGCTGATAGCCTGTCACTTTGAAATTGTGTACTAAATGTAGTGCTCTGCCATGAAACGTTTTATCTTAATGTTCTGTGAATAAAAATAAAAAATAAAAGATTTAATTAAAATGGGATTTTATATATAACCCATATATAAATATAAATATATATATATAATGTTATATTATATCCATATATTTTATATTGTATTATATTATATTATATTATATTATATTATATGTATTTTCATTGTACCTGCTGGGTTAATCAAGTTTACATTAATCTATAGGGGGTTGTGGTATTATAGATACGAATTAACATTATCCAATTGTTCAATTGCCACAAGAAGTTACAAACATTTCTAACGTTATGTCATAACTCTGTCATTCATCACTCTATGCTGCGTGGTTTTTACTGATGCACGCTCTATGGTATGTATAATAACCTGCTGATCTGAGGTACACAGACTTGTGTCTTGTGTGCTCTCTGCAGTGTATTGATTAGCTGGGCCGGTCCTGTTTGTCAAGGTAATGAGGTTAAGGTGAGGGGTCACCCAGGTGCTCCACCACCTCAGAGCACCCAAGAGGGGCTCCAGCCCCACCTGCAACTGATTAGCTGCCAAGCCCAGAGAAAGCACATGCTGGTGAGGAAGAAAAAAACAGCATATGCTGGTTAGGTATGTTTTGAAGCACGGCGGCTGGGTTAAGCTGGTTTAAGCATGTCCTCAGTGGATCATGAGCTGGTTATGAGCAGGTCCTGAGCAGGAGCTAGTTGCTTAGGACCAGCACATGACCAGCTAAAACCAGATCATAACCATCTTATAATTAGCTCAGGATCAGATCAAACCAGCTCATAACTATCTTATAACCAGCTAAGGCCCAGATTAAAACAGTTTATGACCAACTAAGGACCAGCTTAAACCAGTTCTAACCAGCATATGCTGTTTGTTTTTAACAGGTGCCCTCCCCCCACCTCCGACGTGTGGGCCTGGGCAAAGTCGAAGAAAAAATATAGCAAAACAATTCCTAAACACACCCTTAAAACAATTTTATTAATTGATTAGGCGGCACTGTTGACTATGCAATGGCATAATAATGTTTAATTCACAACTTAATACCATATATTTCATTAATTCATGTTAATTTTGATAAAGATACTTTAAATTGCCCATCCATTAAACGCAGCCAATGCTTCTATATAAATGGTGCACAGGTTTAACAAAAAACAAAACACCATTAGTCTAACAGACATGACACAAAAATAAGCTTTTAATGCATTTCACTGTAAATCATTTGATAATTTACAGTTTTTTAATGTCAAGAAACATAAACTTGACAGGATTGTAGTCAAATTAAACTTTTTTTTATTGCAAATGGTAAGGTAACAAACAGTTAACCAATTACTGTACCATTATTACAGTTTTTTTTTTTTACTTTAAATATCTCAAAAATTTTCTAAAGTCTAACTTTTGCACTCTTCATGCAAAGCAAACAGCTGATTAACTGACTGTTGATTTCAGAGCTTGGTGTTAGCATGTTGCTAAGCTAACAATGAGATACAATAAAAGTATTAAAAATAGCATTCTGTACTCAGATATTGTGTAAAAAAATGAGTAAAATAGTTTATCAAGTGTATTTCTAATCTACATATGTAACAGTTTGCGTGGCTTTTTCCAAACGTTTTTCACTTAACTTGCAGAACATTCTGGGACACATGTTTTGGAATCTAGTTGAGGTGCAGGATTTGGTAAAGGGGAAAACGCATGTTCTCTCACACACTGACAGACAGCTACAGACAGCTTAATTGTCTCAATAGTCTCTCCTCTTGACCTCGGATATTCAGCTATAAGACAACTAGCCCTGAAGAAGTATTTTCACATGCTCTCTGTCACTCAATAACTGCAGCGTGAGCCATAAATCTGAGTTTAGCAGCAGTTCAGTGAATCATTACCTGTCCACTGAGCATTAATGGCTGACACTCTCTCTCTCATATCTTACACCTTCCCACTCTTTATGACAGATTCCAGACAGATGTTTTCTCTGGTCTGAGTGTACTAAAGTGCATGGTGCTGGGCAAATACACGTATTAGTCTGGCTGAAAGCCTTAATGAAACGTAAACATCCCTGATAAGATTCCTGCAGATGTAATCACACTGTGTACCCAGTAAATACATACTGTGCTAATGGATTACACACGCAGACAGTGTTTCATTAACATGTTCGATGTCATTAGGATTCCTATATCGAGAGCTGATTACTTGAAACAAGATTACTTAAGCTGTTATGGTTAAGTGAAAATTGGGAAACTAATTATTACCCCTTAAAGGAATGTTGCAAGTTTAAAACAAATTAAGCTCCATCCACATCATGTGTGGCCTAATGCACTACTACAGAAAATAAATCGACCTTGTCCAATAAACAAATAAACAAGATATTGCATTTACTATTGCACTATTGTTTTGATGTTGACATTAATTAATTTTAGGTAGAAGCTCATTAAAGCAATTATGACAGGTGTGATCATAATGATTACAATAAAGGGAAATGTTGGCAGTTGTACATGTCGATTCCAGTTTGCATCATCTGAGGTCCTCGCAGGGGTCAGCATCATCTCTTGACAGGCGTTGGGTCATCTGAAGTCTTCCTACGCTGGAGCTGGCGTAATCTCTAGTTACCTCAAGATGGTAACTACGCTCCGACTGCTGGAGACTAGAGTCTGCTCTTTCTTCCTGTTAATCAATACGGCTGGGGGGAATAATGAACATAATCAGTGAAAGCGATTCTACTTTTCATCTGCCTGCATTTGGCACAAGCCTCAGAGGGCACACCTGTTCCTACATCCCTGTGAGTTTCCCTGAAGAAAAGAGTAAAGTAATTGAGATATCAGAGCTCAATGAGAAGAAAAACAAACCAGAGCAACAGGTTTCAGGTTTTTTTGTGATGTCCCATAACATCATTGCAGCTTTGTAATGGAAATTAGCAGAGGAAACAGCTTTATACATATTAAATTTAGGCAAATGTAATTACTCCTGATGGACGTATGGGCCTTTTAAGGCACTAAACAATAGTTCAAAGAGATCACACATACAATCTGTTAAAACAAGCTCCTTCTGTAGCTATTGAAAATGAACGTATTTGTGAAGGAGCTCTATAATCATGTGTTTTACACTTTTAATTTTTCTATTCCATTGCATTTCCTTCAAGACGGCCTGTAACAAGTTGGAGGAAGCGGTTGCTTGTCCGCTGCCACTGTTTAGCAAACGGCTTTGCTTGTTCTTGAGTTTGCAGTAATGACATCCTCTTGCAGGAGCTCCGCACATCCACACCTCCATTAAAACATCAACTCCCCACTCCGCCAGCAGGACAACCCCCCACTGGGCCCTGTCATTCACAAATTAACCCAATTCACAGGGGGCCCGAGGAGATGGACTCTTGCTTTATTACATCTATCTAGGCAGAGTTTCATAAAATAATAGGCTGAAGTAATGAGGCTCAGATGGTAAACATTTGATGGTGAAATTGCAGCTGGACCCAAAGTAAAAAAAAAAAAAATTAAAAAATAAAACAGATGAGTGTTAATATGAATTTGGATAGTTTACAAGCGGTGTGGCATGCTATAACCTACCTAAAACTATTTTAACAAAATTTTTTAAAGTTTCAAAAATCATGTTCATATCATGCTATTAAGTAAATAAATAAATAAAATAACTTAAGACAATTTTACAGCACAAATATTATACAAAATTTACTCAGTTAAATTGATTCTATTAAATGCAAAAATTTAAGGGAGAAAAAAAAGGCTAATAATAGTTGATTGTCTGATATATCTTAGAAATTAGCTTTGCATCCTATTTCGACACAATATAGCAAATCTAGGCTATAGACATTTCATAATATACACTGCTTAACAAAGACATCAAATAACTTAAAAACATACATTAGAGATTTAACTGCTGATTTTTGAGTGATCTCTTTCCTTAAGGCACAAACTTTTATCTTTGTTCTAATTTGTGTTCTCTTTCAAAAACAACCCTCTGCAGTTGTACACCTTGAGCAATCGTGATTGACACATCCCAGCGACCCACCCTCGCCGCTTTGTGATTGGCCATCGGCGCATGGGGGCGTGTCCGCTTGGCTGTCTTTTATACTCAGTGCGTCCCACTGCAAGGCGCTGATTTGTATGAGAAAGGCTCTTCTGAGCAGCACGAATGTAGAAAACGCGTTTACACCTGGACCTTTTTTTTTTTTTTTTTTTTTTTTGGTTTGGTTAACAGAAGTTTAGATTATTCAAAGGCAGCTTTATTTTGGAACAAATCGCTGAAGCGAAAAAGAGGAAAGGGAATACGAGACGCCTGCATTCATTCCCTCAGCCACTTTGCCTGCGCCCGGCTGAGGGCTATTTAATCTCGGAATGCAACCCAACCGCGACTCCTGCCAAACAAGTGAAGCGGAGATGGGTCTGTTCTTCAAGATCTGAACTGTTTTGCAGCGCTGCATTGCCTGTGTTAACAGGGGGAGGGGGAGAATGGAGTGCTACCTGTTGGGGATTTACTTGTTCCTCGCGCTCGCCCTGCTGCCCCGCTCGAGCGGCACTACGGCCAAGGACATCACCTGTCAGGAGATAGCCGTTCCTCTGTGCAAGGACATCGGCTACAACTACACCTACATGCCCAACCAGTTCAACCACGACACGCAAGATGAAGCCGGCTTGGAGGTGCACCAGTTCTGGCCTCTGGTGGAGATCCAGTGCTCTCCGGATCTCAAGTTCTTCTTGTGCAGCATGTACACCCCCATATGCCTGGAGGACTATAAGAAGCCCCTGCCGCCGTGCCGGAGCGTGTGCGAGAGAGCCAAGGCGGGCTGCGCCCCGCTCATGCGGCAGTACGGCTTCCCTTGGCCGGATCGAATGAGGTGCGATATGCTGCCCGTGCAGGGAACACCAGACACGCTGTGCATGGACTACAACCGAACCGACTCCACCACAGTCTCGCCGGTGCTGTCCAAACCCACCAACCTCCCCAGCAAAGCCTTTAATCCACACACAAAGAAAAGCTGGCGACCCAAAGCGAGTAAACCCTGCGAGCCGGGCTGCCAGTGTCGCGCGCCGATGGTGGCGGTGAACAGCGACCGACACCCGCTGTATAACCGCGTCAAGACGGGTCAGATCCCGAACTGCGCCATGCCGTGTCACAACCCGTATTTCACCCAGGACGAGCGGACTTTCATGGCCTTCTGGATCGGACTCTGGTCGGTGTTATGCTTCATATCCACTTTCGCCACCGTCGCTACATTTCTAATCGACATGGAGCGCTTTAAATACCCCGAGCGCCCGATTGTTTTTCTCTCAGCGTGTTATATGTTTGTGTCGGTCGGGTATATCGTGCGATTAATTGCCGGACACGAAAAAGTGGCGTGCAACCGGGAGTATGACGTGGAGCACATTCACTACGAGACCACCGGTCCCGCGTTGTGCACCGTTGTGTTTTTGCTTATCTATTTCTTCGGGATGGCCAGCTCGATATGGTGGGTCATCCTCTCGCTCACCTGGTTCCTCGCGGCGGGCATGAAGTGGGGCAACGAGGCCATCGCGGGCTACTCTCAGTACTTCCACCTGGCCGCCTGGCTCATCCCGTCCATGAAGTCAATCGCCGTGCTCGCGCTGAGCTCGGTGGACGGCGACCCGGTCGCCGGGATCTGCTACGTGGGCAACCAGGACTTGGACAACCTGCGGGGCTTCGTGCTGGCGCCGCTAGTGATCTACCTGTTCATCGGCACCATGTTTCTTTTGGCCGGATTCGTCTCGCTGTTTAGGATCAGAAGTGTCATTAAGCAGGGTGGCACTAAAACGGACAAATTAGAGAAGCTGATGATCCGAATCGGGATCTTCACGGTGCTCTACACGGTTCCCGCCACCATCATCGTGGCGTGCTACTTCTACGAGCAGCATAACAGACAGAGCTGGGAGATCACTCATAACTGTTCGTGTTTGTTGGAGCAGGAGATCAAGAGGCCGGACTATGCCGTCTTCATGCTCAAATACTTCATGTGCCTTCTGGTGGGCATCACATCTGGAGTTTGGACCTGGTCTGGTAAGACCCTGGAGTCCTGGAGGAGTTTGTGCACGCGCTGCTGCTGGGGCAGCAAGGGCTCCGGTGGCTGCATGTACAGTGACGTGAGCACGGGATTAACGTGGAGGTCCGGGACCGCCAGCTCGGTGTCCTGCCCCAAGCAGATGCCTTTGTCCCAGGTGTGACAAAAAGCCCTGTTAATTGTTAGGGGGTCTCTCTCAGTCGTTTGCATACAAATGAACGTGTTGATGGTTTCTGTTAGCGGACGAACTGCTCGAAACAATGCGGCGATGCAGAAACAATTACCTCTCGCCAATTCCACTCTATTGATATGGACATCGGTCATTCTTAAGGGGAACCCGGGCATTACATTTTTCCTAGTGGAGTAACACATGTCCCCAACTTGCAGCATTTCGTGTCATTTACTTGTACACGTTGTTGGAAGACGAGATTTGAATTGTCTGAACAATCAATGATGGTTTAAATAAGTCTTAATGTTTTGGTGTCCTATTATCGTTATTGTTATTATATACGGGTTGTTCTTTGTCCTTTTTTCTTTTTATTGTGAAATGTATTTATTCAAAATTGTAAATGGTGTATAAAAGATGATTTATAAAATGATTGTAAATGTGTATATAGTGTAGATGCCACACAAAAAGCAAATATGACTTTTATTTTAACAATAAACTCTTTTCGAGGAATCTGAATTTCCTGAAGTGCTGCTTTAGTGCTGAGGATTCTTCTGGTGGTGAGTGCTCCGCATCGGCTCTTTGTGGTCATTCCCATTGAAGATGCTTTTGTGGGAGAAACTCTTTTAGCTATCTGAGGCCTAATTAGAGACAGGGGCCTTGTCTTTGAGAATCTCCATAATTGTTGAACCCTTCATGTGCTTGCTACTTAATTTACTAAAAGGGGGCTGGGGAATGGGGTTTAAATGCAGGAAACTGGTCCTTTTCATCAGGGGAAACTTTGATCTTTCTTTTAAAGTCTACAATAAAGGTTACATGTAGATAGAACCTTTAGACTGATGCGCCAAGGTTTTTTTTAATGTCTAATTTGAGGCTTTTGATCGACGTTATAGAAATTATTTGAAGCTCCGGGCCCCAGACATGTTTTGTTTTTAACACTGTTAAAACATCCTTTCTGAATTTCAGCTGGATTTATAGTTAGACTCACAGAGACAGTGAATGAAAAACTACAGGTGGTTCCTGTAATCCACAGAGCCTTTTTGTGAAACTCCATTGGAGTTTCTGAGACAAAGAAAGACACTGAAATTGTTGCAAAATGGTTTGTCTCATATTAAATGTTAATTATTATTAATATTTTTTGTAATCTTACTTGGAATGTCTTGTTGCAATATTTCTGTGTATTTTAAGCGAATGTAAAATGGTCAGCATACAACGAAACCAATCAGTCAACTCATTTCATTTGAGGACACTGGAGTCCTTATGTTTAATTACTCTGATAGATTCTGATACAGAATTAGTTTAAACGGTTCATAAGGATATTTGGTAACACTTTAGAATAGGTAACACTTGTTAACTATTAACTACGAAATTTCTCTCAATAAATTCTTAATTTGCTGCTTATTAATAGTTAGTAAGGAAGTTGCTAGGTTTAGGTATTGGGTAGATGTAGAATAAGGTCAAGTAGAATAAGACATTAATATGTTCTTAATTAGCAGTAATACATGGCTAATATTCTAGTAATATGCATGCTAATAAGCAACTAAAATTCTAAAGTGTTACCTGATATTGAATTTTTAAATGAGTTGTTACTTCGCCATTCTTGTTTAGAACTTAAAAAATAACTTGCTGTATTTCCATCAACACATTTACACACGCAAAACATTATGGTGCATTCATAATACTTTGGAAGAGAAGGTACGAAAAAATGGAAACCAATGCATGTTATTTAAACCATCTGTAAAAAAAAAAAAAAAAAAAAAACACCGATTAATAATAATTACAATTTCAGAGTGCATTCCAATTAAACCTCTGACAACAATAACTGTTTTTTTGTGCTATGTCTCTATCTAGCGGTCAATGTGAATAATTACAGATACTCTTTACAAAGTTAACTTGCAGGATTTTAAAGTCTAATTGTAAATATTGTAATAACTGCATATTATCAGATACTTTCTTAAGTTGTTTTCACCTAACAATTAGTTTGTAGCTGTATTTAATGTTTACATTTCTACACAAATCTGAGACATTGCTGAATCAGAAGCAACAAACTATATAAATACTGTTCAGTTTCTTGCACAGAATGATAGTTTTGTGTCTTCACACATCAATGTATCATAACGAGTCGCAGGGTTTAATTTTAATTTTTTATTATTATATTTATTAGACGTGATTCCCATCCACTTAGATTATAGAGTGATAGACTGCAACGGTTTGTGTTAAAATATCTTGGTTTGTGTTCTTCTCAAAAAACAAAGTCACCTACATCTTGGATGCCCTGTGAATAAGCAGATAAACATCAAATTAGATTTTTTGGGTGAACTTTCCCTTTAAGGTCACGAGACCGTAGGGTGTCTCATTTGTCATTTTAGCGTTCAGAAGGGTGCTCGCGAGCGCCCCCTCTGCGGCCGTCTCGATCCGCACTTCTACCGAGCGCGCACACGAGCGAGCTCCACAGAACACTTCTACCCGAAGGTCAAATGGGCATTACGTCACACAAGTGCAGACTCCGAGGAAGACCGTAGGTGCCATTTGGGACAAGGTCACAGTGATTTGCATTTAACTCAACAATGCTGAGAAAAGTAACAGATATCTCGTGGAAGTCATCCAGCTTTTTTCTTGAGCAGCTGTCTGGACAATAAATTACACATGAAAAAGAAGTCTGAGATGCTTAGCGATTTCATTAGAATATCCATTGAGGAGTTAAAAAATATTATTATTATTATTATTTATCCCAGTGTGACGTGATCAATCAAATACAACTCCCGGGGATCTACAACCCGAATTCCGGAAAAGTTGGGACGTTTTTTTAAATTTTAATAAAATGAAAACTAAAAGACTTTCAAATCACATGAGCCAATATTTTATTCACAATAGAACATAGATAACATAGCAAATGTTTAAACTGAGAAAGTTTACAATTTTATGCACAAAATGAGCTCATTTCAATTTTGATTTCTGCTACAGGTCTCAAAATAGTTGGGACGGGGCATGTTTACCATGGTGTAGCATCTCCTTTTCTTTTCAAAACAGTTTGAAGACGTCTGGGCATTGAGGCTATGAATGGCTGGAGTTTTGCTGTTGGAATTTGGTCCCATTCTTGCCTTATATAGATTTCCAGCTGCTGAAGAGTTCGTGGTCGTCTTTGACGTATTTTTCATTTAATAATGCGCCAAATGTTCTCTATAGGTGAAAGATCTGGACTGCAGGCAGGCCAGGTTAGCACCCGGACTCTTCTACGATGAAGCCATGCTGTTGTTATAGCTGCAGTATGTGGTTTTGCATTGTCCTGCTGAAATAAACAAGGCCTTCCCTGAAATAGGCGTTGTTTGGAGGGAAGCATATGTTGCTCTAAAACCTTTATATACCTTTCAGCATTCACAGAGCCTTCCAAAACATGCAAGCTGCCCATACCGTATGCACTTATGCACCCCCATACCATCAGAGATGCTGGCTTTTGAACTGAACGCTGATAACATGCTGGAAGGTCTCCCTCTTCTTTAGCCCGGAGGACACGGCGTCCGTGATTTCCAACAAGAATGTCAAATTTGGACTCGTCTGACCATAAAACACTATTCCACTTTGAAATAGTCCATTTTAAATGAGCCTTGGCCCACAGGACACGACGGCGCTTCTGGACCATGTTCACATATGGCTTCCTTTTTGCATGATAGGGCTTTAGTTGGCATCTGCTGATGGCACGGCGGATTGTGTTTACCGACAGTGGTTTCTGAAAGTATTCCTGGGCCCATTTAGTAATGTCATTGACACAATCATGCCGATGAGTGATGCAGTGTCGTCTGAGAGCCCGAAGACCACGGGCATCCAATAAAGGTCTCCGGCCTTGTCCCTTACGCACAGAGATTTCTCCAGTTTCTCTGAATCTTTTGATGATGTTATGCACTGTAGATGATGAGATTTGCAAAGCCTTTGCAATTTGACGTTGAGGAACATTGTTTATAAAGTTTTCCACAATTTTTTTACGCAGTCTTTCACAGATTGGAGAGCCTCTGCCCATCTTTACTTCTGAGAGACTCTGCTTCTCTAAGACAAAGCTTTTATAGCTAATCATGTTACAGACCTGATATCAATTAACTTAATTAATCACTAGATGTTCTCCCAGCTGAATCTTTTCAAAACTGCTTGCTTTTTTAGCCATTTGTTGCCCCCGTGCCAACTTTTTTGAGACCTGTAGCAGGCATTAAATTTTAAATGAGCTAATTAAGTGGATTAAAGTGTAAAATTTCTCAGTTTAAACATTTGCTACGTTATCTATGTTCTATTGTGAATAAAATATTGGCTCATGTGATTTGAAATTCCTTTAGTTTTCATTTTATTAAAATTTAAAAAAACGTCCCAACTTTTCCGGAATTCGGGTTGTACTACAATGCAACTGACCATTTCAATAAAGACTGATTGAAGCCAGAGGAGTGCAGTATCAACTCCTGGCAGCAGAGAGAGCAGTAACCTTAGTTACGAAAACATCTTTTATTTTAATATTAGATCTCACCGTGAATATTTCACATCAAGAACAAACTGAGTGTGCAATGTTCAAATAAAACTTTCATTTTTGTATTTATTTTAAAAACAAAATGTGCACTAAAATGTATTACTTTAGTTGCAATATGATAAACATTTATACAAATCTAAATCTCTTGCACTGTCTAACTTTACAGCAATAAGAGAACAATTCTCATACCCCAAAATAATCCTAATGATAATTGACAAACTGTAACTTTGTTGTAGTCTTTAAAAACACCATTAGCTTTCCTGTATGGTAATGATATGCAATGGTGTACAGTAAAAAGGTAAATTGTATTTTAGAATGATTACAATTACAGTGAAGTTCTAGTATTACAGTAGGCCTGCAGATACTTGCAGACAGTATATTTATATAAACAAATATATTAAAATACATTCCCCCAGTCTCCTGAAGAAATATCAAGAGACACTCAGTCTTGAAATAACTTAAATGTAAATGTAACAGGACACTGAAGTGCAAACATTTGCAGTAGTGAAGAATTGTCCATCTTCAGTCATGAGTTGTGTGCATGTCTGGCCACTAGAGGGAATGATCTGTCCATTTTTATTAGGATGTTACATATGTCACTCTATGGCAGGTTTTCCCAACCCTGTGTCTGGTGGCATACCGAAAATACAAATATTTCTAATCAAAAAACACCAGATTTGACTCCTCAGACCATTACTGGAATCTGAATGCCTTGCATTTTGAGATAAAGCAGTTCATGTTTCAAGATGTGTAATATATTAAATGTTAATAATAGTTCTCTGCCCTTTTAAGAGGAAGTGTGATTTGGTCAGGTAATGGAATTAAAACAATGCAAAAGAGTCAGTGACTTCCAAATCATTTGACATCAGAATAAAGATCCCTAGCTGCTTGCGGCAAAGGACAACAACAAATCATCATCAGCGATGTATAAGGAAACTTCGTAAATAGGCAATCCCAGAAGTCCCTGGTGTGTTTAATGAGACACATGACTTGAGGCATTGTGAGGACAGGAGGGCTGCAGTCTAGGTGACTGTCCAAAGCCAAAAGGACATATCATTTGCATGTAGCGGCTTGCTTCGTAGAGTCTGAAAGGCGCACCTCATCTTGCTCTCGTGTTACACCAGATTATTTTAAGTGTTTGTTCTAAAGCTCCGAACCATGCCCCAGTGGGTCCTTGAAATAGTGTTAAAAGCTACCTCCATAAATACGAAAGCAGCCTGGGCAGTAATTCCTTTATGATGGGGTCCAGTTGACTGACACTCGACAGTTCCTGAGATTTTGCAGGCTAGAGGATTTTGGAAGTCTTTTAAAGCACCTTCGTACCCTCTGGGTTGTTCTTGCTTGGCGGCCGGCCCTACTGAAGCAAAACGTATCTCAGTCTTGGCTTAACCTCAGAGACCCTGGGTGTTTTGCAACACACCTGTTTTTGGAAAGGCCTTCTGTGTCCCTTGATTGTAGCAGGGGGAAGGCAGGTCAAGGTCCGTCTGGTCTGTGAAAGAAAGACAGAATGCGCTAACACAAACATCAGTGGCAGGTGGATACTGATGGGTGTAGCTGATCCAAGTGTTAGCATTTATCCATGATGTTGACATCTAACAGGGGCGGACTGGGACCAAAAAGTGGCCCTGGAAATTCTGGCCCACAGCAGCCCACCACATCATAACGCATCTGCCCGTTTTGATGTCATTTATTAATTTAATATTTAAGTATACAGTTTGGGGATTTTAACCAATAGGGCAACTGATCCTCCGTTGAAAAAAATAAATAAATACCTGCGTGCAGCAGCTGTTCATTTAGCGACTCCTAGTGAGCCATATACTGTATGCTCATCATGACACAAACATTCTCCTAGAACTCACACCCAGTCAACAGATCCATACGAATCATGCATGAAATAGAAGTATATAAACTCAAATAATAGCTTCATGTGCTTTACAGATGAACTTGAAGTCTTTATTCATTCGAGATGTTCAATAATAGATCATCTTTGGCTCGGGAATATAACTTCATGATCGGATTAGTGAACCGATGATTCTTTTGGAGTCAATCTTTTAAAATAATAATTTATTTTGTTGAACGAAACCATTGTGGTAACTAATGGTTCACAAATTGGATAGATCTGAGTTGCACGGGTTCGTAAAACGATGGCTATCTTGAATAGTGATATAAAATTCCTAACTTGATTCGCGTTGTTCACTCACTCGAAGGGGTGAAATGGATCGTAGTAGATCATTTGCACTTGTTTCTAAATCTTGCCGATTCTAACATTTTAAACAATTTGCGCGCACTCATTCAAAGCACGCGCTGTGATCAGCGTTTCAGACAATGCGCATACACAGAATTAATTCATCTTTCGCGTATCGTAACTTCTGAATGATGACATACATAATTATCTCAAAATAATTGTCTCTGTAAATATTCTAGTAAACACAATCGGTTATGTTTTAAGTGAATGTATACAGTGGCCTGCTGCTCAGAGAAGTTCGCTGTACCGGATAAATCTGTCTCTCTCTCTCTGTAAATTTGACGACATGAAAGGGTGCATGTTTCAAGAGCAGACCAAACTAAACAGGGAGGGAGGTCAAAACACACTCCTTGTCGGCTGCACGATCGACTCACTCATCCATTTGCATGGAAAAGAGATGTAATATTATGATTTCCGTCATTTAAAAAAATATATAACTGTATTTGTGTACCGGGTGGGCCGGCCCACATTGGCCAGCGACCCACCAGGAAAAGTCCCGGTGCTCCAGATGGCCAGTCCGCCCCTGATATATAATAATACCTCTCATTTCACCTTGTTTCTCCAAGCAATCTATTCTAATCACGTCACTCCATTCCAGTCAACTCCCAATCAACTTTTCTTACAATGCTTCAAAATGAAAGCTAAAAGTCTAATTCTTAGTCATCTGGCAAGACAGTCAAACCCATTCCGACCTCTTCTCTTGTCCATCTCCATTGCAAGTTGGGATGTCCGCACCGGTGGTCATTTCTACCAGAGTATATTGCCCTAATCTTCTGGTGCACACAGCTGTTGCTCCCGAGACATCAATTGCAACTTGAGTAGCTAGTTTGTCTCTTCGTGGAGGCGGTGGAGGTTTGAGACGACTGCGTTTGCTAACTTTAATGGATCTAGGAGTCCCCAAAGGCTCTCTGGGGTACAGTGCCACTTCACTGCCCTCTCTTACCATCCCCTCTTCTTGGTTGGGTTGGTAGCTGTTGCTATCATCATTGTCGTTGGAACCAGGCATTCCTCCAAGAGGTGAGGTTGGTGGAGGGTCATCATCCAAAAAAATGGAAGCAGCTTCATAGCCACTTGATTTTCTGGTCCCTCTTTTGCTGTAACCTCCTGGTCCCATCACATCTTGAGTCGGCTGGATGCTGGCGTCCACTCCTTGATTTCCATTCCCTGACAAGTAGTACTGCTCCTCTGCGTACATCTTCTCTACTAGCATCTTTCCTTTGCTTTTTTGCTTCACGGAGCGCATGACGCCACAGATTAGGTCGCACACATTTAGCAACAAGGACAGAGTGGCTGCCCCCAACATGAAGTTCAACATGATGGTTTTCTCAGTGGGTCTAGAGATGTAGCAGTCCACTATTGTTGTGCAAGGTGACTGCTGACACATGAAGCGTTTGGGGATTTGAAAGCCAAACAAGTAATAATGTGCAGCTCCAAATCCAGCTTCTACAAGTATGCGAAGCAACAGATGCAAGATGTAGGCTCCTGTGAAGTACTGCACCCGGCCCTTCTCAGCTTTAACAACGGTCTTACAAAGAGATGATTTTCTGAATGGTTCTTGATGGATCTTATAGATAGAGTCCGCTTTTATGGACTCAGAAATTCCGCTATCAGCAGTCACTTTGTGGATCACATAGGTGACAAACATCACATAGGGAAGGCACAGGGTGATGAGCTGCACCAGCCAGAATCGGAAAAGGGAGAGACGGGCAAACATGTCGTAGCACACATTGGCACAACCAGGCTGAATGGTGTTACACACAAATCTTTCTTGCTCATCCTGGAAGAGCGGATAACCAGCAAACAGCAAGATCAGGATCCTTAGGAATATCACCAGGATGAGCCATGCTTTCCCTAAGGAGCAAAAACACACAGTTCTTTGTCAGTTTGACTTTATATTGGTCTAGAAATTTACTTAATGTCAAGTTAATTGAATAAACACTTAAAGTATTTTTTTTTGATGAATGGAACTTTGATATTACTTTAATGACAACATATAAGATATGCCCCAATGTTTTAGAGTATCTGTAGTAGAACATTGGCAGGATCATATCAGTTTTGCATTTGATTTTCAACTCTATATCTATTGTTTTAATATTTCAAATCTTACAGACGTTTCTGTGAAACGTTTTCAATGTACAGATGTGCTATCTTTAAAACAAATGTTTTGAAATTCAAATGCAATGTCGTTTAGACATTGAAGTTTTGCACTTAAGTGCTCAAATACTATCTTGAGCCACTATATGAATGCGTATTAAAATATCAGAAGCGTGCACATACCTATAAGGGTGACGTTGTGGTTCAGTGTTATGAAGATAATTTCAGATGCAGTCTGTTTAGCCATGCCAGCAGATTTAGGCCTCCAAGCCCGGAGACTACTGCACAGAATATCCTGGTCAACTCACACCCCACTTGATTCCACACAAGAAACAATATTTTGCAGTCTGTATTGAAATCAGTCCAAGCAGGCATTTAAAATAAGTGCTATTTACAAGCACTCAAATTCCTGGTCAGGTCCTACACAGCAGGTCAGCTGAAATCTGTAACTCACGCGTGTCCACCAACCTAGTTTCCCATCTTACCTCTGCTTCTGTCCTGACTCCTGACAACAACTGTTCTCAGACAACAGAAGGCGAGAGATGTGAACTCTATTGTGAGGCTATTCTTACCCACCAAAGGCATGTCAGTCTTGGTGTGGTGTTTGGGCTCTGTTTGTCCTTACAGGAGAATAACTAGCTGGATCAGATATCAAATTCAATTATCATGTCTGATGGAAAGCATTTCAATGACAGTTCAAAGTGAAGTGATGTGACATACAGCCAAGTACGGTGTTGGCGCAGTGGATAAGACACATGCCATTGGTGTGAGAGACCCAGGTTTGAATCCACTGTGAGACACCAATGTGTCCCTGATCAAGACACTTAACCCCTAGTTGCTCCAGAGGCATGCGACCTCTGACATATATAGCAATTGTAAGTTGCTTTGGATAAAAGCGTCAGCTAAATGAATAAATGTAATGTAATACTAAGAATTAGTGCTTTGCATTTAACCCATCAAAGTGCACACACACAGCAGTGAACACACACGGAGTAGTGGGCAGCCATTAATGCCCGAGACGCAAACCCACAACCTTAGGAGTCAAACTCTCTAACCATTAGGCCACGACTTCCCCTATGTCAGTCACATGAGGTCTTGGGCGGTAGAATCCTTAGGAATTTCAACATGGTGCATTTATTTGAACATTTGAGGATACTGAAGTCATTTACATACTTGTATCTAAGTGTTCTGTTGGGTGCTGAGGTCATGCAGCAAATTAATTAAACTTTTGATCTGAACTCTACAAGGACCTTTTTGGTTGGCTTCTATTAGTGATGCACTAGATTCTAATTCGAATGCATTATTTAAAAGAATCCCCTCTTTAGCCCTGTCCTTGAGGTGTTTGACATGACTGAATACCATGGGATCAGAAGAGATCATAGTGGAATCTCTAAAAGCTTTTAGCTCTGACTAAATGACTTCTGAATGAGGGACATCTGGACAGAGGGGTTGAAGGACTTGTTCTAATGAACAGAGGCTTAAGGGTACGCAAACTATACAGGCAGCTGCTTGGGTAGTGAACACTTACCGTAAAACTTTTTTGACATTAAATGAGAGTGAAATTGTAGTGGAGCTAAATTCAGTAAGTTAGAGAATTATTTTGCAATGAAAAAAAAAAAATGTAAATTTATTTTTTGACAAGAAATATTTGCAAAAATAAGGGCTACTTTGCATGCAGACTCTGGGTTCTGCATAAATATTATTATTAAACTGTCTTGGGAAGTCAAGTATGGACATTATTTCTTTTTTTTTGGATCATGTTTATAAGATTGATTACACTGGAGTACAGCAAATTGTATCCCGTTTTTAAAATTTGGTGGGCAAACAACATGATGCCTGGATGAAAGAGACAGCATTTGCAAGTCTAACCAAATATGTTTTTGGTTTTTAACAAATTACAGTTTTTCTCAGTCACTTTGGTGCATTTCTCAAATCAGAAATGAAATTCTCAAAACTACTTGTACAACCTCCACATCATCTAATCACTTGTGCACATCATAAAACCAGATTCTTGTTCTTTTGAACAAGTTGCGATTGCTTTTGTACATTCATGCAATTGATTACGCACATTTATCTGTGGTTTCCTACATTATCAGTTGCTAATGTCATGTTGCTCAAAATTTATTATATAGTTTTCTGTGCAACAGTCTTACCCCTCAGAACATCTAGTCTTTAGTTCATCGTATAGGTAATTAAATGCAAAATGGTTTATTTAGTCGTCATAAGATGCCAAGCACATATCTTTTTTATTATTATTATTTATTTTTTGGCAATTTGGCATGAATTGTGCAAGTGAATCTTGACTAATGAAGAGAATGTAGATGATAAACCAATGATAAACCATTTCTCTGAAATAGCTCAAAAGTCTTCAATCTTCAGTTGGAAGGCTTATACTGTATAGACAGAGGACAACACAAGAGTTACACATTCTGAAAATGGACTTATTTTCATCTTTGTGCCCATATTTTCTATATCACAATGACATTGTAAAGGGTTTTTTTATTGTTATTTTTTAGGTCTGACCACTTGAAAAATTGTAATTGGGAATTCTATCCAGTCTCTATCAATCAATATCCCACATACAGTAATGTGTAAATGTGTACTTTTAAATAGATATATGTCATGCATAAGCATATGTCATACTGTTCAATACAGTAACTGTCTTCTAAAATGTTGCCATAGTTTACATCAGAACATCTCTCCAGAGTACACTGTTATATTGACAACATGACTAAGCGATTTGACTCTCTTATCCGTAAACTATGACACAAGGACTTATTATTCTGATGGCACTGACATGTTCATTGACAGAGATATTTATTTTTGAGAGATGAAGGATTTTGAGCCAGAGACTGGCTTTTGCAGGTAATCCATGGTGTTTTGCTATTTGTACGAGTTGTTTTGAGAAATGCACTTACTGTTGATTCGAGAAATGTACCAAAGCGACTGAGAAAAACTGTAATACAGTTCCCACATTTGTGGTGATTGGCAACAGATACTGTATGTATGTAGACACTGTATGACCTATTACAGTCTAAAATATTTTAATAATTTTATCTTTTTCATCTCTGTATCCCTTTATCAGCCCCATGTCATCAAGCATATAACATACAGTATCAAACCAACTTGTATGCAACCCAGAAGGAAGTCAACACCACATTCACCTCCACTGAAGATTGTGGTTGTCCTGCTCTCCATTGGGGATTTCTGAGCTGCACTCGACTGATGACTACTGGGCAATGGAGACCAGGGACCCTCAAGTTGCAAACCTCATGTCGTCTAAGAGGCTGATCCGAGGGCTTGTCCACTTAAATGACAACACCCAGATCCCTGGCACCATCGACAGATTCTTCAAAGTCTGGCCACTGTTTAGCCTCCTGGTTACTGCCTTCAGGAGTGAGCCACAGACCCCCAAGCAGTCTGTGGGTCAGGTTATGTTTGCCTACAAAGGCAAGACAGCTGGCAACCCGAGGCAATACATCAAGAACAAGCCACCATTGTAACCCATTAAGGATATGGAAAACAACGCTGTTCTTCATGGTATAGATGAGTACGTCACCAGTGATGATGGGATCCTGGCCCTCAGGTGGAAGGACAACAGGGTCGTCACTCTGCTGTCACCATAGCCTCACCAAGAGGAAGGAACAGGGAAGCTGCGCTGCTGTCATTAAGAGCTACAATGCCAACATAGGGGGCAATGACAAGAGTGACATGCTGGTCCACCTCTACTGCACCACCATGAAATCCAAGAGGTGGTACATGTGGATGTTTGTATATGCAATAGATGTCAGCGAATGTCTGGATCATGTACAGACTGGACATCAAGCCTCTTGATGTGGATGGCCTGTCGTTAAAGAACTTCTGGATCCAGGTGTTCAGGAGTTGCAGCAGTCAGAAGCCAGTCAGGTCTCACCCCCGAAGGAGCACAGCACCTCTGCTGAAAGGTCCTGTAAGGTCCACCAGTGCCTCAATGCTGATCGCAACAGCTTAATCAAGTACCTTTATATATATATATATATATATATATATATATACAACCCGAATTCCGGAAAAGTTGGGACGTTTTTTAAATTTTAATAAAATGAAAACTAAAGGAATTTCAAATCACATGAGCCAATATTTTATTCACAATAGAACATAGATAACGTAGCAAATGTTTAAACTGAGAAATTTTACACTTTTATCCACTTAATTAGCTCATTTAAAATTTAATGCCTGCTACAGGTCTCAAAAAAGTTGGCACGGGGGCAACAAATGGCTGAAAAAGCAAGCAGTTTTGAAAAGATTCAGCTGGGAGAACATCTAGTGATTAATTAAGTTAATTGATATCAGGTCTGTAACATGATTAGCTATAAAAGCTTTGTCTTAGAGAAGCAGAGTCTCTCAGAAGTAAAGATGGGCAGAGGCTCTCCAATCTGTGAAAGACTGCGTAAAAAAATTGTGGAAAACTTTACAAACAATGTTCCTCAACGTCAAATTGCAAAGGCTTTGCAAATCTCATCATCTACAGTGCATAACATCATCAAAAGATTCAGAGAAACTGGAGAAATCTCTGTGCGTAAGGGACAAGGCCGGAGACCTTTATTGGATGCCGGTGGTCTTCGGGCTCTCAGACGACACTGCATCACTCATCGGCATGATTGTGTCAATGACATTACTAAATGGGCCCAGGAATACTTTCAGAAACCACTGTCGGTAAACACAATCCGCCGTGCCATCAGCAGATGCCAACTAAAGCTCTATCATGCAAAAAAGAAGCCATATGTGAACATGATCCAGAAGCGCTGTCGTGTCCTGTGGGCCAAGGCTCATTTAAAATGGACTATTTCAAAGTGGAATAGTGTTTTATGGTCAGACGAGTCCAAATTTGACATTCTTGTTGGAAATCACGGACGCCGTGTTATCCGGGCTAAAGAGGAGGGAGACCTTCCAGCATGTTATCAGCGTTCAGTTCAAAAGCCAGCATCTCTGATGGTGTGGGGGTGCATAAGTGCATACGGTATGGGCAGCTTGCATGTTTTGGAAGGCTCTGTGAATGCTGAAAGGTATATAAAGGTTTTAGAGCAACATATGCTTCCCTCCAAACAACGTCTATTTCAGGGAAGGCCTTGTTTATTTCAGCAGGACAATGCAAAACCACATACTGCAGCTATAACAACAGCATGGCTTCGTCGTAGAAGAGTCCGGGTGCTAACCTGGCCTGCCTGCAGTCCAGATCTTTCACCTATAGAGAACATTTGGCGCATCATTAAACGAAAAATACATCAAAGATGACCACGAACTCTTCAGCAGCTGGAAATCTATATAAGGCAAGAATGGGACCAAATTCCAACAGCAAAACTCCAGCAACTCATAGCCTCAATGCCCAGACGTCTTCAAACTGTTTTGAAAAGAAAAGGAGATGCTACACCATGGTAAAGATGCCCCGTCCCAACTATTTTGAGACCTGTAGCAGAAATCAAAATTGAAATGAGCTCATTTTGTGCATAAAATTGTAAACTTTCTCAGTTTAAACATTTGCTATGTTATCTATGTTCTATTGTGAATAAAATATTGGCTCATGTGATTTGAAAGTCTTTTAGTTTTCATTTTATTAAAATTTAAAAAACGTCCCAACTTTTTCGGAATTCGGGTTGTATATATTTATATATATAATTTATATTTTGTATATACCCACTTTTTGGAAAACAAATTACTGTTGTTCGTCAAAGTAGTTGCCTAAGTGACTTTGACGCATGAAAAAGAATCTTCCTAAATAAAAGAAAAAGAATATGATAAATATTCTATGCAGTTTATATAAGTTTTATGTATGTATTTACACTCACCTAAAGGATTATTAGGAACACCATACTAATACTGTGTTTGACCCCCTTTCACCTTCAGAACTGCCTTAATTCTACGTGGCATTGATTCAACAAGGTGCTGAAAGCATTCTTTAGAAATGTTGGCCCATATTGATAGGATAGCATCTTGCAGTTGATGGAGATTTGTGGGATGCACATCCAGGGCACGAAGCTCCCGTTCCACTACATCTCAAAGATGCTCTATTGGGTTGAGATCTGGTGACTGTGGGGGCCATTTGAGTACAGTGAACTCATTGTCATGTTCAAGAAACCAATTTGAAATGATTCGAGCTTTGTGACATGGTGCATTATCCTGCTGGAAGTAGCCATCAGAGGATGGGTACATGGTGGTCATAAAGGGATGGACATGGTCAGAAACAATGCTCAGGTACGCCGTGGAATTTAAATGAAAGTGAAAAGTGAAAGTGACGTGACATTCAGCCAAGTATAGTGACCCATACTCAGAATTTGTGCTCTGCATTTAACTCATCCGAAGTGCACACACACAGAGCAGTGAACACACACACACACTGTGAGCACACACCCAGAGCAGTGGGCAGCCATTTATGCTGCGGCGCCCGGGGAGCAGTTGGGGGTTCGGTGCCTTGCTCAAGGGCACCTCAGTCATGGTATTGCAGGTGGAGAGAGAACTGTACATGCACTCCCCCCACCCACAATTCCTGCCGGCCCAAGACTCGAACTCACAACCTTTCGATTGCCATTTCGACTCTCTAACCATTAGGCCACGACTTCCCTCCCAAATGATGCCCAAATGGCACTAAGGGGCCTAAAGTGTGCCAAGAAAACATCCCCCACACCATTACACCACCACCACCAGCCTGCACAGTGGTAACAAGGCATGATGGATCCATGTTCTCATTCTGTTTACGCCAAATTCCGACTCTACCATCTGAATGTCTCAACAGAAATCCAGACTCATCAGACCAGGCAACATTTTTCCAGTCTTCAACTGTCCAATTTTGGTGAGCTCGTGCAAATTGTAGCCTTTTTTTCCTATTTGTAGGAAATACTGGATGTTTTTCCGCATACTGGATGTTTTTCCCTTTTCACATCATTCTTTGTAAACCCTAGAAATGGTTGTGCGTGAAAATCCCAGTAACTGAGCAGATTGTTAAATACTCAGACCGGCCCGTCTGGCACCAACAACCATGCCACGCTCAAAATTGCTTAAATCACCTTTCTTACCCATTCTGACATTCATTTCGGAGTTCAGGAGGTTGTCTTGACCAGGACCACACCCCTAACTGCATTGAAGCAACTGCCATGTGATTGGTTGATTAGATAATTGCATTAATGAGAAATTGAACAGGGTTTTCTAATAATCCTTTAGGTTAGTGTATATTTATACGCATGTCTTATATTTTAAACATATATATACTTTTTGAAAGAAAAAAAAAAGACCTGTAGACCAAAAACATAGACCAGTGTGGAACCATATGGCAACTTCATTGACTTTGATTTGAAGCATAAAAATTATATATATATATATATATATATATATATATATATATATATATATATATATTAAGGCACAAAAGTTTAAAAGTCTTGTAACAACCTCCAATAACACTACAGGGTTGAAATTTGTAATTTCCACGTATTTGAATGAGTGAGCTATAAAGGGTCTGTAATAGGATTGGTATAGGCCGCTCTGCTGGATAAAGACATATTTTAAGGTAACTAGCATTGGTGTAGTTCACCAGGGACTTGGGATGGAAACACATGGAAACACCATATGCTCTCGGTTCAGAATGACTTGCTGGTATAGTTGATGCTTTAATTTTGGACGTCATTACTATTAATTTCATAAAATAGCATGCAATGCAGTTTATGACCGTATTAGTCGGGTTTTAAAGAAAATGCATCAAAACTTTCTAGCTCCAACATTTCATATCTACAAACAGTGAACAGTAAATTTGATTTTATATACAGTATTTATTGAATTCCATTCATAAAAAAATGAAACAATGGCTTATTTTCTGAATCACCCCGGGAAAGTTGACTGTTTCTAGAACATCTGTCAAAGCTTGTTTGGTTGTTTTTTTATTTTATTTTTTATAGTATCAATAAATACTATACTAAGTGTAAATTATATTAGAATTTTTATGGAAAAATAAACACCTTGAATAGTAAATTTATTTATGCGTGTATGTTTGTGCAGCTAATTTTGAAAATGAAAATATGTGGGTCAAACTACACCCCCCCCCCCCCCCAAGATGATAGAAATAACAATAAAAATAGTTGGGAACCATTCAATTTCTCACATATTTTATACTTATTAGTCTCTGATAAGCTTCAATAGAGATTTTCTGTTTTTACATTAATCTTCAGTGTCATCTTTTAAAAGATAACCTACCCTGAAGAAAACAAAACAACAACTATATATATATATAGAAATTCTTTAAATAAATTTAATACATTTTAAATTAATAAATTTTAATTCCAATTTAAAGGGTTCCTTTGGCTCAGTGGTAGAGCATTGCTTTAGAAACGCAAAGGGATGTGGGTTTGAACACGAGTTCCCCGAGAGATGCTTAGCACTTGTTGGCCCTTTTGCCTTCTGTCTGCGGTCCAGCTCACCCCTAAACCATCTCGATTGGGTTCAGGTCCGGTGACTGTGGAGGCCAGGTCATCTGGCGCAGCACCCCATCACTCTCCTTCTTGGTCAAATAGCCCTTGATGCCTTCAGTGTGACTCTACAATTTTCATAGTCATAAAAATAAAGAAAACTCTTTGAATGAGAAGGTGTGTCCAAACTTTTGGTCTGTACTGTATATATATATATGCTCCAGTCCTCTCTATACATCTTATATCATGTGATTGGACTCATTAAAAACACATCAAATCAGTTTTTATTGCAACTTTTAAAAGTTTATTCTTATGGCGGTCTCTAAACATTGCTTCTGAACTGGGAGCATCAGTTAAAATCATAAAAAAACAAAACAAAACCTGCATGCAACCACTGTAGCCTCCAGCTCCTGGACTGACTGGGTTCACTTAGTTAAACAAAGTAGAATCAAATAAGATAGGAGATAGGATTCAGCATTTGGCACACATTGAAAACAGATACTGAAGAAGGGTTTGACCTTCGGAACAGAAACAAATGACAAGAACAATGTATTATTTATAATAACAGGCATACAACCAGTGACCAAACATAGAAATAAAAAGTCACAACTAAAGCAATTTGCTTTCTTTTTACACAGGAAACCACTTATAGTATAAATGTTCTGAAAGATCTGAATTTGTAATTTCCTAGAAATTGCAATGAAAATGAGAAAGATTACAGAGAAACAGAGCAAGAGAGAGGTATTAAATAAGAAACAGACTCTATGAAGAGGTAGAGTTCAGTGCACACGGCTAAAACTCCTATCAGGACTCGAGTTTATAACACCGTCTTCAGATCCAACGCCGGGCCGCATCCTCACATGCTCACAGAAAATAAATAGAATAATACAATCTTCAAATGCTTTTTATCAGTCTTTTGATTCATGATTCCGTTTGTCTCCCCAAAGACACTTTTCTCGAAAGTTTTCCCTGATTTCAAACTATTTCCAACACTTAAAATGTGCAAAGGGAGTCTAAAGCACCACCATTTGCAAAGAACAGATCCTCCTTGAGAAGAACTTTGGTCGATATTCCTTAATCTTCAGGAAATAAACCAAAACAAACATCTGGGTTCACTGCCTTAGTTACATGTTTTGTATAGTATCACGTCTCTGACAAAAAGTTATCTAAACACGTGATTCACACAAAACACGTCTGGGTCATATTTCACCACAGAATCAAAAGGAAATTATATATTGGATATATTAGCATCACATAGCCTACACAAAAGACACAAAGTGTACACTACATTTAGATGAAACAATTTTAAGCAAATTGTTAAGACTTTTTTTGGGCATTGGAGATACAACAAAACAATGATTATAATTAATGCAATAATCAACATACTGCTTGAAAAAAAAATTGCCATATGGATGTTATCTTGAGTAAGTACTAAGAAAATTGTGTTTTTCATTGCTGCAAGAAAAATAAAATAATATTTTAACATTGTTAAATTGCTTTATGCAGAAAAAAATGTTTAAATCAACAGGAAATTCAATTGAAGACAAAAATTTACAATTAAAGAATGACACCGCTTAGAGACTTTTGGATCCCATGATTTACTTATTTCTGATAAAACAACTGACATTTTTATTTTTTAAAAATTGTGTCCATAATTTAGAAATTAGCTAAAGTAAATACCGGTCGCATATAAATATCTAAAGATTATAATTAAATTTATTTATGTATGTACAGTATACAACATCTATTTCTGGAAGTACTAATTCTCAAGGTGTTTCTGAATGAAGTGTCACAAAGGAAAAAGTCTCAGTTATTCTTAACAGAAAATATAACGAATCATCACATACATCTGATGGCATAATTAAACATAACTTTTACAACAGGGGAGAACTGATTTTAAAATTAACTTTGCTGTCTAAAAACATTATGTCTTAACGAGATTAATTTTAAATGTTGCTAATTTCATATTCTTCATCTAAGGCCATTTTCCCGCTAAATGCAGGCACCGCAGGTGATGGCAGTGGATACAGCAGGAATTCTTTTACTCTTTCAATTCAGTCTATGGTTTGATGCATTGTAATTGAGAAATAAAACGCTGCAAAACACTAAGAGCTTCACCTTTGTGTTTTGACTCAAAATCATCTAAAAGTTCGTTAGGAGCCTTTCAAATATTCACTTCAATCTTTCCAGCAGGTATTGTACGGAAAAGAGCACAGCGTATTGCTTTGAGAATTGGAAATGAGTGACACAGCATGTGTATATCTGGCATTCGAGGTTATATAAAAAAAAAAAAAAAAAATTTACGACAAGAATATGGAGCTTATACACGTTCATGGTCATTGATGATGGAATGTCAATGTTGGTTCTGCAGAAGAAAACCTTAGATTTCAGAATTAAAACTTCCAATTTCAGTCCATTTCAAGGCTCATCAAATCTTGTGTTTCAAAAGGAAAGTCCCAGGGACTTCATATCCCTGAAACCCTCCACAACACATTCCTTTTGGAAATACAAAGTTAACTTCAATTACTCTTGGATTATAAGACTAAATGGTGCAAACTGCCTTTATCGAGTATTACAAATTGGGAAAACAAAAACAACAACAACTACACAATAAAATATTCCAACTAAACAGAGAAGTCCAAAATGTATATTTTCCCATGATCTTGCATTGTTAGACTAATTTTAGATCAGTAAACCGTCATTAAGAATGTTTTAAATTTAAAATAAATCTTGAAGAGATAAAATGTTAAGCAACAGTTTGTAAGAACAGTGGTAATTTTATAGTTTAATCAGCTCACAGCCATTTGGAAAGAAATATTTTAAGGAATGGAGGAATATCTAGGGAATATCTTGAGAAATAGTTGATTTTGTCTCTTGATCTTGATACAACACATCCTTGAGCGTCCAAGTGGAATTTTTCTAACCATACAAAATCAATAAACAGTACGAATACTTCCTCACCTAGAATGGCAAACACATATGACAGAGCAGTTGGAATGTGGTTCCAGTCATTGGGCGTCTTTCTCCCTCGTTTTTCATCCTTTCATTCGCATCCTATAGTATTTCTGAACTGCAGTAGCAGTGTCCTCCTCTCTTTCCTCTAAGCCACAGGTTGGAAAGTGATCTTTGTGTGGGTGTCTTGTATATACAGCAGCCGTACGGCCAGCAAGAACACTCTTCTGACACACTCTGGCTCAAGAGTCTCATGGAGGTACTAAGCACATATGTGTCCTCTCAGAGAACGCTTCTTATGATAGTCTTTCTCTCTCAGTCTCTCGTGAAAGTCCTCAGTGTCCACCGTTATTAGGATATGATGGCCGGCGACCATCGGACCACTGTCAGGTTATCTGCGCTCACTGAGCGCTTCTTGGCAGCTTTTCTCAAGTCTTTATATTTGTCATCACAAAGCCTGGAGATTGCCTGTGAGAAACATGAGAAGGAGAGACAGACATTCACATTTTTTTGTGATTTATCTTTTTTACACTACCACTGGACTATTCAAAAAGTTTGGGATGAGTAAGATTTTTTATGTTTTTGAAAGAAGTCTCTTATGCTCACCAAGGCTGCATTTATACACTAAAAACAGTAATACTGTGAAATAGTGTTATAATATATATATATATATATATATATATATATATATATATATATATATATATATATATATATATATATATTTATTTATTTATTTATTTTTTAAGCTAATATATTCCTGTGATGGAAAGCTGAATTTTCAACATCAGTACTCCAGTCTTCAGTGGCACATGATCCTTCAGAAATCATTCTAATTTATGAAGAGTTTGGTTCCAAAACGTGATAAACGCCATAAAAAAAAAAAAAAAAAAAAAAAAAAAAAAAAGATCAGTATTGTATCTAGTTGGTCACTTTTTTTTTATTTTTCGCCAAAATGCGATATTCACAGAGTTATTAGGTCAAGGTTTCTACTATTTTTTTTTACGCGACAAACGCTAGCCTCCCTTTTTTGCAGAACGCGATATATCCGCTTAACCTATCAAAGCACACCATTCCACGCACTGTAAACGGTAACAACCAATCACAGCGAACCATGCCATTACCTCTAGACAGTAATGGTGGCACTTTGAATACACCTGGAATTCCTCATTTACTTTGTATTTTGTCTTCAACAAACAAGGGCTACATGATAAATCACATGTAATTGTCATGCACATTTCATCAGTAAAGCAGATTCTGTAATTAATAGTACCAGTAAATCTCCATCACGTGCTTTCAGATGGAAATTATTCAGATGCATTGAATACACAGAGCCGCAGATCACTGACAACCTACGCTATAACGCGTTCATTAGATGAATCGCATTCGGTTATGAACACAATATTGCGTAGCTTGTATTATATTAATGCCATTTATGTCATTAAATGGCATAAATAAAACTGAAAATAAAACTGAAAATAGGACTGGCCCCCCAACTGAGCCTGGTTTCTCCCAGAGTTTTGGTTCCTTGCCGCTGTCGCCTCTGACTTGCTTAGTTGGGGTCACTTAATTACCAGCGTTTTCGTTGACTTGATTGCACAGATACTATTTAAACTGAACTGAGCTGGATGTTGACATAATTGAATTCAATGATGAACTGCATTTTTGCTTTATTGACACACTATTTTCCTATTTAATGCTGTTCAGTTGCTTTGTTACAATCTATATTGTTAAAAGCGCTATATAAACAAAGGTGACTTGACTTAACTATGTTTTTGTGAATACAGCACACAGCACTAGTCACCTAAAGGAATGTAACATGGCAAAGATGAATGCACTTTTGGAAGTTGAATGTAAGGGAAATGTCATTTTGGAATTTCTGTGCTCTAATGTGATATTGTTGTTCATGTTCTTGTTCATGATGAAATAAAATTGTATTGCTGTAATTAATTTATAGCATTAACAAGATGACTCGTTGAATTCATTTAGGAAGCGATGACTGATGAATGTATTTTTAGTCCAGTGCCTGTATATAATATATATTGACCAAGTTAAGAGGCTGTCACATGTGGATCAAGTTACTATAGCCGCGTTTTCACAGCTGGAACTTTACCCAGGAACTAGGGACTTTGGGCTGGTACTCGGTGTGTTTCCATCGCAGGAACCAGGAACTAAAAGTTCTGGGTAAAAAAATGCCCCTCAGAAACTCCCTGCTGGTGAGGTAGTACTTTTTCAAAGTTCCAGAAATTCTGGGGGCGGGACTTGAGCGCTAAACATGCTGACTGGTTGAGTACACGCAGCATTGTGATTTCAATCACCATTTATTCGGATCATTTTCAAAATTTTACTGTTATTGTGGCATGAAATGTAATTGTAAAAGTATTTCAGGCAAGATTGTAGTTGTTTAAAACTCAAATCTTGCTTGTTTATTTATAATAATGTGTTTTTAAAAGTGTTTATCTATGTTGAAAACTGTGATTTTTTTAACAAGTTCAATGTAATGCACCCTTGCTAAATTTGTTTAATTTAAATGTAAAACCTGTTAAGCATTTTGTTCCAACCCTGCGCCAACACACATGCTCTCCTTACTTAAGGTGTTCCCCAGGGTTCTGTTCTTGGCCCTTTTCTACTTTATTTCTACATTATTATTGTTATTATTATCATTATTATTATTAAACTTATATTATATTATTAAGAGTTAACAATGTCATTGAGTAGATATAGATATAGCTAGATTCACATTTGATACAACTGAAAGTGTCACAGAAAGAGTATTGGGTAAACTTTTACTTTCTGATGCAAGAACCAAATTTCCAAGTCCCACCACCTCCAAAAAATGAGTGGTAAAAAGTTTAATTATTGAGATGATGCAACTTGTGTCCATTATTTTGAGAAGACAAATGATTGTTTGTGGGACCGTATAAAGAGGACCAGTGCAAGATGGCAGCAGGGGGGCTGGTCCTTATGAAAGAACTGGATCACAAACCACCGATCGACTGAGCTGTCCACCCAGACCACTGACTCTAAATGGGCTGGTGAGCTATTACACCACCAAAGGCAACTGTGTGCACAAACACACACAACTGAACTAACTAACATCATTATAGGCCTGGTCTTGTCAGGACTGTAATTGTGCAGCATGGAGGCTGAACGCTGGCATTAGACACACATTGGGATTCAGACAAGGTTATTATTCAGCCCTGCTGCTACTGAACCAATGGACCAATACAACATGTCACAATATTCTATGGCTGCAACTAACGATTATTTTGATAATCGATTAATCTGTCGATTATTTTTACGATTAATCGGTTTATGCACTTATATTTTAGTTTTTTTCCAATTTTTCCCCCCAAGTAAATTATTAATAAAGGGTCTTTATCATTCAGCATAGATTTTTAAGAGATTTTAACCATTTTGCATTGTCATATCCTCATCAAAAATATACCTGGAGTTGTTTTATTATGTGTTAGTAATCCTTTTGTTGAACTCTTCTGCAATCAAAACACTGACCCATACTCTAGCAAATTTCACAAGGAGATTTCAAATGTTTTCACCATGTCAGTCCTTAGGGCTCCTAAAGTAGTTTAACATCCCGAACAAAGCTTAAGGAATCTTTCAGAACATATTTTCACGAACAATAAGGATAAAACAGAATAAGATTGCAGTGCGTTGTATTTTATTATTTACTGGGAAACAGCTTTATAGCTTATGCTGTGAAATTGTAAACAATCATTCGAATAAAGTGACAATGGCATGAAACCTGAATGGAACTCAATATTTAAAGTCAAATTTATCAGAAGGTTGTCCAGAAAAAAAAAATCGGACACACACAAAAAACCTGCTGTGTGAAAAAGAGCAGTGAATACTTAGAAAAAAAGTGCATTTCAAATATCTTTAAACATTTACCTCTCTCATTCAGTCATAATTACAACCCGAATTCCGGAAAAGTTGGGACGTTTTTTAAATTTTAATAAAATGAAAACTAAAAGACTTTCAAATCACATGAGCCAATATTTTATTCACAATAGAACATAGATAACATAGCAAATGTTTAAACTGAGAAAGTTTACAATTTTATGCACAAAATGAGCTCATTTCAATTTTGATTTCTGCTACAGGTCTCAAAATAGTTGGGACGGGGCATGTTTACCATGGTGTAGCATCTCCTTTTCTTTTCAAAACAGTTTGAAGACGTCTGGGCATTGAGGCTATGAGTTGCTGGAGTTTTGCTGTTGGAATTTGGTCCCATTCTTGCCTTATATAGATTTCCAGCTGCTGAAGAGTTCGTGGTCGTCTTTGACGTATTTTTCGTTTAATGATGCGCCAAATGTTCTCTATAGGTGAAAGATCTGGACTGCAGGCAGGCCAGGTTAGCACCCGGACTCTTCTACGACGAAGCCATGCTGTTGTTATAGCTGCAGTATGTGGTTTTGCATTGTCCTGCTGAAATAAACAAGGCCTTCCCTGAAATAGACGTTGTTTGGAGGGAAGCATATGTTGCTCTAAAACCTTTATATACCTTTCAGCATTCACAGAGCCTTCCAAAACATGCAAGCTGCCCATACCGTATGCATTTATGCACCCCCACACCATCAGAGATGCTGGCTTTTGAACTGAACGCTGATAACATGCTGGAAGGTCTCCCTCTTCTTTAGCCCGGAGGACACGGCGTCCGTGATTTCCAACAAGAATGTCAAATTTGGACTCGTCTGACCATAAAACACTATTCCACTTTGAAATAGTCCATTTTAAATGAGCCTTGGCCCACAGGACACGACGGCGCTTCTGGACCATGTTCACATATGGCTTCCTTTTTGCATGATAGAGCTTTAGTTGGCATCTGCTGATGGCACGGCGGATTGTGTTTACCGACAGTGGTTTCTGAAAGTATTCCTGGGCCCATCTAGTAATGTCATTGACACAATCATGTCGATGAGTGATGCAGTGTCGTCTGAGAGCCCGAAGACCACGGGCATCCAATAAAGGTCTCCGGCCTTGTCACTTACGCACAGAGATTTCTCCAGTTTCTCTGAATCTTTTGATGATGTTATGCACTGTAGATGATGAGATTTGCAAAGCCTTTGCAATTTGATGTTGAGGAACATTGTTTTTAAAGTTTTCCACAATTTTTTTACGCAGTCTTTCACAGATTGGAGAGCCTCTGCCCATCTTTACTTCTGAGAGACTCTGCTTCTCTAAGACAAAGCTTTTATAGCTAATCATGTTACAGACCTGATATCAATTAACTAGATGTTCTCCCAGCTGAATCTTTTCAAAACTGCTTGCTTTTTTAGCCATTTGTTGCCCCCGTGCCAACTTTTTTGAAACCTGTAGCAGGCATTAAATTTTAAATGAGCTAATTAAGTGGATAAAAGTGTAAAATTTCTCAGTTTAAACATTTGCTACGTTATCTATGTTCTATTGTGAATAAAATATTGGCTCATGTGATTTGAAATTCCTTTAGTTTTCATTTTATTAAAATTTAAAAAACGTCCCAACTTTTCCGGAATTCGGGTTGTAGGCTGCACGACTGAATTATGAACTGGTAAACGACAAACTGATCACAGAACATGTTTGTAAAGCTTTAAATGTTAACTGTTAAAAAGCAATGTTATCAGCTTTCACGACTAAACATTTGCAAACAACATTGTAGTGGAGAATCTGCACAAATAAAAGTCTTAGGGGCCGTTCACATATCGCGCCTAAAAACGCGTGGAAAACGCTAGGCGCACAGCTTTCTCCTCCTTTCCAAAGCGCTCGGGCAGAAGCGCCCCTGAGGCGTCTGCCTTTGCTAAGCAACCATGACGTGCTCTCTCCTTGAAGACGCGGAAATTTCAGCAAAGGATAAATGGATTTGCAGCTCTAAAAATCGCTTGCAGTTGCTCTGCTACTAAATTTATTTCAAAATGGAAATCTATATACAGCTATGATCAGCTGTTCCTTCATCTTGGCTGAGCTTTAAACGTTGTTACGGGAAACGATGAAGCTGATTAGTTCTTGTCACATGACCCGCGGTGCGCTTGCCGCATTCTGAAAAGTTGAAATGTTTTTAACTCGATGCGGTGCGGACGCGCCTGGAAAAACGGACGCGTCGCAAACGCGTCGCTTACATTATGAGCGTGCATACTGCACGCCTACATTGGAAATAACGAACATGAGCGCGCAAAGGACGCGATATGTGAACGGCCCCTTAAACAGTTCAGTAGTGCAGAGTTTACAGGTTAATCTTCTTTTTTGAAGGCTCAAAGTAAAGTACTCCCACATCCCGCTGAATGCTGCAGAGACGCTGTTTCGGGAAGCACGTGACATAAAACGAGGCCAGCTATTGGCTATTCGCTGCTTCTCCTGCTGTACTGGCTGAGTAAAATCTCCGGTGGCTCATTACTGCCACACTTTGGTCACCGCAGATTTGAAATATGCACGAAATGAGCCGCTTACGGCAAATAAGTTATTTAGCAACGAATCGATGACTAAATTAGTTGACAACTATTTTAATAATCGATTTTAATCGATTACATCGATTCGTTGTTTCAGCTCTACAATATTCCTACTTAGTGAGAGACCACTCACCTCGAGCTTCTGGGCCTTGTCTCTGCTGAGAGGTTCCAGGGGAAAGCTAAGGTTGTTCGCCTCAGAAAGTGAACGCAAGTCAAAATAATACTTGGCATACACGCTTGATGGAACATTAATATTGAACTGCAGCAGCTCCAGAAACTGTCGCTCCAACTCATTCCTGGTGGGAGAGAGAAAGCAAAAAGAAGTAGCTTTGCGTATATTCCTTTTGACATTTGTCACTGGGCGGAAGTAACTGAAAAGAAAACCTTGAAAGTTAAGCTATTCAAAGAAATTCTGATTTTGCATGTTTAAAACTAAAATCCTGACAATATGAATAACTTTATTTATCCACAAATTTCTTATCACCAAAGACAACTCCTGAAAGTTAAAGATAAACTATCTCTTGTCACCCCTTCCTACCAACTGCATAATTTTTCCAACACATGCAGAAACCTACCAGCTAAATATAACAGTGAAGCCTCTGACAACAAAAAAAAGCAACCAAAAACCACAAACCCACACTCTGTGGTCCTCCATTCTGTTTGTGATGTGCTTTGAGAACAATAATACTGCCTCAGTCACTGAATCTTTAGTCAGGATGGCCTTTAAAATAACTGTGCTTAACTGTACTCAGCAGGAGTTTAAAGGGCAGATGTGACATGCTGGAAGTGTCAAGTTTTTGGTACCTTACATTTAGGGATATTATATATGGTACCTTAAGCTCTATAGGATATAGTTTCCAAAAAATGTCACAAAAACATCATAAACACCAATTCTACAAATGCTTAGAACCATAGACTAACTAAATTTAGTCTAACCTTAGACTAACTTAACCTCTGTGTTCAACATAAAATTAAAACAGACCCTACATACAATTAAAACATGTTCCGTATTTGTTAGTGATTATCCGGCTTCATTCAGAAACCAATTTTATCATGAAAGAAAAATTAGTTGTGAATAGAGTTTTACATAAACTTCAAGATAGAATATATCTTAGAAATGTTTGAAGACTGAGCATCAAATTAATGTTTCCATTCATAGTTGCAAAATAAAAATTTGTATGGAAAATTTGAATATTGCATAAAACATTTACAAGTACAGCACAGTTTTTATTACATGTTCAAGATACTGGTTGCTTCCTGGGAAACTGGTGCTAATTATCAATAATAAAAATGGAAGTTGTTGAAACCGACAACTTTGTTGTAGCCATTTATTCCTACATATTGAATTACTTGCACTTCAGAGTGTTGTCATGTTATCTTGAATTCAGAGGCGCAAGAGACACACACTTACATGTCTTCCACGGTGATGTCTTTGAGGATCTGGCAGTAGTCAACATTCCATACGGCCTGATCATCCCACACTTTTGACGCCAACAGGATGGCACCCAAAACAATCCTCTTCCAGTTAGCAGGACAAATATCAATCTCTGCATATGTTAACAATCTCTCCAGATACACCTGAGCGAGAGAAAAAAAGAGAAAATGCATTCTTTTAAAAATAAAAAATAAAAATCATAACTAAGTTAAACATAAATTAGATTTTTCTAATTGGTATCATTCAATATCGATATCAAGCATCTTGACAATCAAGTCAACTGTAAAGATTCTGGTGACTGAACCTTGCATTTCTGTTTTTGGAACAAGGTTACTGCAGCATCATTGCAAATATGTAATTATTGTGCAAGACTGACATGCAGGTCAGGGGCATGAAAAACGGAAGACAAACACATCTGCTCAGCCAACCAACAAAAACACCTGATGCCTTACTGGTAACAAACTGCAAACGAACAACGTTCAGTTTTAACAGCACAAATATAATTTTATTTTATCTTTTTATTCTGACATTTACCATGAATCATTTTAAAAAAAACTGGAGTGCTATGTAAATATAAAGTTTACTAAGAATTTCAGTCAGGTTTCAGGGCCTATCATAGAACAGAGACAGCATTTAGAATTACAAATGACTTCTTTCTGGTATATGATCAAGACTGCATTTCACTACATTTTTACT